>NC_142589.1:81096475-81398370 GCF_965207765.1 Zootoca vivipara | reverse complement strand
AATCTGCCCGTCCTGGAGTCTATCGATGCTCACCTTCCCCCCCTTTAACAGACAGTAAATCATATTGACAGCTGAATAATAAGCAGTCGAGCGGCTATTAATGGAGACTGGTAATTATTTGCTGCAAAAAAACAAAACAAAACCCCCAATTAGGTGTGATTGCTAGGGGCTTTTTTAAAAAAGAAGAAGAAGAAGGTGGGCGGTGATCAATCATTTTTCCTTTTTAAAGGAACAAAGGAGGGTTCAGGTGCCCACCTCTGCGCCAAGGTAGGTTCGTGACCCATTGTTTATTGGGGGGGATGCCGAGTATATAGAGCCTGTACAACAGGGAGGAGAGGGAAATGGAGAAGGGCAATGAAAGCCCTCTGTGGAGGGGGTTGGACTGGATGAGTCTTGGGCCCCTTCCAACTCTACAATTCTTGCAATACACACACGAGCAACAT
This sequence comes from Zootoca vivipara, assembly GCF_965207765.1. NCBI lineage: Eukaryota > Metazoa > Chordata > Lepidosauria > Squamata > Lacertidae > Zootoca > Zootoca vivipara. The sequence continues at coordinate 81,397,927 of NC_142589.1, read as the reverse complement.
TTCCACCCACTTCAAATGCCGCACAATTCAATTAGAGCTCATCAACACATTTGGAAGCCAAGTTTAAAAGGGATTGTTCTGCAGCCCTGTCCTCAGCAACAAAGCTCCCAGCATGCTCGGCATGCCATCGGCATGGCTCACTCACTTGAGCCACCTAGATCTGCTTGCACCTGGCTGCTGGATTAGGCCAGTGGTCCATCTGGTACAGCATCCTGTTCTCACAACCCCCAACCAGGTGCCCCAATGGTAGGGTAGACATACATCCAGGATTTCCTGGAAATGTTCTCTTTTGGAGGCACAGTGTTCCCCTCTGGGTGGATTTTTGCAATTTACATGAAATGTGGGTGTGTGGGTGTGTTGGTTTTTTGAATTTTTGTTTTTGGGGGATCTTGTGCTTTGGAATACGTCAGCCCTACAAATGGGAAACCAGTAAGCAGGACCAGAGCACAAGAGCGACTCTCCCCTCCTGTGGTTATCTATTGTTTGTAAGCCACTTTGGGATCCATTTGAAGGAACAGCGGCATAGAAAATACAATAAATCAAATCAAAATCAGATTGGTATTTAGAAGCATTGCTGGCTCCTCATCCCGGCTAGTAGCCTGTGGGATGTGAAACAAAAGAGCAGTCAAGTACAACATCCCTAGAGTGGACATAGAAGGGGATGTCTGGACCAACCAGTCAGAACTTCCTGCTTCTCCTAGGCTGGGACAGACTTCCTCTGCATGTGACTAGAGGTGGGCGTGGCCTCACCTGTGCAGGTAACAAAAGCATAGGACTGGCCGCCATCTCTCTCTCTCTCTCTCTGACTACATTTCATTGAGGAAGCAGCATCTGCTTAGCCTAAGATGCCTTCCAGCCAAGAGAGGACAAAGGAGCTATCTCCTTATGGGATAGTTTCCAAGTATATGTAACTTTTTCTAAGCTAAGTCTGCCTTCTGGGATCATCTGATTGTGAACAGATGTGTAATGTAAGTAAACTTTCATAGAAGACTGTGTTGTGTCTTATCTTTTAGGAGGGGATGAAGGGGGAAATACCAGGGCAATATTATTATAGAGGTTTTAGCGAACCTGAGCAAACATATCCGCTGGGTGACTTTAAAAAGGGGAATGTAACTCTGCTAAATTGTGGAACTTGTTAACACAAGTTGGAATAGGATATAATCAAACAATATATCCTCTCCTGCATCCCTGAACATCCCCACATAGCCATGGATTGGCTCGAGAAATTTTTCTTTTCAAACCATCTCAGTTGGTGGCCATTGCTGCCTCCTGTGGCAGAGAGTTCCATAGTTTAATTCTGTGCTGCGTGAAGAAGGACTTTGTTTTATCCAGAAGTTGCACCGTGGGGTTCAACTCTGTGCAAGATGCTTGTAGGGATTTCCAGTACTCTCTATCACCCCTTCTTTTTCATATCTATCTATCAATCTATCTATCATTTTAAATACCACCACTTTTGACCCATGGAACGAATCTGTTGCCAACATCCCAATCACACACATACACATTTAGTGCCTCTCCAAAGCAAGCTGTCTCAGAAGGCAGCAGCCTCACCTTTACTGGAAAATTTTAAAGACAGTTTGGATGGCCATCTGTCAGAGATTCCTGTATTGCAGGGGGTTGGACTAGATGATCCTCGGGATCCCTTCCAACTCTGCAGTTCTAGGATTCTAGCATTAGCAAAGCTGGTCGTCTTTCAATGCAGCCCCTGCCTGCCCCCTCTCCCCCACCAAAAAATAAAATCCTCTTTCCTCCTCCAAATGCATAATTTCTCCTGTTCTCTCTGCAGCTTGATGGATAGGGGTCTTTATGACCTGACCTTCCCTCTATTTCTGCGGAAACGACTCTTTCCCCGGGTGGCAGGTCCATTTGCAGAGAACCTGTCTGGGGGGGGGGGCAAAGGGAATTGGAGAGAAGATACATCCATGATGTGGAGAGGGAGCTGGGCTGTGCAACCGTAGAGAGACAGGAGTTGTAGCAAACTGCAACGCGGAGGCGTTTGATGGTTCCCCCGGCAGGAGAAATGGACCCGGAATCGAGGTGGCGAATAAATTGTCCGCCGACTCCTCTCCATCTCACAGGCTCCAACCAAATACGCACGAAGTGTCGGGGGTTGTGCTCTCAGCTTGAGAGGAAGCAGAGGCTCAGCCATTGGAAAATGTGGCAGTGCCAATTTATAGCTCACCTTTTTCTTCCAATAGCTCAAAGTGGCAGACAGGGGCCACCGTCTCCCCATTTAAAACCCCCAACAACAACAGCCCTGTGAGGTGGATTGGGCTGAGAGGCAGCAACTGGGCCCCCAAGGCCACCAAGAGAGCTTCATGGCTGTTGCGATTCCTGCACTGCAGGGGGTTGGACTAGATGGCCCTTTGGGACCCCTTCCAACTCTGCAATTATATGATTCTATGACATAACCGGTAGGAGTTGTCGTCTGCCTGCAGAAGGGAGGTTGCCGTTCACCCCTAACCGCTTCTCCAGTTTGCAAATGTGCCCCTGTGAGCTCAGCAAAGGTTAGCGATCCAAATACTTTTATTTAGACCTTCGCATGGCTTGTGTGTGTTTTATGCAATGCTAAGGCTTTGGGGTGTGTGAACTCAGGGATGCTTCTGACCATGTGCAAAGCGCTTCTCCTGTACACTGAGAAACCATACGTACCCAGTGCCAGAATCTGGAAATCGGAAGAAGTCTTTCATTCAGAGCCCTTGAAGAAGAAATGTGCTCAGAGGGAAGAAGAGTTAACAGAAGATCTAAGTTTCTCCAAGGTCTCAGGTTCAGCAAAGCCGCTGGACTCCCAATTTGAGCCTGAGCTGGCAAGCCCAGCATAGTTTATTGTCTTCCTTTGCATTTATATTCCAGCTGCCAAAGCAATGAGGTTGGCTGCTGTGGCCTAGGAAGCTGCTCAGGCACCCGGAGCGGCAAACATGACGTGCACCCAGGAGCGGGGCATTGCTACGTAGCACGCACATGCAGTGTCACTATGTACAACGCATTGACGCATGTGTTGCTACATACGACGCATGCATCACTGTAGCGATGCTGCACATCTGCGCTATGTAGCAGGGTGCCGGCAGTGGCGCTTGTGCTGTCCCCCAAAAGACAGAGCTGGGAGCGGCGGGTGGGTGGGAGGGGACGCTTCTCCCCGCCAGCCTCCAGGTAAAAAGCCTTGATTGGCACAGCAGCGGCTGGCTCTCTCGCTCACCTGCTTAGCCGGCGCATGCTTTGCTTCTTCCTTCCTGCTGCGGAGGCGAGGGGCGGGCCAGGGAGGCCTTGCTTCCGTGGGTCCACCCAGCAGGAAAGAAGCAAAGCGTGTGCCAGGTGGGCGAGCGAGCTAGCCGCTGTGCCAAGCGAGGCTTTTTACCGGGCGGCGGGGCTCAGCTTGAGTGTCGCGGGGGTGCGCCGAGTGTCACCCCCCTCCAAGGTGGCACCCAGGGCGGCCCGCCCCCAACGCACCTCCCTTGCTACGCCACTGGTTGGCTGGCCAGATATTTTTCAGCTGTGATTCCTGCATTGTAGGAGGTTGGACTAGATGACCCTCGGGGTACCTTCCAGCTCTACCATTCTGTGATTCTATACAAATGCATCTGGGTTGTGGGAATGTCTGCCTCCGGGGTCCTTTTTCCTGAAAGTAGGTCAAAAGCTCGCAGGGCGGGCAGGACATTGCCAGCCAGCTGCAGATCGCCACCACGAGCCGCTCAGTGACCTGAATTTAAATGACAGGTGTCGGGGAAAGTGAGGGCTCAGTCTGACGGTGGCGAGATCCTAGGGCGGAGGAGGAGATAAGAGAAACTAGACCAGGGCTCAGACACCTGGCCAGGCACTTTGGAGAGACGTGATCGTGGCAGGGTTTGTCCTCTTTCTTTCCAGAAACTGCAGTTTGGTTGGAGAAGGAACCCATCCACGTGTAGCCAGCCAGCCTTCCCCAGAAATTTTGGAGCTGAAGGGGAACCCAAAGATCAATTAGCCCCCCCCCTGGAATGCAGCGCCCTCTTCTCCCAGGGGCCAACCAGTTGCCTGTGGGAACCCAGCAAGCAGGATTCAACCACAAGAGCCCTCCCCCTTCCTGCAGTTTCCAGCAACTGGGATTCAGAAGCGCTGCTGAATTTGCAGGAAGGCAAGCAAGAGTGTGGCTGAGCCCTTACTCAGAGTATGCCCTGTGGAGCTGAATGGAGCTTACTGCCAGGTGCCTTAAGGTTCGGATTCCAATCCTGGGGCAGGATCCAACCAATGCAAGGATTTCTTCTTGCACATCAGAGATTTCTCCCCTTCCCTCCCTCCCCAGAGGGTTGGAGGAACCCCAGAACACATTTGGGGTTGGGGTTTGCAAGGTGAGGAAGTGGGGGGCGACCCCATTGCACAAGCAGAAATATTTGTGCTGTTGGGATGCATTTTTATAGCGCGACGTTGGATGCAATCCTGATTCTTTTCAGCATCACCCAGAGAGGGTTAGCAATGCTGGGATGATGCCATTGCAGGAAAGGCAAACAAGGGTCTTCTGGCCCCTTCCCGGAGTGTGCGGAAAGCCGAGGCCGTTTTTCTCAGTCGCACTTCATCAAAAGAGGCAGGTTTTAGTCACCAAACATCTTTGCCGCAATAAATCTGCGGCTGTTTAAGGCTCCAGGGGGCTCTCAGTAGCTTCGGCCTCCAGTCGTATTGATTTGGATTCTGCTGCTTATATCTCTGCAGGAGCAAGGATGGAGATGCAGGATTAAATGCTTAATAACATAAGGAGAACCAAAATAAAAAAAATTCCTTCCAGCAGCACCTTAGAGACCTGCAGGATCAGGCCAATGGCCCTTCCAGCCCAGCATCCTCTTCTCACCGTGGCTTTTGCTCACCAGTAGCCATCAATAGCCCTCTCCTCCTCCATGAATTTGTCCAATCCTCTTTTAAAGCCATCCTTTTTGGTGGTCATCACTGCCTCCTGTGGCAGGGAGTTCCAAAGTTTGCCTATGCACTGCATGAAGAACTCTTTTCTTTGACCTGTCCTGAATCTGCTAACTTTGGGCTTCATCAGATGTCTAGCATCACGAGAGAAACCTTTTTCCCTACTCATTTCCTCTGCAACGTGCATCATTTTATAAACTTCCATCATGCTGCCTCCTCCTCGCGTTTTGATTTTTTTATTATTCCTTTACTGTCTTCTGCTCAGTGCAACCATAGAACCAGGGAACCAGGCAGAGGGCCTTCTCGGTGGTGGCGCCCGCCCTGTGGAACGCCCTCCCATCAGATGTCAAGGAAATAAACAACTACCTGGCTTTTAGAAGACATCTGAAGGCAGCCCTGTTTAGGGAAGTTTTTAATGTTTGATGGTTTATCATGTTTTTGATATTGTGTTGGAAGCCACCCAGAGTGGCCCACGGACGATCTCATCTCATAGAATCATAGAGTTGGAAGGGATCCCATGGGTCATCTAGCCCAACCCCCTGAAATGCAAGAATATTTTTGCCCAACGTGGTACTCGAACCCACAACCTTGAAATTAAGAGTCTCATGCTCTACTGACTGAGCTCATAAAGTCCCGCGCACATTTTTTATAAGCCAACCCACGAAACCCCCGTCCCAAACCAGCGCCTCTCTGCCGCGCCACCCTGGGTGCCGCCTTTCAGCATCCGAGCTCCAACTTGGCAAGACCGCAGGAATTTTTTTTACTATTTGTCAGAGCCCTCCATTACATTTATTATTTGTTTCAAGCTTGTTTTATAGAGGCTGGCTCTGCGGCAACTGCTCCGTTGCCGCGCTGCCTTTGGGGATTGGCTCCAAAACCAAATAAATGATGGGCCACATTAACTCCTGACACTGGGGGGGGGGGGAAATGGGGGCAGCGGAGAACCCTCTTCCCTGCCTTTCCACCACGCTGGAACGATCAAGCCTGTCAGCCCAGCTAATTCATCCAGACTGCTTGCGTTTTAAAGCCAGCCGAGTCCAAGAAGAGCTGCCACCTCTGGGAACCCCCCTCGCCTGCTCCCCACAGACCCCCTGGGGCTCTCCACCTGCCACGGCAAAGCTTTGTGTGGGGCTCTGGCCCCCTTAGCTGCTCCGTTGCCTTAGAATCACAAAATCAGAAGCAGAATCAGCGTGCGGGGGGGGTGGGGGGTGGAGTAGGATGCAACTTTGATGCCCGGAGCAGGAATTATCCTTCAAAGCATCACGGGGTAGGAAGAGCCTTAAAGGTCCTTTGGACAAGCGGCGTGCGCTCCGTGCCAGGAAAACTCAGCCCCGGGTTCAAAATTCTGCGCAAAAGGAAAGAAAGCAAAGTCTCCGTGGAGGGAGAGGGAGAGAAGCTGGATCCTGTATTTACAGCAACCCAATTTATTCTACTTCTCGTTCCCACCCCCACCCCCTACTGCATAATTCTCTCTGCTTCCGGTAATCTTGGGGAGACGTGATTGCCAACAGGATTCGTCTCCGCTTGGGAAAAACATGTTTACTTAGTTCCCCCCCACTCCACATCTCCCATTTTTCTCCAGAGAGCGCCAGAAGAGGCAGCTGGATTAGGCCACGTTTCCCTTCTCCCCCCCCCCCCCCCATCCCAGCACCCTGTTGTCACAAGAAGAGTCCTTCAGGATCACAGACCCTCCTCCAAGTGTCCCGATTTCCCAGGGACGATCCCCAGAATTACAGAAGCCATCCCGGTTTCTGATTTGATCCCAGGCTGTCTCGCTTGCCCTTCCAGAGGGACGTCCCTCTTTTTTTTGTCTAAGAAATGTTGAAGAGGCTGCAATAGGATGTCTCTTATTTTCACCCGAGGAATGTTGGAGAGGGTGGGCTCATGTCAAGGGCCCATCTAGTCCAGCCATCCTCTTCTCAAAGCGGCCAACCAGAGGCCTGTGGGAAACCAGCAAGCAGAATTCGAATGCAAGACCCCACTCCTTCACCTTCCAGCAACTAGCATTCCGTTGGTAGAGCATGAGACTCTTAATCTCAGGGTCATAGGTTTGAGTCTCATGTTGGGTGAAAGATTGCTGCATTGCAGGACTAGATGATCTTCATGGCCCCTTCCAACTCTACAAATCTTTGATTCTGTAGACTTGAGAACCACTGCTGGCTCCTACCATTGAGGTAAAACATAGCCATTGTGGCTAGTAGCCACCGATAGCCCTCTCCTCCATGAATTTTTCCATTCTTCTGTTAAAGTCACCTGAAGAATGTGGAGAAAGGCATTGTTAGGGGGCAACTAAGGGGTAAGGGACACTTTATGAGGTTTACAGTGGTACCTTGGTTCTCAAACGCCGAAAAACCGGAAGTAAGTGTTCCGGTTTTCGAACTTTTTCAGAAGCCAAGCGTCTGATGCGGCTGTCGGCTATTGTTTCCGGGGCACCTGCACCAATCAGAAGCCACGTCTTCGCTTTTGAACATTTCGGAAGTCAAATGGGACAAGTTGGGCGCTTTTGTTTTTGCTATTTATTTTGCGTTTTTGTTTTTGAGGCTTTCTTGGTTCATTTGTTTTTGTGACTGTGTGGAACCCAGTTCAGCTACTGATTGGTTGAATGTGCAACTGCGAAAATAGATTTAAAAAGTGCCCCCCCCATCCAAACAATGACCATCATCAGCGCAGGTAAGAAAAAGAATTATTTTTAACTTTTATCATCTACAATACTATCTTATTTATTTTATAGTACAGTACATTGATTATTGCTTTCATTTTATGGATCGATGGTCTCGTTAGATAATAAAATTCATGTTAAATTGCTGTTTCGGGGGTTGTTTTTAAAAGTCTGGAACGGATTAATCCATTTTGCATTACTTTCTATGGGAAAGCACGCCTTGGTTTTGGAACACTTTGATTTTGGAACGGACTTCCGAAATGGATTAAGTTTGAGAACCAAGGTACCACTGTACAGATATATACAGTGGGCGTTGCCATGTGGTCAAATAGGGGCGTGGCCTACTGCAATGAACCCGCCCCTATTTGGTCACATGCACAGGGCTGCAGTGTTTGGGAAGCTTAGGAGGGAGGGAGAGAGGAAGGATGCCATTTTTTTGGATGGTGCTCCCAGTATGCCCTGCGGAGGACCTTAAGGTCCATAAATAGTAACACCTTAGAGGTCCCAGGCCCAAAGGAAATCAGACTAGCCTCAACTAGAATCAGGGCCTTCTCAGCATTGGCTCCGACCTGGTGGAACGCTCTGTCTCCTGAGACCAGGGCCCCGCGGGACCTGATTTCTTTCTGCAGGGCCCGTAAGACAGAGTTGTTCTGCCTGGCGCCAACCTGATTGTGAGCTGAGAGGGTTAATAGCTCAGCAGTCGTCCTGTATCACAGGGCCTGTTCTCATATAAACAGGAAGTACCTGTGACGTGTCATTGTAAACAGGAACAGGAACTGTATGTGTACTGTTGTAAACTTTCTGTCATATATGAGATTGTATGTTTTAATTCGTTCTGTTCCTGTCGCAGTTCCAGCCGAGATGGACCTGTCTTCTCCTGGCTGGAGTTGCCTTAAGCAATAAATCTCTGTTTTAATGAACAAGGGAGTGAAAGTGAGTTATTTTCTCAGGCACGCAAGGGCACTGAAAGCTGGATAAGACTTTCGCTGCAATTAGACTGTTATCTGAACTTCAGAAGGAAAATTCCTGGACGTTTAGAAACGAGGTTTGACTTTTGATCGTGAGGGAAGCGTGCTGGGCAAGAAGTTTTTTCAACGCTTCTACAACACAGCTAATAGTTGTGTTTATTGTTGTTTACCAATTGGAAATTGAACAACATATTCAACACTGATGCCCTCCACCATTTTTCCTTTTCCTTCCGTATGAGGCTACGTTTTAATTTTAATTTTAATGTATTTAATCTTGTTCTTAAGTTGTATTTTAATCAGTTGTTTTATATCTAGTGTTAGCCACCCTGAGCCTGGCCTTAGCTGGGGAGCATAGCTGCCAAGTTCCGGCCTGAGAAATAAGGGACTGGACCGGAAGTAGCAGACCGGAAGTAGCGCTGCCGCCATTTTGGAACCGGGGCGGAGCATGCTCAGAAGCTACTTTTGATGCTGCTCTGCCCTGTTCCAAAATGGCCACCGCACCAGAAGCCACGCTGCAGCCATTTTGGAACTGGCCAAAGCAGCAACAAAAGTCGCTTCTGAGCATGCTCCACCCAGTTCCAAAATGGCCGCTGCGCCAGAATAAACTGGGGGGGGAACAAAAAAATCCGTTTTTTTCGGCTGGGGACAGCTGGAAAAACGGGGGTTTCCCGGGGAATACGGGAGACTTGGCAGCTATGCTGGGGAGAGCGGGGTATAATTAAAATTTAATAATAATAATGATGATGATGATGTCATCCTTTGCTCGTTCTGGAAAGAAGCCACACAGACACAGACAGACACCCCTTTCTAGGGAGCTTCCCAGTGCCATCCCATCCGTCGCTGGTTTCCAACTCTGTTTATTAGAAAATAGCGGAACACGGTTTAGAAAAACGGGAGCAAGCTTCGTAGAAAAGGAAAGCGGGGGGAGGGCCACGAGTGAGAATCCAGTAGAAACAGCACATGGGAGAGACCTCGGCAAACGCAGAGCCCACCTCTCCCACCCCGCGGGAGGCGTGAAGGGGGGTCTGGGGCGGGGGCTGCCGGCCCCACCCCTCAAATTGTGATGGGCAGCACCATTGTGATGGGAGAGAGCGGAGGAGGGATGTGCAGTCCGGAAATTCAACCTGGGGAGGGAGAGAAATATAGGAAAAGGCCTTTAGATCCCTCGACGCTCTGAAATGCGGGCAAAAGTCACCGAAAGCAATTTACGGGAGACAAGGTGAAAATCTTCCCCTATAAGAATCTGGGCTGGGAACGTTCCCGACTCAGCCTGCGCCCCCACAAGACCTCTGTCGTATGCTCAGCTTGCAAGGGGTTGGCATAAAGATGGGGAGATGGGGGGGCATTTGCTGTGGCACCAGCCCCCCCCCCAAGCTAAGGAATGGCATAACTGAGGGGCCTATCTCTGGCTGTTTCCTAAGGACATGTGTTGCAGTGTTGCAGGATGAGTTCAATGGCCCCATCCAGTTCAGCATCCTATTCTCACGATGGCTGAACAGATGCCTCCATGAGAAGCCACCAAGCAGGATTCGAACACAAGAGCAGCACTCTCCCTTCCCAAGGTTTCCAGCATCTGGAATTCAGGTGCGCGGCTGCCTCCGACTGTGGAGGTCAAGCATAGCCATTGTGGCTTCTAGCCCTCAAGAACTCTCTCCTCCATGAATTTGTCTGATCCTCTTTTAAAGCCATCCGTGTCGGTGGCAGGGAGTTCCACAGTTTAACTCTGTGCTACATGAAGGACCTTCTTTCATGTGTCCCGATAATCTCCCCACCCTCAGCTTCATGAATTTTAGTGTTATGGTATCATGGATGGTAGAGTTGGAAGGGGTACCCTAGGGATATCTAGTCCAACCCTTTGCAATGCAGGAATCCTGCCCACAACCATCCCTGGCTGGGCTTGAACCATCAACCTTTTGGTTAACAGCCAGATGCACTGACCAGTTGCGTCATCTGAGAAAAGGAGGACAACTTTTCTCTCTCCACTTTCTCCATGCCCTACATTCATTTCATACATGGTCTCCCTTGGGAGGTTGTGGCCTCTCCTTCCTTGGAGGTTTTTAAGCAGAGCTTGGATGGTCATCTGTACTGGGTGCTGTACTGGATTCCTGCATTGCAGGGGGTTGGACTGGATGGCCCTTGGGGGTCCCTTCCAACTCTATGATTCTATGATGCCACCTCTTCCTCGCCTTTTTTCCAAACTAAGAAGTCCCAAACGCTTCAAACTTTATTCGTTTGCCTGCTTGCCTATTAAAATATACCACTATATCATTTAGCAAAATATATCGGAGTGAATCAGAGCAACAAAAACCTAAAACCATGCAATAAAACCATTGAAAACATAAAAACAAGTTTCTTCGTAAGGGAGCCGCTCCACTCCCTTTTTTGTTTCAGTCACCCCTTTTTGAACCTTTGCCAACTCCACAATATCCTTTTTGAGATGAGGCGAGCAGAATGTTGCTCTCCATATTATTTTGGGCTACCATCAGCCCCAGTTGGCACTTGCCCCGAGGCATTGTGGGAAAAGAAACATGCCACGTAGCACAAGATGGCCGACAGAATAGTCAAAGTGGCCCCCGTGCTTTCTACCCACAATGCCATGGGGTGATGGAACTCCTGGGGCATTGCATTTGGGGCAGGCTTCGCACTCGGCACCAAAATGCCCTTCTGTGTGGCACAGCTGCAGAATCACAGAGCACCCAGGCAAACCGATGTCACATTTCAAAAACAGGACCCGAACTCACCTCCCAGCCTCTTTGCGTGGCCCCCCCTGGCAGCCCCAGCTCGGCCCCCGATCCGATCCATGTAAGCAGGATTTTGCTCCTGCTGTTGATTCACTGCCTGGCAAGAGGCTCGGAGGTTGGAGGGGTGCGCAGGAGGGGTGAGCTGCAAGTCCCAGCTCCGATCTGAGGAAACAAAAACAGAGAGCAGTTGTTTTAAATCTGGGAGTGGGGTGGTTAAAAATCCCCCTGGGAGACCATTCCTCTAAAGCAGGGGTCGGCAGCCTAAGGCCCATGGGCCACAAGCGGCCCGCAGGGGTCGTTAAACTGGCCCCCGAACCACGCCGCCCGTTCAGTGAGTCTCCGTGCGCTGCACTAAAGTGGTGCAGCACGGCGCGGGGTCTCGCTTCCGCGGTGCCGGAAATTGCGTCTGCGCAGGTGTAGGCGCCGGCGCCGGGAATTGCGGGCGAGCGCACTGACGCGCAGGCACAATCCAGCCCACAGAGGGATCTCCGCTGGAGTGAACCGGCCCAACCTTGCCGACCCCTGCTCTAAAGCCACGTGCCCAGAACTGGGTACATTTACTCCTTGGTTAGGGAAAGGCACTCGGCGCATGCCCAGAGTTGCCCTAGAATTGTAGAGTCGGATGGGACCCCCAAAAGACATCTAGACCAACCCCCTGCCATGGAGGTAAAGGTAAAGGGGCCCCTGACTATCAGGTCCAGTCGTGTCCGACTCTGGGGTTGCGGTGCTCATCTCACTCTATAGGCCGAGGGAGCCGGCGTTTGTCTGCAGGCAGCTTCCGGGTCATGTGGCCAGCATGACTAAGCCGCTTCTGGCGAACCAGAGCAGCGCACGAAAACGCCGTTCACCTTCCCGCCGGAGCGGTCCCTATTTATCTACAGTACTTGCACTTTGATGTGCTTTTGAACTGCTAGGTGGGAAGGAGCTGGGACCGAGCAACGGGAGCTCACCCCGTTGCAGGGATTCGAACCACCGACCTTCTGATCAGCAAGCCCTAGACTCTGTGGTTTAACCCACAGCGCCACCTGGGTCCCATGGAGGTATCACGGCTAAAATTCCCGCTCATAGAATTCTACCATTCTGAGATTTGTTTGATTTACTTCAACAAAATCTTTGAAAAATCAATGAATATATTTTTTTAAAAAAATCTTTTCCCCAAAGGATCCAGGGAACTGCAGTTTACCCCCTCACAGGGCTATGATTCCCACACTTAACAAAACTAGAATTCCCAGGATTCTTGGGAGGGAAATGATATGCTTTAAAAGCATGGCCACTCCATGGCAGCCTTGATTTGGTTTAGCTTTTAACGTGCTCTTCTCTCATGAGGCTCTATTCTGTTATTTGGGTTACATGAGTAAGATTTAATAAAAAATACTTTTCTCTCCTTTTAAAGGCCTATCTGCAGCCAAAGGCAGGAGCGGGACAAGAGCTGATTGAAACCAGCCCTGGTCTTCCATCCCTCAGCGAATACAGATGGCTGAAACCTTTTCCATGCCTGCTATATTCAATTACCCTGCAATAGCCCGCCCGCTATTGATTTAGAAGCCAAGAGCGGGGTTGGTCTCGGCACTAAAACTCATATATATATATATGAGCAGTGAGCGCAATTCTCCACGTACTCTTCTTTATGTGGACTAAATGGTGTCACCAGCACACAATCGGGGGGGGGCGGCATCAGCCTGCTTGGGGGGGAATGAATCAGGCCAGCAGCCCATCTACTAACAGAATCAGAGATTTGAAGAAGTGGGAGGGACTCCCAAAGGCCATCCAGTCCAACCCCTGGCAATGCAGGAATCTCAACTAGATCATACCAAACCCTCCAAGTGTCCCTATTTTCCAGGGACAGCCCCAGATTTACAGAAGCCGTCCTGGTTTCTGATTTGATCCTGAATACCCTGCTTTTCCTTAGGATGTCCCTGTTTTCATCAGAGAAATGTTGGAGGGTATGGTAGGACGCCGCTATTTTCATCAGAGGGTGTGGAGATAAGTCACTATACAACCTTCTGAAGGCAGCCCTGTATAGGGAAGTGTTGTCCCCCCCCCCCAATGTTTAATGTTTTATTATGGTTTTATATAGGTTGGAAGACACTCAGAGTGGCTGGGGCAACCCAGTCAGATGGAGGGGGGGTATTGATAATAAAATTATTAACGTTATGGAATAGGACGCCCCCACTTTCATCTGAGAAATGTTGGAGGGGATGTCATACATGACAGCGACCATTATGGGAAACCCACACGCAGGATCCGAGCACACGAGCAACACTCTCGCCTCCTGTCGTTTTCGGCAAGTGGCATTCACAAGCATTGCTGCCTCCGACTGTGGAGACAGAAAATAGTTATCATTTGGTTGCTGAGCCAAATGGGGCCTGAGCATGTTTAGTGGCAGGGGAGAAAAAACCAGGGTGGAGGGGCAGTGAAATATATATATCTATTCTCCAGTTTGCATTTTGCAATATTTTAACAGCAGCAATTAAATCTAAACAAATTCAACCTGGTTTTCCTTTGACCTCCCTCCCCCCCCCTTATTTTATATCATAATCTTACCGCATAACCAATTCAAACCTATTTACAAGTTTAACCTTTTTACTCCCTTTAAGTTATTTCTTACTGCTCGTGTTTATGTCGATCCTGCTAACGTTTCTAACTGCTGACCATCTGCTTTCATAGATTCAACAAATTTCCCACCTTCTATTAAGAAAAGTCTTGTTTTCTTATTCTTCCAGTAGGTTTCGCCATCTCAGGGGCAGTGGGATCCTAAATGGGCAGTACTAACTAGAATCCTACGCTAGCATGTGCCACACGAACCTGCAACATCTGTCTTCCAGAGGAACATCAATATCTACAGATATCTTAAAATAAAAGGGAACGGTAAGGGTAAAGGACCCCTGGACGGTGAAGTCCAGTCAAAGGCGACTCTGGGGTTGCGGCACTCATCTCGCTTTCAGGCTGAGGGAGCCGGCGTTTGTCCGCAGACAGCTTTCCGAGTCATGTGGCCAGCAGGACTAAACTGCTTCTGGCACTAAAAGTTATAAGAAGTTTGGTACTAGAAAAAGTGAAGAGTGTTGAAAACGTGAGCGCTGTAAAAGATATTAATAGAAACGTGGATGGGGGGAAGGAGGAAGTCACGGATACAAGAATTATATTAGTAAATGAAGGATGGAATGTTTTTTCTCTTTTCCTTTATATTTTTTGTTATCTCTTTCTGTTGTATTTTCTTTTGATTTGTGTATTTTCCTATTGTCATTTTTTGTACTTCTTTATGAAAATTAATTTAAAAACTAATTTGAAAAATAAATAAATAAACTGCTTCTGGCACACCGTGATTCGAACCGCCGACCTCCCAATCGGCAAGCCCAAGAGGCTCAGTGGTTTAGACCACAGCGCCACCTGCGCCCCTCTATCTTAAAATATCTGAAGGGCTGTCACATGGAAAACAGACCCGAACCAATGGATTCAAATGATGAGAAAGGAGAGTCTGACTACACTATAGGAACGACTTTCTGACAGCTGTTTGACGGTCAAACACCCTCGGAAAGTGGCAGACTCTCCTTCACTGGAGATTTTTAAACAAGAGTTGTGGTGCCCGACTGCCAGGGATTATTTAGCTCCGATTCCTGCATGGCGGGGGGCTGGACTAGATGACCCTCGAGTCCAACTCTACAGTTCTAGGATTCCAAAATGAATTATCAGCAGCAGCTGCACATTGCATGATCCTTTAGTCTTCATGCACAGACATGCCCCACTCTGAAATTCAACTTCAGAAGGCTCCAGGGGACTTGATATTGTTAAGAGAAGTGCTGAGATATTGCAAATGGAATGTCTGCAACAGGGTTTGGGTTGCGAATGCTGTTGTTTAAAAGAACTTTATTGGATTTTCCCCAGCCTAGGGCAAATCCAGATTAAATTGGTGGAGAGGGAAAGAAGAAGCGTTGTCTATTATTATTGTTTTATTGCATTCCTGTCCCAACTTTTTCTCCGAGTAGTTTGAGGTGGTTTAATGTGGTCCTCATCTCATTTTCTCCCCATAACAACCCTGTGAGGTAGCCTAGACTGAGGGGGCATCTGCTGGACCAAGGTGGTGAATTTCATGGCTGAGGGGGGGGGGTTGAACCCTGGCCTCCCATGTTCTAGTCCAGGAGTTGGCAAGGTTTCCCCGCAGAGATCGTCCGTGGGCTGGACTGGCACAGTGCGATGCCAGAAATCATGTCTGTGCATGTCCGCGGTGCCAGAAATCGCTTATTTGCATGCCCAGACGGCGAAAATCATGCCTGCGCAGAAGCAATTTTCAGCACCACTCGGCGAGTCCCTGCGCCACGCTGTGCCGGTTTAGTGCAGCGTGGGGGGGGGGGGCTTACTGAGCAGGCGGCTCGGTTTGGGGGTGGCTCGTGAGCTGGTAAAATGGTCTTCATGGGCCACATCCAGCTCATGGGCCACACGTTGGCAACCCCTGTCCTAGTCCAACGATCTGACCACTATAACACACAGCCGAGTTTTTTGTTGCCCAGAATAGCAAAACCCTTGCGAACTTGAGGAACCTCCATCCCATTAAAAATTTAAATGAAACTCATCTGTAGAGAATTTACCCCCCTCCCCAGGACAAATGCAACCCACCCCCCAAAAATGGGGTTGGACGAAACGACCCTTTGGGTCCCCTTCCAACTTTGTGATTCTGTGATTCTATGGCATTACTAAAAATACAGATTTACTGGAAAAACCAAAGGACTGTTCCTAATAAATGCATTTGGAAGATGGACAAAATGAGGCTTGGAGGGGCAGCTTCAATTTCTAAATTTATGGGGCTCAGGCTGCTGCGAAAATGGATGGATGCGGGAAACAGAAATAGGATTTGGGCCCGTGGAAGAAAAAGACCATCCCAGCCATGGGGAACATCATAAGAACATATAGGAAGGGTCTACACTACAGGATCCGACCAATGGCCCAGGTAGTCCAGCTTCCTGTTCTCACAGTGGCCAAATACCAAAGAACCGAGGGATTCAGATAGACTGCGTCGAGACCTGGAGGTTCAATAAGAAACTAAGAAGAGTCTGGTTGCAAGCACAGCCCAAAGGCCCACCTAGCCCTGTTCTCACAGTGGCCAACCAGATGCCCCAATGGGAAACCCACAGGATCCGAACACAAGAGCCCTCTTCCCCTCCTGCGACTTCTGGCAACCATGGAAGCTGAGAACAGCCATCCTGGCAAGCAGGGTGGATTTTTAAAAAAAGTCAATGTTTTTTTTAAAAAACAACAACTGGATTTTTAAAAAAATTAAATCGGATTTCTAAAATAAAATGCTTTTGGATAAAAAACCTTTCAAAAGATAGTTTTCTGTTTAAGTTACACTGTAGTCCAAAGGCTATTCATCAGGAAAAAAGGATTTGTTTTAAGTTTTTCATGTGTGCTAAAACTCAATCTAAGGTGTTTTTTTTTAAAATAAATCGTTTAACCATATCAGATAACAAACATGGATCCGTACGCTACAATGTTATTGCTTTAGTTAAATAAATTGTTAAATTGTTATTAAGGAAATGGTTATTTTTCTCCTTCCAATAAGGTACAGCAGAAAAGTTGTCCAAATATAAACAGGTTAACTTATTAAACCTCAGCATAATTTCATAATTATCTGTCATTGTATTTCTAATAGTATAACCAAATCAGTAAGTTTTGATATAACCGGAAAAACTACTCCTGAAATTTATCGTTCCAAAAATTAAACCTTCATCTGGTTGTAAATATTAAGATTATACCAACAAGAATGAGTCTTTCTGTAAAAAAAAGAAAGAAAAAGATTTAAATCAAGTCTTACTGACTAGTGATTTAAAACGTGATTTAAATCAAATCCACCCTGCTAGCAAGTAGGCTTTGATAACCCTGATCTTCTTTTCAAGCAATCCAGGTTGGGGGCCATTGCTGTATCCTGGGGCAGAAGGTTCCACGGTCCAACTATGCTCTGCAATTTCCTCTGCAGTGGCCTATGGGATGCGGGAGAGAGAGAGAGCTTCCCACCTCAGGCTCCGGTCTAGCCATGCCTTGTTCCCACTGGGGGCCCCCAAACGGAGCTCAGATCTTGACGTCGGTCCATTCGCCGCCATTCTTCCTCTCGCCAGCAGGTGGCATCAGCTGGGGATCTGCGCGGAACAGAGACAATTGGGAGGGGGGGTGTTAGAGGAGAGGCCTTGGGTGCCCCCCTTTGAAGGGCACACCTGCTCCTCTGATAGGTGCAGGGCAGGTTCTTGCAGCTTCTCCCCCTTCGCACGGTCAAGAAACAGCACCTGTTGAACTTCTTCCTGCCTTACAGCCATTAAAGATTCAAGGGAGCTCTGCAAGCCAGAAAGCCGTTCTGTGCCACACAAATGTCAAGTTCCTGGTCCATAAGCCCCTCCATAAGTCCCGAGGATCTCTTCCCCCTCGTCTAGCCTTCTCACTTCTTCCATCCCTGGCCAAAGAATCACATCCCATTTTCTCTCTGCCCCCCACCCCACCCCAATTCTACACTTTCCAACAATTTCAATCAGCTCCAATTTTCATTAAACTGGAATCACCAGTGTCTATTTAGGGGGTGGCTTACCCTCCCCACAAGCAGAACTGCATTGCTAGTAGAAATTCAGTTCTGTGAAATCCTCAAACCAGCAGCAGGTATTTAAAATCACAACGAAAAAGCAAAACCGTTCAGATTTTGAATGTGATTCCCCCCCCCCCAAATGCAAATGTTTGAGAGGCTTAGACTCGCAGGCCTCTAGTGAATACAGTGGTACCTCGGTTTAAGTACACAATTGGTTCCAGAAGTCTGTACTTAACCTGAAGCGTACTTAACCTGAAGCCAACTTTCCCATTGAAAGTCATGGAAAGTGGATTAATCCGTTCCAGACGGGTCCGTGGAGTACTTAAACTGAAACCGAAGCGTACTTAAACCGAGGTATGACTGTAGTTTGGGCAGGATTCGCATATAAAACCTTGCATGCTGTCGGGTGCTCAAATTCCGGATGCCGTTGCATGTCAGTCATTTTTAAAAAAATGAAACCCAATATCACTGCAGGTCAAATGCAGCCATCAAAAACTGAGTGAATGCCTTTCCCACAGCAGTGCCTGGAAGGTCTGAAGAATGGGGAAAGGGGGTGAAGGAAAGTAGCCAGCCGTTCAAAACCACTTGCCTTGGGACTATGGGAAGAGAGCAATTCAGAGAGGGCCAAATTTTGGGCAGAGCCTGCTGGTTGCCAACCTCCTTAACCAAGAAAGAATCGTGTGAGAGGCAGTGTGACTCCTCTTCTGTCACAGGAGAGTGCCGTATCAGCAGCCAGACAGTTCAAAGATGGAGTTAACTCTTTATTAGCAAATTTATATATCCATAGACTTGGTTGAATGTCAGGCCTAATGAGCAGAGCAGTTCATTCCTCCATGAAAATCAGTTGTCGATACTGAAAGTCCCTGCCTCCCCACAGCCATCTAAGTCGCCTCCTCTCCGGGGCTTTCCCCAAGCAATCGGAGACTGCACCTGCATGGAGCCAACCTCTCCTCCGCTCTCTTCATGCCTCTCCTGGTTCTGGGAGACAAGAGAGGAGGGGGTGCTTGTCGCAGCAAGAGGGGGAGACACCTGCGACTCTTCCCCAGCCAGACTCATCCCTGCCTCTTGGCCTCTCTCCTCTCCAGCCTCTGACTATGCCTCTGATTCTGGCCTTCTCTCTGCCAAAGACTCTCCCTGCTCCCTAAGTCCTGTTGCCCTTTCATCTTCTGACACGTCCTCCTCCCCATCTTCTCCCTCTTACCACTCATTTTCATCCCACCACCGCTCCCTGGGCTCTGAGCCTTCTTCCTTTGGGGGTTCCCCAGCTGGTTCATCCCCCCATTTCTCTGCATCCTGTGGGCATTTATGTATATAATAAGGTAAAGGACCCCTGGACGGTTAAGTCCAGTCCAAGGCGACTATGGAGTTGCGGCCCTCATCTCGCTTTCAGGCCGAGGGAGCCGGTGTTTGTCCACAGACAGCTTTCCGGGTCATGTGGCCAGCAGGACTAAACCGCTTCTGGCGCAATGGGACATCGTGACGTGAGCCAGAGCGCACGGAAATGCCGTTTACCTTCCCACCGCAGCGGTACCTATTTATCTACTTGCACTGGCATGCTTTCAAACTGCTAGGTTGGCAGGAGCTGGGACAGAGCAATGGGAGCTCACCCTGTTGTGCGGATTTGAACCGCCAACCTTCTGATCGGCAAGCCCAAGAGGCTCAGTGGTTTAGACCGCAGCGCCACCCGCATCCTGTGGGCATTTACAACGCAGTCAAACCAACAATGCAGATTTGCTAGATAGGCACATGAGAGGAGCTGACACTCACAGGCTTTCCCTGTAAGTTTGCTAGAGGGAATTCTGTGAGAGTGTCCCTGACAGGAGGAGGGCATAGCTACATATCTATATTTTCTTACCTGTCTTTTCTTCTCTTACTCTTCACCAAATCATCAAGCCAGACGTGTGAGAACAATTGCTAAGGCTCGACCTCCATCTTAAGCAAGATCAAAGCATGTCTTTGTAACTGAATTGCCATTTTAAGCTTACCCGAAATGAGTTGCTGCATCTGTTACTCTCCAACAAGTATTCTGAGTGAGCAAATGCTATTTTTACCTTTTGCATGGCTCTTGGTGCGATTGTTGTTCTAAGGGGGAGGAAAGTGGGGGGGTAGGCCAGGAAAATCCAGCCCGCTTTAGGGTTGACATATTTCAAGAAGTAAAAAAAAATCTGGACACAAAAAGTTATTGAGCTTTTGGGGGGGGGGGAATCATTGAGCTTTTCTTGGGAAAATTTCAAACAACAACAACAACAATGGACATTTTGCTGATTTCCATAAATTCCCCCCCCCCCAATGCTAATTCTGTCATCAGAATACCGGAGATGTCTGGGGAAATCTGATGTATGGCATGTGGGATGTTACAGCACAGAAAGCAGTCAAATACAACATTTCCTGGTTACAGGTAGGTAGCCGTGTTGGTCTGGGTCGAAGTAAAAAAAAAAAAATTCCTTCAGTAGCACCTTAAAGACCAACTAAGTTTTTATTTTGGTATGAGCTTTCGTGTGCATGCACACTTCTTCAGATACAATGAAATAGGAGTCCCCAGGCACTTATGTAGAGAAGGGGTGGGGATGGGGAGGGGAGGGGGATCACTCAGAAGGGTGGTCACTTCTGAGTGATCCCCCTCCCCTCCCCCTCCCCACCCCCTCCCCACCCCTTCTCTACATAAGTGCCTGGGGACTCCTATTTCATTGTATCTGAAGAAGTGTGCATGCACACGAAAGCTCATACCAAATTACAACATTTCCTGTTTGCCCAGAGTGGACACTCAGGGGGATGCTACTCCAGCCAGGAGGACTTCCTGTCACACATGGTCTAGAGCATCCTCCCCCTGCTTGTGACCAGGTAGATGGGCGGGTGACCCTGGGAGACTCCATAAAAGGGCTGGTCACGCAGCCATCTGCCTTCTCTTGAAGCTCTAGATGTCATTTCTTCTCCAGATGTTCTTTTGCTGTTCTTCTGTAACTACAAGCTCAAGCCTGCCTTCAGGATCATCAGGGCCGGCTCTAGGTAAGGTCCCGGTGGCGCGGGGCACCAGGACGCCAGGACAGAAGGCGGGGCGATCTTTGCGCCTCAGTGCCAGGACGCCCGACCTGCTTGAGACTGCCCCGAGGATCATACTGTGAACTGAATGTAAGTAAACTTCTTATCATTACTTTTAAAGAAGACTGTTGTGTCCTTATTGTTTTTAAGAGGGAATAAAGGGGAATTTACCAGGAATGATCCAATCTGGACAAGCCAGGCTGGATTGCTTAACTCAAGAGATTCAAACAAATCTACCAATTAGCTTCCAGCAATATACAGGGGAATGTACTCTGCTACTGACTCACTGGCATGTGTGCGGAAGGATAATATTTAATCAACATATCCTCTCCTACTATCCACAACATTCCCACATGGCAAACACAGCATCCTGGGTTTCATAGACTAAAAGGCTAAAACTATCCTATGCAAGCTTCCCTTTTAAACTGCAAAACGATACGCCCTGCTGAACTCACAAGCGCAAGGAAGGAAGGATAATATCTAAGAAATAGATCCTTTCCTGGCACCTATTCACATCCCTACACGTCTAACCAGACCGTGACAGCAACCCAGTGAGGAACGTCTTGCTGCCTCAATGTCACCACTAATACAGATACCACCTCCCACTGCCTGCTCCTCGCTCGGAAAGGCCGTGTCGTGGCCTGCCCCAAACTCACAACCCTTTTCCCTGTGGGATGTGATCCATGAGAGGCAGTCAAATACAACATTCCTTGTAATGCTAGAGAAGACATGTGAGGGGATGTTTGGTCCAGCCAGTCAAAACTTCCTGTTCCTCCTGGCCTGGAGCATCCTTCCTTTTGCATGTGTTAGAAGGTGAGCATGATCTAACCTGTCCAGGTAACAAAAGGACGAGTCACACAGCACCCCTCTCTCTTTTTTCCATCTTCCTTCCGTCCTGCGAACTTCCTGGAATGAACTGCTGGCTGCCAGCCAAGCAGTCCCTCAAGTCATCTCCCTTATGGGGTAAACCTATTTTTATACGTTTGTAATTTTAAGCAAACCTATCCATTCTGAAGGAAATCAGCCCTGAGTGCTCACTGGAAGGACAGATCCTGAAGCTGAGGCTCCAAGACTTTGGCCACCTCATGGGAAGAGAAGACTCCCTGGAAAAGACCCTGATGTTGGGAAAGATTGAGGGCACAAGGAGAAGGGGACGACAGAGGACGAGATGGTTGGACAGTGTTCTTGAAGCTACGACCAAACTGTGGGAGGCAGTGGAAGACAGGAGTGCCCGGCGTGCTCTGGTCCATGGGGACACGACTAAACGACTAAACAACAACAAACTTTAAGCCTAAAGCCTGCCTTCAGGGATCACACTGTGCTCTGCCTGATCGTGAGTAAACTTTCTTTTTATTGCCCATGAATAAGACTGTGGTGTCTTTATTCTTTTAAGAGGGATTTGAGGGAACTTACAAGGAACGTACAATTCAATCTGAGACAGATTGAATTGTATAACAGTTGAATTGTATAACGAGCCTGCAACCAGCTATCTGCTGTGCGTGTAAAAAGGGGGATGTAAACTCTGCTAAGTAAAGGAACTTGCTAGTGCAAGTTAGGAAGGATATTAATAAACAAGATATCCTCTCCTGCCACCCTGAACACTCCCACATTCCCGACCCACTTACCTTGCTCTTCTGCTCTGGACACCTCAGCCCCAGACCCGGAAGGGTTGCTATGGAGGTCCACATTAGTCCGTGACCACCTCCTTCTCCGGGGAGATGGTGCCTCCTCGGCCCCCGTCTCCAGGGGGTGGCTCCTGGGGCCTTTCTCGCCGTCCTTGCCCAAGGCCACCACGCTGCAGTCCCTCCGCACCCGGGCGGCCCCCAAGGGGTCCGCCACCCCCCACCCCTCGGGTCTGGAGGCCGAGCAGGGCAGGCCGGCTGTGTGGGGCTGGTTCCCGTTGGTCTGCGAGTAGACGTTGCTGACTTTGGCTTTCTTGTGCTCCTCCTGCCCGCTGTAGACTTTGTACCGGATCATGAGGATGATGATGAAGACCAGGACGGAGGCCACGATGATGCCCCCGATGATGATGATCATGGTGCCCCCCAGGAACTGGGTGTGCAGCGAGTGGCACTGGGGGGCATCCTGAGGGGTGCTGAATTGCACGCAGCCCAGGCTGCGGGTGGCTGTCAGAGACGTCACCCCGTCGTTGTAGACCGCCAGAACACACAAGTTGTAGTCCCGCCCAGAGGCCAGGTCCTTCACCAGGAAGGCTTTGCTGGACGAAGGGATCATTCTGGGATGGGGGGGGAGAGAGAGAAAGAGAGAGTTCAGGGCTCATCCAACCTCACCTTTTGCCCCACGCTGTCTAGGCACAGGTCTGCACTTTCCTGGTTTGTGTCCAAGTATTGTATGTATGGATGTATGTATGTAAAGGTAAAGGGACCCTTGACCATTAGGTCCAGTCGTGACCGACTCTGGGGTTGCGCGCTCATCTCGCATTATTGGCCGAGGGAGCCGGCGTATAGCTTCCAGGTCATGTGGCCAGCATGACAAAGCCGCTTCTGGCAAACCAGAGCAGCACATGGAAACGCCGTTTACCTTCCCGCTATAGCGGTTCCTATTTATCTACTTGCATTTTTTATGTGCTTTCGAACTGCTAGGTTGGCAGGAGCTGGGACCAAGCAACGGGAGCTCACCCCGTCACAGGGATTCGAACCGCCGACCTTCTGATCAGCAAGCCCTAGGCTCAGTGGTTTAGCCCACAGCACCACCTGGGTCCCTATGTATTATTACTACTACTACTACTATTATTCTTGTTATTTAAATTTACATTTTTTATTTTCAAAAATAGACAAAGAAACAGACATTTGACAATCCCACATACATAAACACAAATGAGGGGAAAAAAAGAAAATAATACACTCCTGTGACTCCCCTCTCCCACAGCTCGTCATCTCTTAGAGTTCTTATTTTACATTGCATCTTATATATCTTAACCTTGATGTTTTTAATATAGTTAAGCTTTTCTTATTTTCCTTTACAAGCTTTATCCATACTTAGACCAGTGTTTAGTCATGTCCTCTTCATAGCATTTCCATTCTGCCCTCAATTTCTGATTAGCCTGGTACCTTATGGCCGATGTTAGTCTCGCCATATTAATAAATTCAGATAATTTACAAATCCAGTCCTCTTTTGAGGGTATGGTGTTTCCATTCCAATTCTTTGCAAGTGCAAGTCTAGCTGCGGCTGTTGCATACAAAAATAACCTTTTCTTACCTTGTAACAACAACAACATCACTTTCCCCAGGAAAACCTGCTCTTTAGCACTGAATTGGAGCAAAAGGCAATTCAGGGTTTTCTGCAGGTTTCTGAGAGTAAAAGAGTGGCTGACTGGAAAACTCAGGAACCAAGAGGACAAACTGGGTCCTCCCTAACAAGAGGGCATGTGTTGCAGTGTGACCTGGGAACCAAACCCTGTGTTGTGGGTGGGAACGTTTGGATGGCCACAACACCCTATTGGAGGTCCCTCGATGCCGGGTGCAATCAGACCAATGGGATGCCAGCTAAAGTCCATCGAGGGACCTCTATTTAAGCCCATGCACCTGTCCCTGAGCTTCCTCTTTGGGGCCAGTGCATCGGAACACCCGCCCACCTCTCCCTACTTTTAGGGCTTGTGCGCTTGACCTTGCTATGCCGCCGTGTGTCGCCTGTCGTTGGGACAGGGGCGCGGCAGGAATTTTCCCCACTTGGCTGATTGGCTGGTGCCATTTGGGTTTCGCCTGCCGCGTAGCAAATCGTCACAACTTGTAAGGTTGCGGATAGGCTCTGGTTCAGGCGATGGGGTGGCAGAGCGGTCTGGCCATCCCTATGCGATGGGTATTCCGTTAAAGGAATCCAGGGACTCTTTGGTTGGTCAACCCTGAGAGGGGTTGCGCTCTGAGCCTGAGTCCAGGGAGACATCTGGCTGGTGGACTGGCATGACCCCGCTTTCCACTATGCTGGGTGTTCACCCAAGGCTGACCTATGGTGTGCCCTGGGTCAGCGCTGCCTGCAAGGGTGCAGGGAGCTAGTCGAACCAGAGCCTATGCAACCCCTCACTTGATTGTAATCCATAAAGTTGTGGCCTAAATTCTGCCAAAACCAAACCAAAAATTTGAGTCTTGCCTGAATTTATTTGGGGAAGGTGAAAGGGTCTGCACACTCACACACAGAAGCGGTTTTGCTGTTTTGCTTGTAATTATTTACTTGTTTGTATCCTGTATTTTATTCTGTGAACTGTCCTGAGATCTTATGATGAAATCTAATAAATAAATAGAATAAATAAAGCTCAGGCCTGTACTGTACGAGAAACACAGCACAAAAGTAAGTTGGATGAACCGAGAGGGGGGACGACGAAGTGAGGTGGCGATTTATTCATTTGGTTTTATTTAGGTTTCTTTATAAAATTATGTGTGGCATGGAGAAAGCAGAGAGAGAATAGGAGGCTGGGCTGGATGAGCCCCTGGCCTGATCCAGCAGGCTCTTTATGTCCTTACATTGAGAAAGCCAAACCCCAGGAGAGGGCAGGCAGGCATGAAATCTCTTGTCGCTCAGATATTTGGGTGTGCGTGCAAAAGTAATGAGCTAGACAGAGAGGGGTCTGACTCTGAGTCAGTCAAAGGCAGCATCCTCTGCTCCTCCATGTCTTTGCTTCTGAGCTTCCCGTAAACATCTGGTTGGACCAGCCAGTGCTTGGCTCTGATCCAGCAGGTGTCTTACTGATATGCCCCAGCATCCATCCTCTGAGGCATTTTGAGGGAACCTAAGAAAAGCCTGCTGGATCAGGCTCAATAGCCCATCCAGTCCAGCATCCTGTTCTCCAATGCAGCTGTCCATTATGGGAAACTTCTTGCAAGCAGGATACGAGCACAAGAGCAAATCCCTCTTCCTGCAGTTTCCAGCATTGCTGCCCCCCCTTCCCGAATGTGGAGTCAGAGCACAGCCATCTTGGCTAGTAGCCATTGATAGCTCTGTCCTTCATGAATTTATCCACAGGTGCGTAGGAAGGGGGCAGGGGGGCAGTCCAGCCTGGGTGTCACCCCTGAGAAGGGTGACAAAATCCCCCCTGGGCAAATGTTGTTTAGTCGTTTAGTCGTGTCCGACTCTTCGTGACCCCATGGACCATAGCACGCCAGGCACTCCTGTCTTCCACTGCCTCCCGCAGTTTGGTCAAACTCATGTTTGTAGCTTCGAGAACACTGTCCAACCATCTTGTCCTCTGACATCCCCTTCTCCTAGTGCCCTCAATCTTTCCCAACATCAGGGTCTTTTCCAAGGGTTCTTCTCTTCTCATGAGGTGGCCAAAGTATTGGAGCCTCAGCTTCAGGATCTGTCCTTCCAGTGAGCACTCAGGGCTGATTTCCTTCAGAATGGATAGGTTTGATCTTCTTGCAGTCCATGGGACTCTCAAGAGTCTCCTCCAGCACCATAATTCAAAAGCATCAATTCTTCGGCGATCAGCCTTCTTTATGGTCCAGCTCTCATTTCCATACATCACTACTGGGAAAACCATAGCTTTAACTATACGGACCTTTGTAGGCAAGGTGATGTCTCTGCTTTTTAAGATGCTGTCTAGGTTTGTCATTGCTTTTCTCCCAAGAAGCAGGCGTCTTTTAATTTCGTGACTGCTGTCACCATCTGCAGTGATCAAGGAGCCCAAGAAAGTAAAATCTCTCACTGCCTCCATTTCTTCCCCTTCTATTTGCCAGGAGGTGATGGGACCAGTGGCCATGATCTTGGTTTTTTTGATGTTGAGCTTCAGACCATATTTTGCGCTCTCCTCTTTCACCCTCATTAAAAGGTTCTTTAATTCCTCCTCACTTTCTGCCATCAAGGTTGTGTCATCTGCATATCTGAGGTTGTTGCTATTTCTTCCGGCAATCTTAATTCCGTCTTGGGATTCATCTAGTCCAGCCTTTCGCATGATGAATTCTGCATATAAGTTAAATAAGCAGGGAGACAATATACAACCTTGTCGTACTCCTTTCCCAATTTTGAACCAATCAGTTGTTCCATATCCAGTTCTAACTGTAGCTTCTTGTCCCACATATAGATTTCTCAGGAGACAGATAGCCACACCAATCACCCCCCTGGGATGCTTGCCGTTCGTCGTGGGTGGCGCCCCCCCCGCCCCCACAGGTGCACAGCAGCTAGCTCCACCTCTGTTTGTCCAATCCTCCTCTAAAGCCATCCAGGTTGGTGCCATCAATGCCTCCTGTGGCAGGGAGTTCCATAGTTCAACTTCCTTTTATTTCTCCCGAATCTTCCAACATTCAACTTCATTGGACATCCACAAGTTTCTGGTGTCATTACGAGAGAGGGAGAAAGACCTTTCTCGGCCCATTTCCTTCATGCCATCCATCGTTTCATAAACTTCCATCATGTCACAGCCTCCCTGCCTTTTCCCTTAGCCACAGAAGTCCCAAGTGCTACAACCTCTCCATAACCCTCGATCAATTTAGTTACCCTTTCATGAAGCTGTACCAGGGGGTGAGACAAGCCAGACCCATCAACATCTCTCTAAGCCTTGTGCATCTTGTGGCAGAGAGTTCCACACATCCATTGGATCCTGTTCAAAGGGAGAGTTCCCTTTCGACTCTCCTGCCAAGATGCTGGTGTCTTGCTTCCCAAGAAAGGAGGGGAATGACTTCTCCCTGGACCTTCTCCAACTCCACAATGTCCTTTTCTGAGGCCGGGCGACCGGGTCTCACCCATTCCTGGTCTGCCTCCCTCCCCACTGCCTAGCATCAACACAGCCTCCGGAGTTCTGCGTTCCCACGCCTGCAACCGGGGTTTGGAGAGGCGCACAGGCAACATGGCTGCGTTCCGCATCGTAAGTAGGTCACTTAACATTAGCCGTTTCTTTCCGGCCAGCCAGGCAGACAGGCTAGTTCTGGGCCATCTGCCAGGGCGCAAGGGGAGGGGGGGCACGGCTACCCAGGGGACAGGTTCTGACAGCCTCTCTGCCTCCTTGCAAATAAGAAGAGCAACTCAGCAGCTTGGGGGGGGGGTGCGTGCAGGAAGAAGGAAAAACAGAAAAGGAGGACGGTGCAGGGAGGCGGGGTGGAACATTCCACGAAAGTCTGGGCAAGTCGGCGGGAGAGCGCACCTGCCTTGCATGCAGAACGCCCCGGGTCCAATCCCCGCAGGCAGCATCTAGCTCCTGGTCTGAAATCCTAGGCAACCTCTCTCAGTCCTTGCAGTCGGTACTGGAACAACAGAGTGGCATGCTCTAAGGTCGCTCTTCTCCTGGTCCTCTCAATTTGTCCCTTTATCCAGAATCACAAGGAATGGGGTCTTGGGGGTCATTTAAGGAAAGGGCCGTAGCTCAGGGGTTCGGCATCTGCTTTGCATGCAGAAGGTCCCGGGTACAATCCCTGGCGGAAACTCCAGGTGGGTTTGGGAGGGACTCCCCTTCGGAAACCCTGGGAATCTGCTGCTAGCCAGGGCAGACAATATAGTGCTAGATGGACCCATGATCTGACTGAAGATAAGGCAGTTCCCTTTGCTCTGCTAACTGTGGCTCCTCTCCATCTCCACCACCATCCTTACCTAACTGAAACTGCATGCCTCCTGGGGCAAAGACCTAGTCTACTGAATACCCAACACCACTGAGGCAGACGGGCTTTAGGTCTGCCAGATCTACTTTGTTTCTTGGTAGAAGCTCCTCGATCTTACCCTAGACCTTGGACTACTGCAATGCGCTCTATGTGGGGCTACATTTGAAGGTGACCCGGAAACCACAACTAATCCAGAATGCGGCAGCTAGACTGGTGACTGGGAGCGGCCACCGAGACCACATAACACCAGTCTTGAAAGACCTACATTGGCTCCCAGTACGTTTCTGAGCACAATTCAAAGTGTTAGTGCTGACCTTTAAAATCCTAAATGGCCTCAAAGGTCCAGTATACCTGAGGAGCGTCTCCACCCCCATCATTCAGCCAGGACACTGAGGTCCAGCTCCAAGGGTTTTCTGGTGGTTCCCTCCCTGCGAAAAAGTGAAGTTACAGGGAACCAGGCAGAGGGCCTTCTCAGTGGTGGCGCCCGCCCTGTGGAACGTCCTCCCATCAGATGTCAAGGAAATAAACAACTATCTGACTTTTAGAAGACATCTGAAGGCAACCCTGCTTAGGGAAGTTTTTAATGTTTGATGTTTTATCGTGTTTTTAATATTCTGTTGGGAGCCGCCCCAAGTGGCTGGGGAAACCCAGCCAGATGGGCGGGGTATATATAAGTAATAAATTATTATTAATAATTTTTATTATTACAGTATTATTATTCTTATTATACCAACCAGAGCAAAAAGAAAACATCAGCATCCTGCCGTCAGAATGAAATGTGCCCCTGAAGAGCTGAAGGTTTTCTTTCCAGCCTCAGGGCTGATCTGAAGTCACAGCCCTTTCGCAAACAAAAACACAAACCCACCCCTGTTTAGCAGCCTTCATTTCAGCAGCCACATTTAGGGGAGGAAAATAAGCTTCATTGCTTGTTGCTAAACAGCTAGGAATCCAACACCTGCCAAATGAGTGCTAGGACAGTGTGCCAGGTGTTTGGGACTACAACTGCCATCCGGCTCAGCAGCCAGCATGGTGAGATATGTGGTTTGTGTGCACCTTTCACAACCATGACCACCCACGCTGCAATCTCGAACTGATCGATTGGCTCATTGTGTTTATGCACAACCCTTCCAAAAAGAGAGAAAAGGACACATGGATCACTTTAAAAAATTCAGTATTAAATAATTTACATTAAAAAAAAAAACATAAAAGCTAACGGAATAAAAAAACAGCAGTAATTTAAAGAATGTCAGTTTGAAATATAAAAAAGCAAACTATCCTTAAAGCCCTCATTTCTCCCTGGCACATTTCAATGGATACCAAAGCAGGCAGTGCCTCTGGGCATAAGCAGAACGCACTCCTCTTTCCCACAACCCTGATGCACGCCGTCCAAGTTTCCGAACGTTGCCTATTTGCTGACATTCAGAGCCTAATCCTATGAGAACGTAAAACCATTAGAGGAGGCTGCAGGATCAGGCTAATGGCCCACCTAGTCCAGCATCCGGTTTTCACAGTGGCTGAACAGTTGCCTGTGGGAAACCCAAATGCAGGATCTGAGCACAAGAGCAACGCTCTCCCCTCCTGTGGCGCCTAAAGGTGTATAATGAAGGCGTCAGGTGAACTTCCCTGGGGAAAGCATTCCACAAAAGGGGAGCCACTGCAGAAAAGGCCCTGTTCTCATGTTGCCACCCTCCGGACCTTTCAAGGAGGAGGCACACGAAGGAGGGCCTCGGAAGATGATCTCAGGGCCCGGGTAGGTTCAAATGGAAAGAGGCGGTCCTTGAGGTATTGCGGTCCTGAGCCGTTTAACATGCGCTGGCCCCCCAATCTTGGGGACAACCCGGCACCTCTGCCTCCATGAATTTGCCCAGCTCTCTTTAAAGCCATCCATATTGCTGGCCATCCCTGCCTCCTGTGGAAGCAAGTTCCTCAGGTTAACTATTTTGTTGTTGTTTAGTCGCTGAGTCGTGTCCGACTCTTCATGAGCCCATGGACCAGAGCACGACAGGCACTCCTGTCTTCCACTGCCTCTCGCAGTTTGGTCAGACTCATGTTGGTAGCTTCGAGAACACTGCCCAACCATCTCGTCCTCTGTCGTCCCCTTCTCCTTGTGCCCTCCATCTTTCCCAACACCATGGTCTTTTCCAGGGAGTCTTCTCTTCTCATGAGGTGGCCAAAGTCTTGGAGCCTCAGCTTCACTGTCCTTCCAGTGAGCACTCGGGGCTGATTTCCTTCAGAATGGATAGGCTTGATTTTCTTGCAATCCATGGGACTCTCAAGAGTCTCCTCCAGCACCATAATTCAAAAGCATCCGTTCTTCGGCAATCAGCCTTCTTTATGGTCCAGCTCTCGCTTTCATACATCACTACTGGGAAAACCATAGCTTTCACCATACAGTGGTACCTCGGGTTAAGTACACAATTGGTTCCGGAAGTTTGTACTTAACCTGAAGTGAACTTTTCCATTGAAAGTAATGGAAAGTGGATGAATCCGTTCCAGACGGTTCGCGGCCTACTTAAACTGAAGCGTACTTAACCCGAAGTATGAGTGTATTTGGTTCTGGAAGTCTGTACTTACCGGTACGTACTTAACCTGAAGCGTACTTAACCTGAAGCGTACTTAACCTGAAGCAAACTTTCCCATTGAAAGTAATGGGAAGTGGATTAATCCGTTCCAGAGGGGTCTGCGGAGTACTTAAACTGAAAGTACTCAAACCGAAGCGTACTTAAACCGAGGTATGACTGTACAGACCTTTGTCGGCAAGGTGATGTCTCTGCTTTTTAAGATGCTGTCTAGGTTTGTCATTGCTTTTCTCCCAAGAAGCAGGCATCTTTTAATTTTGTGACTACTGTCACATCCGCAATGATCATGGAACCCAGGAAAGTAAGGTTAACTATATGTTGCATGAAGAAGCCCTTCCTTTTCTCTGTCCTGAATCTTGTAACGTAACACCCAGGAGTTCCAGAGTCACGAGAGAGGGAGATAAGTGGTTCTTTTTCCATTCCAGGCATATCCAGCTGAGAAACGCCTGAGTTATCGGCGTCACGGAATCGCTGCATCACTCTCAAAGGAGATGGAATGAGCCATCTGTTGGGTCTCTGACTGAGTCACTGTTCCTGTCAGGAGGCACATCCAGACAGGTGACTCACACAGACAGAGGGGGTGCTCTGGGGAGAAGTTGTTTTCGTCCTCACACACTTCAAAAGCAACCAGTTTCGGGTTTTAAGGGTGATGAGGGACCGATCATTTCAACGCAGGGTAGATCAATCCCCACACCGCTATCTGAAGCTCGGGAATTTTACCTGAAATGACTCCATGTTGGGAATCATTAGAAAAGGGACTGAAAATAAAACTGCCAGTATCATAATGCCATTGTACAAATCTCCAGTGTGACTGCATTTGGAGAACTTTGCACATAATTCTGGTCGCCTCCCCTCAGAAAGGATATTCTAGAGTTGGGAAAGTTTCAGAAAAGGGCGACCAAAATGATGGAGGGGATGGAGCGATTCCTCTGTGAAGAACAGTTGTAGTATTTGGGACTTGGAGAAAAGGTGAAGAGGCGACACAACGGAAGTTTATAAATCATGGCTGGAGCGGAGAAAGTGGAGAGAGGCGTTTTTCTCTCTCCTATAGAGGATGTGCAATGAAGCTGAATGCTGAAATATTCAGGACAGATAGCACAAAGGACTTCTTCACAGAGCACGAACTATGGAACTCACTGCCACAGCAGGCAGTGACGGCCACTGACCTGGATAGCTTTAGAAGAGAATTAGACATGTTCATAGAGGAGGGGGCTATCGATGGGTACTAGCCAGGGTGACTCTGCTCTGCTTCCACAATTGGAGGCAGCTATGCTTCTGAACACAAGTTGCTGGAAACCGAAGAGGAGAGGGCTCTTGTGCTCAAATCTTGTACAGTATAAGGGTTTCCCACTAGATGGGCCATTGACTCAATCAAGTATCCAGGCTCTTCTTGTGGAACCTCCAGGTCCAGAGGCAATCTATCTAGATTCCTAGGTTCTTTGGGGTATTTGGCCCCCATGAGAACAGTACCCAGGGCTGTCTTATGTTGTTATGGAACCTCCATGTGCAGAAGCAGTCTATCAACATTCCTAGATTCTTAGGTGTATTAGGCCACTGGATGCTGGACCAGATGGGCCCTTGGCCTGATCCAGCAGGCTTTTCTTATCTTATCTTAACCTCCCACTATACATTTTCTCTGTTCCTGCAGAGCTGCCTTCATAATTTAATAAGCCTCCATCGTGTACTCCCTGCCTGCCCCGATCAATGTCGCCTTTCCTCGGAAGGAGCAAGGAGACCCTGTTCCAATTAGTTTATTTAAGAGCTGGGCTATTATCAGGACCGATCGCAGCAGCTGCTTGTCTCTGATACGCTCATCTCTCTCTCGGCTGCTGAAATCTGCTTTTTTTGTGGGGCATCTGTTTTATTTATGTTTATTCCTCTTCTAATGTTTACCGTCCTCTGGTTCTTTCCCAACCATCTCTCTAAGTCACCTTGAAGACTTTTTTGCACACTGTCAGAAGTAAGGGGAGCAGGCTCCACAACTTGGCCAGGAGGAAAGCGCCTTTGGGAGAGTCAACATGGGAAGCTAGGGAGATCCTTCATACTGAGTCAGAACACTGGTCCATAAAGCCCAATACTGCCAACACGGACTGGCAGAAGCTGTCCAGGATTTCAGGAAGGAGCCTCTGCTATCATTACCTGGAGATTCCAGAGGGAATTGAACTTGGAACCTTCCTGCTTGCAAGACAGATTCTCTGCCACTGAGCTACAGCTCTTCACACTGGTGCCCTGTGTGTGATTGTGCGTGTGTGTTCAGCAATTTTCTAGAAGCTGCGATCAAATTCCATGCCTAAATCCAGCACCGTGATGAAGCTTGATACGGTGACCTGCATTAAAATCGCGCAAATCAAGGCCCTGATTGCCTTTGCATTAATTATCCTTCCTTTTCTTCTTGGCTTCTTTGCATAATTCATTCTGCCTCTGAAGAGCTAGGAGAAGGGGAAGAGCCGAGAACCGCAGTCTCCTGACCCCCCCAACCAGGAAGCTTACATAAACAGCTCCTCCTCGGGGCTTCTGAGATTCAAAGCCTGCTTCTGCAAACCTAAGGACTAGAAGCTTCGTGTGTGTTTTTAAGGAATAGAGATCCTTCGGAAACCGAATTGCTGCTGCATTTGCCCCTCAAATCTTGGTTATGCCAACAGCATAAGAACATGGGTAGAGCCTGTATGCTGGATCAGGCCAATCGCCCATCTCATGCAGCATCCTGTTCTCACAATTGTCAAATACCCTTAAAAACCAAGAGATCCAGATAGACTGCCTCAACGCCTGGAGGCTCCATAAGAACCTAAGAAGAGTCTGATTGCTAGCTCAGCCCAAGGGCCCATCTAGTCCAACATCCTTTTCCGGTGGCAGAGTTGATTAGAGCATAGCGCTGATAACGCCAAGGTTCAATCCCTGTATGTGTGG
Organism: Zootoca vivipara; assembly: GCF_965207765.1. NCBI lineage: Eukaryota > Metazoa > Chordata > Lepidosauria > Squamata > Lacertidae > Zootoca > Zootoca vivipara. The sequence goes on along the minus strand of NC_142589.1, from coordinate 81,364,050 downwards.
GATGTAACATCACCAAAGCAGTCAAATACAACATTTCCTGTTTGCCTAGAGTGGACCCACAAGGGAATGTTACTCCAGCCAGGAGGACTTCCTGTCACACCTGGTCTGGAGCATCCTCCCCCTGCGTGTGACCAGGTAGATAATAAATAATAATAATAATAATAATAATAATAATAATAATAATAATAATAATAATTTATTTATACCCCACCCATCTGGCTGGGTTTCCACAGCCACTCTGGGCGGCTTCCAACAGAAAAGAAAATACAATAATCTATTAAACATTAAAAGTCTCCCTAAACAGAGCTGTCTTCAGATGTATTCTAAAAATCTGGTAGTTGTTTTTCTCTTTGACATCTGGATGGAGGGCGTTCCACAGGGCAGGTGCCACTACCGAGAAGGCCCTCTGCCTGATTCCCTGTAACCTCACTTCTTGCAGGGAGGGAACTGCCAAAAGGCCCTCGGAGGAGGACCTCAGTGTCTGGGCAGAATGATGGGGGTGGAGACGCTCCTTCAGCAATACTGGACAGAGGCCATTTAGGGCTTGTGACCCTGGGAGACCCCATAAAGAGGCTAGTCACGGAGCCATCTTTCTCTCTTGATCCTATCTCTTCTTGATGCCTTTTGCTGTGTGCTGGCTCTTCTCTCTCTCGGCCTGACCTAGCCACTGTGATCCATGTGATGGTTACCTCCAGGCTTGATTATTGTAACTCACTCTCCGTGGGGCTGCCCTTGAAGCTGACCCAGAAACTCCAGCGGGTTCCTCGCCGTGGGATCACATTCACCCAGTGCTACACCAGCTGCACTGGCTCCCGGTGGAGTACAGGATCAGGTTTAAGGTGCTGGTTTTAACCTTTAAAGCCCTATGCGGCCTAGGACCCTCGTACCTACGGGACTGCCTCTCTTGGTATGTCCCACGGAGGACCTTACGGTCTGCAAATAATAACACCTTGAAGATCCCAGGCCCCAGAGAGATTAGACTGGCCTCGACCAGAGCCAGGGCCTTTTCGGCTGTGGCCCCAGCCTGGTGGAATGCTCTCTTACAAGAGACCAAGGCCCTGCGGGATTTGACATCTTTCCGCAGGGCCTGCAAGAAGGAGCTGTTCCGCCAGGCCTATGGTCGGGGTTCAGTCTCATTCTCTTTTTTTCTGTATAAGAACAAGCATTAAAGAGGCCTCCTAGCCCGCTTACAGGTCCTTTATAAGACCAGTGGTAACAGTTGGCCCTGGATAATATTAACCACTCTCAATTTTACCCATGGACGGCCATCTGTCCAGATTTTAATTTGCTGTGAACTAATGTATTTTAATTAATTGATTGCCTGTTTTTATGTTCTTTGTCTACTGTGTCAGTTTTATGGTGTTAGCCGCCTTGAGCCCGGCTCCGGCTGGGGAGAGCGGGGTACAAATGAAAATTTATTTGTTATTTACTTATGGCCTCATCCCTCACAAGAGGGTGAACCTTTCTCTGTAACTGTAACTACAAGCTCACGTCTGCTTTCAGGATCATACCACACTGTGAACTGAATGTAAGTAAACTTTACCATTACTTTCTAAAAGAAGAATGTGGTGTCATTACAGTGGAACCTCCATTTACGCCTACCTCCGTTTATGAAAACCTCCGTTTACGAATGCTGCGGACCCGGAAGTGTTTACATCTGGGTTCCGCGGCGTCGGATGTGCAGAAGCGATCTGTGCAGTGTGTGCGCGCGCAGAAGCATATCTTCGGCAAGTGAATGCCTCCGCGGAATGGATTGTGTTCACGAACCCAGGTACCATTGTATTGTTTTTAAGAGGGAACAAAAGGGGATTTGTCAGGAACAATCCAATCTGGACAAGCCAGACTAGATTGCTTAACTCAAATGGTTCTAACGAATCCATCAACTAGCTTCCTTTCCTGCAATATACAAGGGAATGAGCTCTGCTACCAGCTCACTAGCGTGAGTGAGGAAGGATAATATTTAATCAATATATCCTCTCCAACTATCCTCAACATTCCCACAGTATGGGGCAGCTGCATAATCCTGCATTGCAGGGGGTTGGACTAGATGGCCCTCAGGGCCCCTTCCAACTCTGCAATCCTGTGATTCTATAACTCATGATTATTTTAGTGGCAAAATACACCAAAGAACCTAGGGACCTAGATAGACTGCCTCTAGACCTGGAGGTTCCGTAAGGAAATTTTTAAAAGCCTGGCTGCTGGATCAGGCTAATGGCCCATCTCGTCCAGCATCCTGTTTACACAGGGGTCAAACTGATGCCCCAAAGGCGAGCCCGCAAGCAGGATCCGACCACAGGAACACTCTTCTCTCCTGCGGTTTCCAGAAACTGGCGTTCAGAAGCGTTGCTGTGCGGAGGCACGGCATAGCCCCGTCCACAGTTCTTGGCATTTGCTGAATCCTTTCAGTGCTGACCAATGCCAAAAATCCAGCTCGCTGACCGGACAACCTGCCCTTTCCCTCCGGCAAGGATAAACCATCGCAAACACGGAGATGTCTTTGAGATGAAAAGGACCCCAGAGCTCCCCCGCTACCAGATTTCCACTGATCGCAGCGTGGTTCCCCTGCTCCGGCAGCTTATGAATTATTCTCCTTCAGCCTCCAGAGGGGAGGATTTCAGAAGGTAAAACAGCAACTTTATCTGAGGCCTACTTCAAAAGGCAGGAGCTGGGCACCCAAAGCATGACGGGTACTCATTGCTCTCGTTCGCAGGCTGCCGCGATCGGCAGAGCCAAGGTGAAATCGCACAAGGAGGAAAGGGAAAAGTCGCGTTTCAGAGCTGGGGAGACTCTCTCTTTCTTCATGCTTCCAAGCTAACCGCACATGCATGTCCAAGCTCTGCAGCCCAGACACCACTTTCAAACTTACATTTTGTACTTTTGTAACTTAGATAGTAGTTACAAACCCGCCTTCATTTTGCTACTGAAACTGCTTGCCTCGAGACCTATGTTATGTAAGTAAATACTACTTTTACTTCTTCACAAAACAATGTGAGCGTGCTTGTTGCTTTTAAGGGGGAGAAAAGTGGTAATCCCAGGAAATCCCAGCCTGCCTTAAAGCATTCTGGACTATTGTTCCAAGGAGGTTAAATCAGCCTCGTAGGCTTCCAAGCTTATGTTGCAAAGGATGGTACTCAGCTGATCTCAAGGAAGGATAACAACTAAACAATATATGATGCCTTGTAGGGCTGGGCAATGTATCGATATGTCTAAAATTGGTTTGAAGTCCATATCGGGATAACGGTTTCATAATATTTGACATGGCAATATGTCGCAAATCACAATGCGTGTGTGCGTGCTATGTAAAAAATCACAATATGGGAAAAATCCCGAAGACAGCCATCGCAATTCTCATGATTCCTGTTGCTCTGTACTATAAAATAACAGTTGAAACAATATGCTAAAGACAAGTAAAAATGAATCAGTTTTAGACCCCTAAGTGGCAGCAGTTGCCAGGACATTACTCCATTTCCTCCCCCCCCCCCATAATTACAGTGGTACCTCAGTTTTCAAACATAATCCGTTCCGGAAGACCATTCGACTTCCAAAACGTTCGAAAACCAAAGCGCAAAGGGTGGTGTGCAAATTCAATACAGAAAACTGGGGGGGGGAGAGAACTCAGTGGAAGCCGCTCAACTTCTGAGGCGCGTTTGAAAACGGAAGCATTTACTTCCGGGCTTTTGGCGTTTGAAAACCAAAACGTTCGACTTCTGAGACGTTCGAAAATCAAGGTACCACTGTGCATCCTTATTTCAGACAGGGTGATATATCGGCATATTGTGATGTTTAGCTGGTGACATATCGCAACATTGAAAACCAAACTTAGCTCAGCTCTAACCTATGAGAACCGGTATTTTTGGTCAACTGCATACTATCCCTTGCTTTATCCTGTAGGACTAATTGCAGTCGTTAACAGTCGTCAACAGGTTTACCACACCTATCAGCCCATCACCCATTCCTACCACCCTTCTGAGAAAAACCCCTCCCCACCCTCTCACTATATATAAGGGTCTGGTGACTTCTGTTTCAGTGAATCTGAAGAAGTGTGCATGCACACGAAAGCTTATACCCAGAACAAACTTAGTTGGTTTCTAAGGTGCTACCCTAACCCTAACCTTAACCCTGTTGAAAGGACTCTATGAATGGAAAACAGAGATCCTATAGGTACCTTTTTTATCCATGAAAATCTTTCAGTAAAAGCATATATATATATATATCTCCTCTCCTAGTGTCTAAATCCTCTTACTTGTACGCCACCTCTCCTCATTTAACTGCCAAAGATTTTGCCCGACTCTCAACAAGAACTGCCGCCTCGGGGACCCTGGGATGCTCACCTGTACACTAAGGTATCGTCAGAGGAGCTGTTGTATTGGATCTGGTACATCCGAATGCCAGGCACGTGCCACTGGGGGTACCAGCGGATCAGCACCGAGGAGGCCGACACCTCCGAGGCTGCCACCCCCTTGTCCTGAGAGGCCCCCGTTTCGTTGGCACCGGCAGGAAGGGCGCCCTTAGCCGGAGTCAGGATGTCCGAGGGCCCTGCCGCCTCGGGGACCTTGGGGGCCGTGCCGTTGGCAAGGTGCGGCAAAGGGTTGACCACCAGCTCGATGGACGTGGTGGCCTCCCCAGCAGCGTTGGAGGCAATGCAGGTGAAAGCCCCAGTGTCCTGGACGGTGGCGATGAGCACTTCGAGTGTGCCGTTCTCGTAGGAGGTCGTCCGAGAGGTGTTGGCCACCACTTTGCCTTCCGGCGAGACCCAGTGGATAGAGGGCTCGGGGTCCCCCACGCCACGGCACCGGAGAACCGCCTCCTCACCTTCCGTCACCACCAGCCGGCCGGTGTAGCGGGTGATGACCGGCGGCTCGCAGATGAACTCCTCCTCGGGGATGGTCCAGAAGTATTTCCCCAGGAGGTCCGGCGGAGAGGCGCATGTCTCCAAGTCGTCCTCGCGGGTGAGCCTCCGCAGCCACAGCAGCTCGCAGTTGCAGTGCAAAGGGTTGCCGCCAAAGCTGAGGACCAGCGAGGAGAGAGGGGACCCCTTGGACTTGGCGTAGACGGGGATGCGGAGGAAGAGCGGGTCAGGCGGGATCTTCTTGAGCTTGTTGGAGGTCATGTCCAGGCGGGCCAGCTTGAGGAGGTTGGTGAAGACCCCCTCGGGGACATAGTCGATCAAGTTGTGGTCCAAGTTGAGGGAGTTGACGTTGTTGAGCCGGCGGATGGTGTCCCAGGGGACCTGCGCCAGGTTGTTGTAGGAGAGGTCCAGGTCTTCCAGGGTGCCGGCAAAGTCATCGAAGGCTCCGGGAGAGATGTCCTGGAGCTGGTTGTTGCTGAGGATGAGGTGGCGCAGGTTGGTCAGGCCCTTCAGCTGCTCGGCGCCAATCAACAGCAGGCGGTTGTTGTCCAGGTGCAGCGCACGGAGGCTGCGGAGGTCGGCGAAGGCGTAGGGCAGGATCTGGCTGATGGTGTTGCGCGAGAGAGTGAGGTGCACCAGGCTGGTCATGTTGGAGAAGTCCTTGCGGCGGATGACGGTGATGAAGTTGTCCGTCAGGCGCATCTCCACCGTCCGCCGGTCGATGACGGTGGGCACAAAGAGGAGGCCCGTCCGGGTGCAGAGGATGGCCAGGGAGGGAGAGAGGTTCTGGCACATGCAGCGTTTGGGGCACACCTGGGCACGGGCCAGGCTGGTGCTGAGCACCACCAAGACACAGAGCAGGAGCCGCTCCATGGCGCTGGTGTCAGAGGGAGGAACTGCGGAGAAAAGGGGGGGGGAGAGAGAGGGAAGAAGTTACAAGGGGTCATCACCATGGCTCACAGGACTTTAGAAGGAAGGGAGCTCAGCTGGGTCACATAATTAACAACAACAACAACAACAACAACAACAACAACAACAACAACAACAACAACAATTTATTATTTATACCCTGCCCATTTGGCTGGGTTTCCCCAGCCACTCTGGGCAGCTCCCAACAGAATATTAAAAACAAAATAAAACACCAGACATAAAAAACTTCCCTAAACAGGGCTGCCTTCAGATGTCTTCTAAAAGTCAGATAGTTGTTTATTTCCTTGACATCTGATGGGAAGGCGTTCCACAGGGCAGGCGCCACCACCTAGAAGGTCCTCTGCTTGGTTCCCTGCAACCTCACTTCTCGCAGTGAGGGAACCGCCAGAAGGTCCTCAGTGTCTGGACCTCAGTGTCTGGACTGAACGAAAGGGGTGCAGATGCTCCTTCAGTATTCCAGAGTTTTAGGGTTGGAAGGGTCCCCCAAGAGTCATCTAGTCCAACCTCCTGCAATGCATGAATCACAGCTATAGGTTCCCTTATAGACTGCATCCAACCTCTGCTTAACAACCTCCAATGATTTGTAGAATCATATGGTTGGAAGGGACCCCAATCATCATCTAGTCCGACCCTTGCAATGTGGGAATCAAAGCCGAAGAATTCTATCCATCCAAGCTCTGCTTAAAAACCTCCAACGAATCATAGAATTGCACAGCCGAAAGGTACCCAAAGGCCATCTATTCAACCCACTGCAAAGCAAACAGCACAGCTAATCACAGTCAGGCCAAAAACTGGGAGCCCCTCGGTGGAAAATAGCCCCAAATCTTACACTGGGTGCTTGTTATCATTCACTCTAGAATTTAGCTATAATGGATAATTTGAGGTTTCAACAGGGACTAGAAAATGCACACACTTTTTATACAATTTGGCATTCTTTTATTGAATATACAGTGAGGTCCTTATTTTCGAGCCGACCCTCATCACAACCTGGCAAATATTCTCCACTTGGCCTTTATTTTTTTGACTCATGAGCAACTGTACTCATCCTATATCCTTGTTTTACAGCTTTGTTTTTCATTTTTAAAATTTTCATCTGTTGTTATAACTGTTCTCTCTGTTTTATACACGTTATAAAATGAAACTTCAAAACTTTACCAAAAACGTTTTAAAAGAGAGAAGAGCCCAGCTGTTTCATAGAATTTCATAGAACTGTAGAGTTGGAAGGGATTCAAAGGGTCATTTTCGTTTATTATTTGTTTCTATTTATTATATTTGTATTCCAGCCTTCACCCGCAGATCTCAGGGCCCTTCACAGCATAAAAATACAAGATAAAAACACAAAATACAGAATTAGTTTCAAAACCAGCACTTTGAAACTAATTGGCAGCAAGTGCGGTCAGGTCAGGATCGGTGCGATATGCTCACACCGTCTTGCCCTGGTGAGATTCTGCAACCAGCTGAAGTTTCCAGTCTTCAGGGGCAGCCCCACATGCAGGGGCGTACCCAGGATCAAAATTAGGGGGGGCAAGGGGCGGGAGGGGAGGGGCCACAGTGGGAATGTGGGCGGGGCTACGTGGCCTGCGCCTCCCAGTTCTTCCGAGGAGGCGGCCCCAGGCTCCCGCGCCCGGCACGAAGCTCCAGAGGCGCACGGGGAGCGCAAGCTTGTGCCTGCCTCCTCCGTGCCTCACAGCTCTTTCAAGGAGGTGGCCCCAGGCTCCCCCGCCCAGCACGAAGCTCCAGAGGCGCGCGGGGAGCGCGAGCTTGTGGCTGCCTCCTCCGCGCCTCCCAGGTCTTCCGAGGAGGCGGCCCCAGGCTCCCGCTCCTGGCGCAAAGCTCCAGAGGCGCACGGGGAACGCGAGCCTGTGGCTGCCTCCTCCGCTTACGCTCCACGCTCCCGCTTAGCGCTCCTCCGCTTACGCTCCCCGCGCGCCTCTGGAGCTTCGCGCCGGGAGCGGAAGCCTGGGGCTGCCACGCTGCGCCCCTCAGGCTTTTGCTTCTAGGGGGGGGCAATTGCCCCCTCCTGCCCCCCCTGCCTACGCCCATGCCCACATGTAACACACTGCAGTAATCTAACGAGAGCATAGACAACAGAAGTTAAACTGTCCCTGTCCAGATAGGGGCGCAGCTGGGACACCAGCCGAAGCTGATGGAAGTCACTCTGTGCCACCTGAGCCTCAAGGGACAGCAAAGGGTCCAGGAGGACCCCCAAGATACGCACCTGCTCCTTCAGAGGAAGTGTAACCCCATCAAGAGCAGGCGACCTCCCATCTATGCGATAGGGAAAGTTCTTCGTGCCATTTACAGTGGCGTCTTGGTTCTCAAACGCCTTGGTACTCAAACAACTTGGAGCCCAAACACTGCAAACCTGGAAGTGTTGCGGTTTGCAAACTTCTTTCGGAAGCCGAACGTGCTCCGTTTTGAGTGTTACGCTTCCATTTTCAGTGCCACACTTCCGTCTTGAGTGTTACGCTGCAGTCTGTCTGTTTTTGTTATTTTGCAGTTTTGTTTTCGCGGCTCTTTTGGCTTTGTTTTTCTGATTGTGTGGAACCCAGTTTATTGCTTTCATTTTATGGACCAATGGTCTCGTTAGATAGCAGAATTCATGTTAAATTGCTGTTTTAGGGGTTGTTTTTAAAAGTCTGGAACGGATTAATCCGTTTTCCATTACTTTCTACGGGAAAACGCGCCTTGGTTTTGGAACGCTTTGGTTTTGGAACGGATTAAGTTCAAGAACCAAGGTAGTCGGAATCTCGTTTCTTACGCCACCTTCCACGTGGCAGCCCTTCAGATTTGAAGACAGCTATCCCACCCTGGAGCGTTCTGCATGCCAAGCAGGTGCTCCACCGTGGAGAAAGGCGGGGAAGGGGGGGGGCTTTTCTTCACTTCCACCCCAGACATCCATTTAGCAAGGAGCGAGTCTCTCTTTCTCTTTGCCAAGAATCTGCGTAATCCTTTTCTAAAGCCATCGGAGCGAGAGGCCATCAACACATCTTGTCATAATGGAATCCCGTAACTTAATTACGTGTCGGGTGGAGAAATTCTTCTTTATGCCTGTCGTGAACCCGCCTTTGCGTCAACTCTGCCGCGTGACCCCGAGGTCTAGCATTATCAAAGAGGGAGGGTAAAAAAAAATTCCTTCTACTCCACATCATTTACAATTCGACAAAGCTCTCATCTCCGGCTTTTTATATCTTTCCACTCCCCCCCCCCCCGCCGCCGCCACACACACCCTGACGCTTCCTCTAGCCCGCTTTTCTGAATTGCTAAATTGGATTTCAAGATTCACTCCTATTGACACGGCTCTCCATTCAAAACGTTTGTTTATCCCGCAACGCTCATTCCTCTCATCCCATCTGCAGGGCCTTGACATCTTTGGCAACGCTTTTCAAACCGGCAAACAGCGGATCGCAAACAAAGGCATGGAGCAATCCATAGTGTGTGACCTTCGCCGATCGATCCCCCGACACACCCCTCGCGCGACACCCAGTGCAATTGTTCGGCTGCCTTCCCTCCCTCCCTTCCGCCATAAACTCCTCCTTTGTAGAGCTCCCCAGTGAACTGCTCCAATTTCTAAGTACTGTAGCTGGAATCAACGGGAGATGGTGCTCGTTGGGACTGGGAGGGTGTGAGGCAGGAGGCCGACAGCAGGGGGCGCCAGAGCCAATGGCTGGAAGGGCCAGAACATAAGAGCCAACCAAGGCTCCATCAAGCCTAGCCTCCTGCTCTCGGGGTGGCGAAATACCCCTAATGTTAGGGACTGGTTGGATGAAGAAGAGGGGTGGGAGCCCCCCAGGGAGGACACAGAAGATGATGACTTAGCTCCCGAATTGTGGTGGTGAGGACACGGAGGAGCAGTCTGGGGAATAGGATCATAAATCGTAGAGTTAGAAGGGACCCCTAAGGGACATCCAGTCCAACCCCCTGCAATGCTGGAATCTCAGCTAAAGCACCCATGACTGATGGCCACCCAACCTCTGCTTAGAAACCTCCAAGGAAGGAGAGTCCCCCACTTCCCAAGGGAGTCTGTTCCGCTGCCAGGCAGCTGGGAGGTGCTAGAAGCAGGGGGGGGGTTAAGCGATCAAGGGAGGGTCAGGAGAAGGAGGGTCTTCCAGGACAGAGCTAGAGGCTGAGAGTCACAGTCCTGCTGGCTCTCCTCCACCTCTGGCACCCCGTTCAAGTCCTGCAACTTCCTGAGCAAAGGGCCAGACAGGCCTAGAGGAGGAGACCACCCCCTCGAGCATCTAGAGCACCTAAGGCCCTGGGGCTGGATGCGGCCCAATCGCCTTCTCAATTCGGCCCTCGGATCCTCCGGGAATGTGCGTGTTTTTACATGAGTAGAATGTGTCCCTTTTATTTAAAATGCATCTCTGGGTTATTTGTGGGGCATAGGAATTCGTTCATTATTATTTTTCAAAATATAGTCCAGCCCACCACATGGTCTGAGGGACGGTGAACCAGCCCACGGCTGGAAAAGGTTGCTGACCCCTGATCTAGAGCCAGTGGCTAGAAGGGGAAGGGAAGGGCAGGGCCAGTGGTCAGTTTCAGTGCCCTGAAGAGAAACCTGTTTCAACATATTATTAGAATCATAGAATGAGACTCTCAGGGCTCATCTAGTCCAACCCCCCTGCAATGCCAGATTCCTGCCCACAGCCATCCCTGGGTGGACTAGAACCACCAACCTCCCGGTTAACAGCCAGACACACTGAGCAATTGCGCTGCTGAAAGTGGATATTTAAGCCAAGGGCCCTGCCAGCCAGCAGCTCCAGAAGTTTCTAAGAAGGCCGCTTGCCTGAACGTACCTCCTCAAGTTCATTTCTTTTCTTTTCGGGTTTTATCTGATTTGGTCACAAATTGGCAAAGCGCAATTTCCCTGCAAATCTACGCGTCCTGCGCCTTAATTGGATAACCCATTTGTCTCTTTCCACGATAACAAAAACAGATTATCCGAAACAGGCTCTGACTTCGCAAATAGGTATATAAATAACCCCGAGGAAATTTAAAGGACACCCAAGCTCACAGTGGCTGCTGAATACTTGTGGTTAAGGACATAGGAAGGGCCTGGCTGCTGGATCAGGCCAAAGGGGCCAGCATCCTGTCCTCGCAGGGGCCAACCCAGATGCCCATTATGGGAAACCTGCAAGCAAGACCCGAGTGCGAGAGCAGCTCTCCCCAGTTGCGATTCCCAGCAAGGTACCACTGTATTCTGTTGGGAGCCACCCAGAGTGGGTGGGGTATAAATAAATTTATTATTGTTGTTGTTATTATTATTATTATTATTATTATTATTATTATTATTTCCAGCAACTGGTACCCAGTTCCCAGCATCTAAGCAGGCCTTGAAAGTCTCTCAGAACAGACCAATGCCAAGCCACAGCATCATAAAGAAATATCTGCCATTGCAGAACAACAAACACCAAGCCAGCAAACATCCAGCGAGATTACTATTTCATGACCAAACACTCAGAGAACAAACACGAATCTAGCAAATACCCATTATCAATTTAATTAATCTCAAATTACCAAATACCAAATATTTATTTATTTTTAAAGATCGAACTCAGCTCCCCGGTGATGTCTCACAGCATTTGCAGGCTTGATGACACTTGCTCTGCTTGTCCCTCTGTATTCTCCTTATTTATTTACGCCTGGTTTGAGTTTCTTTAAAAATACAATTACAAATAAAGGATTGTTCCGCCCCCTCAATCCTCTGGAAGCCCTACCCATTCCCTGTACCGTATCTGAGACTGAGATCACCACCTATATGGTTACACACACTTTTCATGAATACGTATTCTGAACTCGGTGTCTCTTGAAGAAGCCATTCTAGTATAGCAAGAATTAACCATATTTATTTTTATTTATTAAATTTAGATCTCACCTCCAAGGAGCTCAAGGGGAGGGGGCATGGTCCTCCCTCTCCGCACTCCTCATTTAATCCCCACAACTACCCTGTGAGGTAGGCTAGGCTGAGAGGCAGTGACTAGCACCCAAGGTCACCCGGCAAACTTCATGGCCGAGTGGGGCGATTTGAACCCTAGTGTCCGGAGATGGAGTCAGGCGTGGCTCAGCAACAAAACAATAAAAGGCCCGATGTCCGTGGAGTTAACTCTTTATTCAAAGAAGCTAAACAGCTCAGTCCTAGTGGTCACAGCTGCCCTTACCAGTAGGCCTTTGCCTGGAGGTCCTTGCCTTCCCACTGCTCTCTAAGACTCCTCCTCCTCTGGGTCCTTCACAATCTGAGACTATTTGCCATGTCTGTCTGGCTCTGCCCTCTTCACACCTCTTCTAGTTCTGGGAGACCAGGAGGGATGGGAGCCAGTCACAGCAGAAGGGGGAGAATCCCTGTATTCTTCAGCAGAGATGCCTCAGCTCTGTCTCCTGGCCCCTCAGCCTCTTCCTGCTCCTTGAACCCTGCTGTCCCTTTGGCTTCCAACATCTCCTGCCATGGGCGTAGGCAGGGGGGGCAGGAGGGGGCAATTGCCCCCCCTAGAAGCAAAGGCTGAGGGGCGCAGCAGTGTGGCAGCCCCAGGCTCCCGCTCCCGGCGCGAGCCTGGAGCCGCCTCCTCCGAAGACCTGGGAGGCGCAGGCCACGTAGCCCCGCCCACATTTCCGCTGTGGCCCCTCCCGCCCCTTTCCCCCACCCCTTGCCCCCCTAATTTTGATCCTGGCTACGCCCCTGCCTCCTGCCCCCTCTTCTCCCTCTGACCCCCTTCACCGTCATCCCACCACCAATCCCCTGGCTCTGAGCCTTCTTCCCCTGGGGGTTCCCCACCTCTCCCACCGCTCCTCTGCATCCTGGTCTCTCCCAAGAGCACTCTAACCACTGCACCTCTCTCTCTCTCTTACTTCATCATGCTTCTTTCAAGCCTCTTCAACTCTTATGCAGCCTGTACAAATTTGCCATAATGGCATTCTCCAAGGATGGGCAGCCACTGGCCCCCTGGACAGGAACCAGCCTTACACCGAGGAAGACCACTGGTTCATCTCACTCAGTACTGTCTACACTGACTGGCAGCAGCTGGTTGCAAGCAGGGGTCTCTCCCAACTCTGCCTGGAGGTGTCTGGCGCCATGGTGCAAAGATCCCTCCAACGAGCCCCCCCCCCAATTTCCCAGAGTTGTCAACCTTTTTCCCAAGCCTCTGCAGGGATTGCTCTCCTCCCACGGAGGCTTGGGAGGCAAGCTGCACGCCTACCAGCCATATGGTTGACGGGGTGCAGCTGGCAGGTGTGCAGGGAAAGGGGAGGCCGCCGGCAAAGCCGTGCAGCTCCCCCACTCACTGGGGCGACCCTGAGAGGCTGGCGCCCTGGTGCAACGCACCACTAAGCCCAATGGGAAAGACGGCTCTACTGGGGTTGAACCTAGGACCTTTTGCATGCAAGCCAGGTGCTTTACGGCCCTCACCACCACCCCCAGATTACAATTCCCATCCTCCCGGACCACATTGACTAAGGTGGATGGGAGATACAGGTTTTCCGGCCCAGCAGGGATGCTAGGCTCTCTCCAATATTTTGCGTAACAAGAGTCAGGTGGCAACGGTCCCAGACAATATTAGTTCTCTCGAAATGCACAGATGCCGTCTTTGCACGAGTCGATAAGAGCAAGATTGATTCACATTCGTAGCCCCGGCATCCATCGTCAAAATTCATATGAATCATGTGGAGATTCTCGGGTGTCATGTACCATCTAGCGATTATCACTTTGAGACGGCATTTTTCGGTAGCCTAGCCTACGATGAAAAATTACGCCCATTTCGAAACATACTCCCAGATCTCCGAAAAACTATGGCTACTCCGGAGAGCAGGTCTCCAACGCGGGAGACATTTTCTACAGAAGGAAGGAAGTGCACACTCGATGCACCAATAAGGTTGCCAAACTTCCAGGTCTGACTCGGAGCGCTTGAATTTCCGGATGAGCAAATATATATACATGAAAGGATGATTCCACACAGCTTGCAAGCTTTAGCTCAGTGGCAGCTAGCTGCAAATTACAGCCTAGACTCTCCGAGGGTCTGCCCTTCTCTGCTACCCTCTCCCAATTAATCTGCATCACCAGTGGGGGGGGGTCCTCATGACATCACCAGGGGCTGCCCCTGGGTCTCAGGTTTGGGCCCTGAAATCTCAGGATCTGGGCAGTGGCAGACTTTGGGCATTGAAATTTCAGCAGCAGCCAGTGCGATGCCCAACCTGCGATGCCTCCCATCTTTTGGTCCCTCGCTCTGGCGCAACCAGCGTAGGGAAGCAAAATTGGGACGTTTGGGACCGGGAACAGAAGCCAGGGCAGGTTCTGCCCGTCGGTGATGTCCTGAATAAATTGGGAGATTTGAGGGGTCTGGGCGGCTCCTGCAGCTCCCTCTGGATTTGGCACCCGGTGAAGGCAAACCAGTCACGCTCCCCGAAATCCACATCTGATCTGAGCAAACCAAAAGAAGTCTCTGGCTCCTAGCAGCCTACAGTCACCATTTACAACAGTGGTTTCCCAAGGGGACGGGAGCATTCCCTTGCAGGGGCGCGATTCCCTAGCGGGGCATCAAGAGTCGGGGTGCAGTAGGGGGGTGCCAGAGGCGTAAACAACTATCAAGAGTCTGAAAAGCTGGCATCACTGGATCAAGCTCATCAGTTTTGCTGAATCAAGGAAGCTAGTTTCAATTGGATTTTGAACACACGCCTGATTGATTGTTACCGCTTTGAATTTTGTCGTGTTGTTATCTTCCTTGGTGAGTCATGCAAACTGCTGGTCTAAATAATGATTTTTATAGGGTCGGGGGCACTGGGGGTAAGCTTGTGGAACCGAGGGGATGGTGGCACCCAAAACTCCTGGTTTAGACTGAGGAGGAGGGCATGAAAGCATTAGTGACAACAGAAGAATGAGAGCTGCTGCAGGTATCAATCTCGCTTTTGTTACCGGCAACGAGGGCAAAAGGCCAAGGTTTTTCGCAGAAAGGAGGGGGAGGCTTGAATCTGCCTGTTGGCACGTGATGCCCAACAGTGAGAGGCACCCTCATTTCTCCCCCCCCCACCACCACCACCACGGCAGGGGCTGAGTCACCAGCTCTCTTCGTGAAGAGGCCTCCCCCTTCCTGCCTTGGTCTCCCTCCGCTGCCAGCCTTCGCCATCACCACTGGCGACGCAACGCACCACAAGGATGCAGAAGGAAGGAAAAGAGGGCAGGGAGCCACGTGACAGCATCTGGAACAAAAGACACAGGCGCTCGCATGCCAAGGCCGCCGTCACTCGCACATGCGGTCCAAGAAGAATTGCACAGCCGCACCGAGAGCCTGGCCTAGGAGGACCCAGCAGGTGAACCACACTGACTCTGCACAAGCCCCAGAAAATCTGGATCCAATGATGCAATGACGCTGAAGGGAGGAAGGAATTCTTTACACAGCATGTAGTTAAACTGTGGAACTCCCTCCCACAGGAGCCAGGGATGGCCAACAGCTTGGACCTCTTAAAAAGGGGATTTGACGCATTTATGGAGAGCTATCAAAATTTATCCTCTGTTCTCACTGATGGAGGGAGCGACGCTTCTGAATCTTACTTGCTGTGTTTCCCCCCAAGGCATCTAGTTGGTCCCTGTGAAAGCAAGGTGCTGGACTAGACAGGCCCCCTTTGGCCTGATCCAGCAGACACGTCTTATGCAGATTAATTGAATTTACATCATCTTGCCTATTTTTTCACAATTTATTCGTCTCAAGGTGGGCAAACCGCTAACCTGCTGGAATTCCTGTTAGTCCCCTTGGCCAGCTTTTTGAGACTGGTCCCAAGCTTATTTTGGCAATCGTAAGGACTAGAATCATAGAACTGGAGAGTTGGAAGGGAACCGTGCGGATCATCTAGCCCAACCCCCTGCAACAGCAGGAATATGCAGCTGTTCCTTATGGGAATCGAACCTGTGACCTTGGCGTTATCATCTGCACGCTCTAACCAACTGAGCTATCCAGATGGATCTTTAAAAAAAAGAAGGAGAATAAGAGATTCTCAAGTTTCTGAATTCCCCAACCAATATCGCAAGGGCACATGCAGAGAACCTCACCAGAAAATAACTGCAATATCTGGGAGTAAGGCACAGGATTTTTTGTGAGAGCGCTGGCAGGCATAAGCTCGGCAAACCCTCCTTAGTGCTTGGGGGAGGCTGTGCATTGAAATCCTTGCAGATATCAATGACACAAGCATCTCCTTTTGGCGCCACTGCTATCTGACGTGACATATTTAATGAGGACTAGCTCCCCAGAGGGGCAAAGGAAACACTGGAGATGGCCTGCGGAGATGGGGAAAATGCCACCCAGAGGCTGCTGGGAGCAGCCAGCGGCTGGCATCCTGCTCCCACAAGGCAGATCATGCAGCCCAAAATGGCATCAATCTGGGCTTTTTAGCCCCTGAACCTGAAACAGCCAAAGGACTGAACTCCAGAACGGATGAAGCCGCCCCAGCAATAAAGGCTGTCATCCGATTAAATAATTTCCAGCAGATTCATATCGAGATTCTTCCGCACAATCACCCAATATTTCATATTTTGGCGCATTACCAAAGCTCAATAGCTAATGAGAAGTGTTGACTGAGAAAGCAATATCCTTTCGAAACAAAAAACCTATTTTGTTTTTAAATAGCCTCTTTCGTTATTCCATGGGGGCTTCCAGATGTAGCGGGGGGGCTGTGTGGAGAGAGAGCAGCATTTCGGTTTCCCCCAGAATGGAGCAAATCTAGATTTTAAAAGGGTGAATACAGGCTGGAATTTTGATGTCAAGGATATTGGGAACTTGCATGCACAAGATATGTTTACGGAGGAATGCAAGCCTACCCTGAGGTGCCCAGGATCATTGAAAGATTCAGGACGGAGAAAAGAAAGCCCTTTTTCGTGCAGTTAAACTGTGGAACTCCCTCCCGCAGGAGGCAGTGATGGCCACCAATTTGCACAGCTTTAGAAAGGGATTAGACAAATTCATGGAGGGCTATCAATGGCTACTAGCCAGGATCCAGAGTTGAGGGCAGCAATGCTTCTGAAAGCCAGTTGCTGGAAACTACGGGGAGAGAGCTCTTGTGTTCGAATCCTGCTTTCAGACTTCACATTGGGGCATCTCGGTGGTCACTGTAAGAATAGGCTGCTGGACTATGATTCCTGCGTCAACTATGCAGATTTCTGCAGCACTAGAATTCCCGCATTGCATGGGGGGCTAGATGGGGGGGTCCCTTCCAACTCCATGATTCTATGACTAGAAGATGGACCCTTGGCCTGATCCAGCAATCCCACACAAAACACCCACTCGAAAGCCGCCGCTCCCCGCCCACCATATTAGAGTAATGAAGAAAAAATTAGGAGGGAATTAAAGCCTAGCAAATTAACATCTGTCTTCGCTGGAAATGACAGCCTATTGATTAGAGGCTGCTCCCCAATGTGTTATGTCGATAAGCAGCGTTCTCACTTGCTCAATCCGCTTCGCGAAGACATTATATCAGCAAGACTAACAACAACAACCCTGCAGGGTAGGTCGGCCTTGAGGTCCTCATGCCACTTTGGGTGGGCGGGAAAGCGAAGAAAATAAAAAAAATGGATTGCTTGCCTAAAGCTGCCTATAGATTTAATAGCTGGCGAGGCATGAAAACCCAGGGTCTCTGCCCTGGCTTTGTAATATGTGGGAGCCTCTGAGCATGTGCAAAGAGCTTTTGCAAAAATGACCATAACCTCCATGCACAAACACACTTCCAACCCTACAATTCTATGATTCTGTAATTCAGGCACCCCCCAAAAAAACTCAGCCCTCCAGATGTTTTGGGACTACAACTCCCATGATCCCTAGCTAACAGGACCAGTGGTCAGGGATGATGGGAGTTGTAGTCACGAAACATCCGGAGGGCCGAGTTTGGGGGGTGCCTGCTGTAGTTCCTTCTCGCCTGAAACAAAACAATAATTATGGGAGTCGAAATAAGCCTTGGCTTAGGCTCCTGGCTGAACACTGAGCTCTCTCTCTCTCTCTCCCCCCCCCCCGCCCGCCCAGGAAAAGAAAGACAATTGAGATGGAGCACCTCTGAGCTGTCCCTGTCTCATCTAAGTCTGCTCTTTGCAGCTGCGCTCCTTGCTCCAATCTGCAAAGCTGACTCTGTTAAAATAAGGGGCACAAAGGGTGCGGAGGTCAAAGCCGCAATCTCATCTGGTCCAGACATGACCTGCCCATCTCCCTCGAGTCTCCAAAGCGGAGAGTGATGCTTCCAGAAGGGAAAATTACTTTGGTGCTGCTCTTCCGCATAGTTTGTTACAATTAAGAGCAACGAGGTAAGGAATTAAAATCCGGGGGTGGATGGCAAGCTACCTCCAGCCATCACCAGCTAATTAATAAATGAAGAGCATAATTAGGAGCTATTTTGCTTTCGCTGACGGCCTGGGAATCAAAAAAGTTCAATAGAAGTTCAAGCAAAGAGGCAGATTTTTCCCTTTGTTAAGTAGATTTGCTCCAACCTACACACGCAAACGTTTTCTAAAATGATGGAATTCAAGACCACTGGGGAAAAGAATAATTATGGTCACATTAAAAAAAAAAAGTGGAGATTTCAACTCTGGGAAAACCGCCAAGCAGTCTGGGGGAAGAATATCAGGAGATCTTAAACCAGGGTTCAAGTATACTTCTTGGTTCTGGCCGATGTCCAAAAAAAGAAAGTCTGTGAGTGGCTATTTGTATGACCTTTTTTGTACAAAGACTCGGTGTGTCTTTCTCTAACACACACCAGTGCCGGATTTACGTATAAGCTAAGCAAGCTGTAGATCAGGGCCCCACTCTCTTGGGGGCCCCCAAAAAAATGTAAGGGAAAAAAAACTGGATGTACATTTCCAAAATATAAGATAAAAAACAAATAAAATAAAACCTACATACAGCAACAGTGTTTTGTGTTGTGTAGGCTCCTATTTTGTTATGTGCAAATGGCTTTATATACCAATTAGGTCCATAAATTACCATATAGCATATATTCAACACAAAAAACAGCGACAATTTGTTGTTGACAGAGGACAGCTGGACATATAAAGGGCCCCATTACCTTCAGGAGCTTAGGGCCTCTCATCAAACCTCAATCCGGCCCTGACACACACACATTCCCATCAAAATCCGGCATGAAATTTTGCAGAGGCTAAGGAGTTAAGAGAGAGTGTTTTCATCACGGTTCATAAGGACTAGAAACTTAAGTGGAAGGAAAAGGCAGAGAGGTTGGATTTTGCCTCGAGCTCTCTGTCCCAGCACAGCCCGAACCTGAGATAACACTGTTGAGGTTTCACACTATGGGTGGCACACCGGCTTGTATTTTCATGCAGTAACACAAGCTTTGAAAACAGGCCAATTATTTTCCACCTTCTTTTGTGTCCACAGAATGGCTCCTCCTGGAGGAGCTAGATTTCTGGGGGAGGGTAGCTCCTTTTCACAGAATAAAAACCCAGGGAGGACATGAGTTCACCGTCAACAACACTGCATTGCAGCGGGGTTGGAGTAGATGGCCCTTGGGGTTTTTGCAAGGCGCAGCAATTTTGCAAGCCCATTTGCCGCATCCGTGCATGCAAACCATTATTAGGAGTCGCTTCTAGAGTGGATTTGGGGGGGAGGGTTGGAAGCACAGTCACTCCCCACCTCCAACGGCAAAAGGGGCAACAGTCACCCTGAGACCGCACCCTGGCCAGGACCCTTTGCTCTTTCGCAAGTTCCAGGTGGTGCAAGGCAGCTGCTAGGGATAGAAGAGACAGCCCTGAGATAGAACAGAACCACAGAATTGTAGAGTTCAAAGGGAACCCCAAATGTCATCCAGTCCAACCCCCTGCAATGCAGGAATCACAGCAAAAGACTACATGACGGGTGACAATCCAAACCCCAACTGCAGCAGCCATTATTATTCTGACTATTAGTATTATTAATACCCAACCTTTCTCCCAAGCTGAGGTTCAAGGTGGCTTCCAGGAAAACAAAAATAGGTAAAATATCTGCCTCCCTGTCCTGCAGACCTTTCCCACCTGGCCTGGGAGGGCTGGGCCCAGACTGACTCCAGCTACAAAGGCTAAGGCTACTGAACAGCTGGGGTGTTTTTTGCAGGATTTGTCATGAGTTGTTGTTCTTATTTTCTGCAGTGACTCCCCGTTTGTGGAATGCTCTCCCCAGGGAGGTTCAGCTGGCACCTTCATTATACACCTTTAGATGTTACACTTTAACCAGGCCTTTGGCTGATTGACATCCGATGCCCCTTTGAAATGTGTTGAGGAAGGGGGGTGTTTTTCGTTTATTTTTGTTTTTATTCTGATTATGTGTTTTGTGGTGTAACCGCCCTGAGCCATGCGGGTATAGGGTGGTATATTATTATTATTATTATTATTATTATTATTATTATTATTAATATTAATATTATTATTTTGCTGTTGTTTGATATTGATTTTTTGTATCTTTATTTTAGATCATGTTATTTGGTAATTCTTCAGTGTATTTTTCACTGTTTTATTTATTGTTTATGACAACTTTCAGGTCATAGTTATGTATCCTTTTCATCTTGCAAGCCGCCTTGAGCATGGTTTGAACTGTGGAAAGGCAGTGTACAAATGAAATTATTTGTGTGTGTATGTATGTATGCATACAAACACATTCAGAAGCAGCAATTAAAACCCAGTTTGCCTTGACTGCATCGTCTGCACTTTCTTTTCAAAGGTCTGTCCAAATAAGAAAATTATAGGAACATAGGAATCTGCCTTAAACTGAGTCAGACCACTGACCCATCTAACTCAATATTGTCTACTCTGACTGGCAGCAGTGGCTCTCCAGGGTTTCAGGTGGGAGATGCCAGCAGGGTTTGAACCTGGTGAACCTGGGACGCTCTGCTTGCAAGGCAGATATTCTACCCACTAAGCTACAGCCCTTCCCTAAGGACAGAGTCTTCCCATAGCTGCCAAGTTTTCCCTTTTCTCGCGAGGAAGCCTATTCAGCATGAGGGAATTTCCCTTAAAAAAAGGGAGAACTTGGCAGCTATGAGCCTGCCAGAGGAAGGATAACAAGGAGGGAGCCAAGCTAACCTCTCTTGGGAGGGAATGCCACAACCTAGGAGCAGCCACAGAAAAGGCTCCTCTCTCTTTCGTGGCACCACCTGCTGTATCTCTGATGTCGAGAGAAGGGACTCACCTAGGGATGTTAGCACCCAGACAGGTTCATATAGGGAGAGGTGATATTTCAGGTATTCTGGGCCCAATTCATATACTGTAGAGGGCTTTATAGGTCATAACCTATTAAAAAGCAGAGACATCACCTTGCCAACAATGGTCCGTATAGTTCAAGCTATGGTTTTCCCAGTCGTGATATATGGAAGTGAGAGCTGGACCATAAAGAAGGCTGATCGCCGAAGAATTTGTCTAATTCCCTTTTAAAGCCATCTAGGTAGGTGGCAATTGCTGCCTCCTGAGGGAGCAAGTTCCACAATTCAGCTGTGTGGAGGATTCCCCTTTATCGGGCTCGAATCTTCCAGAATTCAGCTTCATTGGGTGGCTACTTGTTCCTGTCTTAAGAAAGACTTTCTCCATGCTATTTTTTACTACCAAGCTACTTTAAGTGAATTCAAATCACCAGGGCCTGAGCTGCTCCCAAGGGTAATAAAGGAGGTTGCGGATATAATCTTGGAGCCTCTGTGTATAATATTTGAGAATTCTTGGGGAATATGTGAGGTCCCTGCAGACTGGAGGCAAGTAAATGTTGTCCCCATCTTCAGAAAGGGGGGAAAAGGAGACCCAGGTAAACTACTGACTGGTTACCTTGGTGTAGATACCAGGAAAAGTCCTAGAATGGATAATTAAACAGTTAGTCTGTGAACATTTAAGAAAGGAGCTGTGATTATTAAGACCCAGCATGGGTTTTTATCAAAAACAAGTCATGCCAGACAAATCTCGTTTATTTTCTTTTTTTGATAGTTACAAGCTTGGTGGATCAGGGAAATGCTGTGGATGTAGTGTGTCTTGATTTCAGTAAGGCTTTTGACAAAGTCCCCCATGAGGAAGATGGTAAAATGTGGGGTGAATGAGGTAACTGTTTTGTAGCTGGTTGACTAAGCAAACCCAAAGGGTTTCTTGTCATCCTGCAAAAAAGTGACAAGTGGGGTGCCACAGGGTTCTGTCCTGGGCCTGTTGTTGTTCAACGTCTTTATAAATGACTTGGATGAAGGAATTGAGGGGATGCTCATCAAATTTGCAGGTGACACCAAACTGGGAGGGGTAGCTAATGGCCTCCCGCAGTTTGGTCAGACTCATGTTGGTACGGTAGCTTCGAGAACACTGTCCAACCATCTTGTCCTCTGTCGTCCCCTTCTCATAGTACCCTCCATCTTTCCAAACATCAGGGTCTTTTCCAGGGAGTCTTCTCATGAGGTGGCCAAAGTATTGGAGCCTCAGCTTCAGGATCTGTCCTTCCAGTGAGCACTCGGGGCTGATTTCCTTCAGAATGGATAGGTTTGATCTTCTTGCAGTCCATGGGACTCTCAAGAGTCTCCTCCAGCACCATAATTCAAAAGCATCCATTCTTCGGCGACCAGCTCTCACTTCCATACATCACTACTGGGAAAACCATAGCTTTCACTAGACGGACCTTTGTCGGCAAGGTGATGTCTCTGCTTTTTAAGATGCTGTCTAGGTTTGTCATCGCTCTCCTCCCAAGAAGCAGGCGTCTTTTAATTTCGTGACTGCTGTCACCATCTGCCGTGATCATGGAGCCCAAGAAAGTAAAATCTCTCACTGCCTCCATTTCTTCATGCCCCCTGTAACTGATCCCATTCGGAGGTCTGGCTGCCACTTTCTGGAGGAGCCGGATCTCCTGAACACATTTCAAAGACAGACCACCCCCCACCCCTGAGTGTGTTGTAGTAGCCCAACCAGGAGGTAACTCAGGCATGCGTCACCATGGCCAGATCCAACATCTGCTTGGGTGGGTGGGCAGGCAGGGGGCAAGCCCTATAAATATAGTGCTTGGCGCATCTGGGACCAAACGCCAACCCACGTCGTGGGCACCCCATTGAGCCAGGCCAAGGCTGGGGCTCATCATGGAGGGAGAGAGCTGAGTCAAATGGCATTAAGGCCCACTGCTCTCCTCCTCCGCCTCCCCTGGTAGCAAGTTGCTTTTGCTAAGGATCCAAGCACTTCATTTTGGAGGCTGGATGCCTGCCCTTTCCCCCACCCGCACCCCCACCTGCTGGCATTAATTTCAGAGCCAACAGGCATCATTATGAGCAATGCCTCGAGCTACAGACGGCCTGTTCTGATGACTCGAGGCTTGTGGGCAAAAGCTAGATGAGTGCAGCTGAAGGGGGGATGACACACAATTAATTTCAGAATTAGGGCACACCCCTCCTTGCTTTTTTTGCACTTTAGGCCTCCTCCTCCTCCTCCTATTTGGGAGCTGTGAGGGATTAAAGGCCATCTGATCAATCCTAGAATTCTAGACTTGGGGGGGGGGTACACGCAAAGGTCACCTAGCCCAACCCCCTGCAATGCAGAGGTCGTTTGGCTGGAACATTTGGAGCAGGGGCTCCTTCAGATGACCTGTTTATTGAGCATTAGTCCCGATTCCCTTGTGCCATGTCCCGCCTTCATTACTCGTTTGTTCTAATTTAATCATATAATTGAAGAGGTGGAAGGGACCTCCGGGGGTCATCTAGTCCACCCCTGCAATGCAGGAATCACAGCTAATGCATCCCTGGAAAGCGGCCACCCAGCCTCCAATGAAAGAGACTACACCAACTTCCTAAGGGATCTGTTCCCCCCTCAAATGACTCTTGCTCTCAGAAAGTAACTTCTAATGTTTAGTCAGAATAATAATAATAATAATAATAATAATCCCATCTGGCTGGATTTCCCCAGCCACTCTGGGCAGCTCCCTACAGATTAAAAACAGAATAAAAGATCAAATATTAAAAACTTCCCTAAACAGGGAATCTCTGAACTACAATTGCCATCAGCCCCAGCATACACGGCCAATCGCCATGGGAGTTGTAGTTCGGCAACACCCAGAGGGACAAAAGTTCACCGTGCCCTATCTAATCCAACCTCCCTCTCTCCCCAAAACTCTTTTGGGACTTCAGAGAGTAGATGCGGATTTAATTGGTTATTACTGACAATTGTCAGTTTATCTATCCAGGGCAGCTGTTGAAAACGTAGATTTGAAGCAAATCGTTTTGCCTGCCTCCTTTAAAATTTTATGCGCCAGATGTCAAGGCCTGTTGGTGAATATTTAGTTTGCCACTTTTGATGTACGGTTGGCTGATAACTTTAGAAGTGCTGACCTTAATGTGCCCTTCATTTATTTTTATTTTATTTTTACAGGTTTTGCTGTGCTTTCTAATGTTGCATTAAGCAACTGATGAAGACCTCATGCAAAAGAAAGCTGGTTTGGCTCATGCTGGAACACCTTGCGTAAAATGTGGCCTGTTAACAGGATGCTTGAATAAATATATGATATTTATTCTGCTGCAATAAAGAATTTTGTATTCTCTGTGCATTTTTGTCTTTTCGTTGATGAGATAAGTTGAGCAAGTAAGCCAAACCACAAGGCAGGGGGGAATAAAGCACGACTCTCTCTTTGGGTCTGTTGTGCAAAATGAGGCACAGAGCTTGTTCAAAGCTCCACTGAGGAAAACAACTTGAGGGTTTCTGGATCTATAATGCATATGCTATACTCGGATTTCTGCTCAGAGAAAGTCCAGATTCGCTCCGCTCCAACTAATTTATGCAGAACAGCATTAATTTACATGATGTATTAATATTGAAAAGCTTTGGGCTTGTTTGTTTGTTTGTTGCAGAATTTATTTAGCTCACATTAGCAAGCGAAACAAGGGCATGGGACAAGGTGGGGGGCAGGGGGGCAGGAGAAGCAAACACACACCCCAAAAAAGAGGGTCGGGGAAGGGTTCGAAATGTCCCACCCCTTTACCACTTGAATGTTTCTGCCTGCCTCTTGCAGAAGGACTATTTCTGGTGCAGAGTCAAAATGCGGGGGGAGGGGGACACACAAACACTTTGGGGAAAGTTTACATGTTCTGCGAAAAAAGCTCCAAGTCCGTACTCAGTGGAGACCCCTAAACTTCTTTCCGCCTTTCTTGAGGACTAGAGACTTGAGAAAGAAAAGGAAAGAGAAACAAATGGATATTCCCCATCCACTCCATTGGTAGCCAACCTAGGGCCCTTCGGGTATTCTGGACTACAATTCCCATCAGCCTGTGGCTAATTATCAGGGTGATTGACGGGAGCCCACAACATCTGGAGAGGATCGCTGCTGGATATCTCAGATTCCCAACTTGTGGTGTGCTGCAGCCCAGAACGAAGATGTTTGGATTGTGTCCCTATACAAGTGCTTCTCATATTGGGTCTCTGGCTGTTTTTGGACTACAACCCCCATCATCCCTAGCTAGGAAGCACAGTGGTCAGGGGTGATGGGAATTGTAGTCCCCAAACAGCTGGAGAACCCAAGTTTGGGAAACGCTGCCGTATACCCCCCCTTGCCCCTGTCAGAGGAAAGAACCAGGCAGCCTCTTCCCTTAACCCATCATTTGCCAACCTGGCACCCTCCAGATGTTGTGCACTACAACTCTCAGCAGTTTATAGGAGTTGTAGGCCAGAACATCTGGATGGCACCAGTCTGCCTTAAACTAGCTGCTCAACAACATACATCCCCAAAATACTTACAGCCCAAGATTCTTGCCCTCTGTTTGTAGGAAATTTGGGGTAGGGGTTGGAAATTGCAAGCCCCTTCGCCCTGGCTTTTAACCCTTGGGGTGTATATTTTTAGGACCCACCTGATTTTTGTGATTGCAGTTTATTATTGTTTATTTGTTGGTTGCATTTATATCCTATTCCTCCCATGAATTCAAGGTGATGTAATATATGGTCCTCCTCTTTATTTAACAACCCTGTGCAGGAGGGTCAGCTGAGAGGCAGTGACCACCCCGCCCCCCCACCGCCAAGGTCACAGCCCCTCATGTCCTAGTGGGAAATTTGAACCCTGGTCTCCCAGCTCCTATTCCAACACGCTAACCACTACACCCCACTGTTTTAAACTGTTTTAAATATTGCGTTTTATCGTTGCAACTCATCCTGACACTTTAGGATGAAGAGTGGGTAAATAACAACAACAACAACAACAACAACAACGCAAAAATCACCAGGTCCCAAATGGCTGGTTTTTTTTCAGTACTTGTGGGAGAAATAGGGTTGGAGCCATCCAAAGGAAGCTGAAAGATGGAAACCTGGGCTCAGGAACAGGGGGGGGAACCCTTTCAGACCCTTGCCACACCTTATATCACACAGATAGAGACAGCACCCTCCTGAAATCTCGTAAATTTCCTTAATCTTGCTCATTGGCTCAGCTCTCCTAGCAACTCCGGCAAGAGTGGGCAGCGAATTTCGGGGTGCCAAGAAGGGCAAGGCGCAAACACACACACACACGTCACTCCCACACTGCAAGGGTTTTGGGGGTTCACCTCTCGGAGGGGGGCGCTCCACGGGGGGGGGGGCAGTGCAATTTCACAGTCCGGAGGAAGCAATGTTACCTCTCGCTTGTTTTAAAAGGGGGTAAAGCAACTTCTCTCTGTGAGCGCACGCTGGGCGAGGCAGCCACGAAAAGGGGAGATCATATTATTATGAATCACTGTGTGCTCCCATCTCCTCGCTCAAAGGGCTTTGAAGGAATGATCTCACAACAAAACCCAGGAGTTCAATAATTAAAAACCCCATTTTACTGCGTGGGGGGGGGATCTCTAAAGCATCTTAATCACTCCTCTTTGTTAAGAAGACAGTCGCTGTAAAGCACTTGGGCATGCAAATAACACCCCATAGTAATCGATAGCAGTATCATCGTTGGGAGCCAAGGGTTTGATGGCCACTTGGAGAGTTCTTATATGTGTCTTATTTTATTTTAATCTCCACTGATCCGTCTCCTTAGTGTGTGACACACAAACACACCCAGCATGAAAGAGAAGTATATTAGAATAATTCTGTTTTAATGAACAGGGCAGGAAGGGGGGTGGATTGCAAAAAGAAAACCAAGGCAACAGCAAGGGATGAGCTGGTATAGGACTTAACCATCCCTTCCCATGCCCCTTGCAAGGATTACTGAGCAGTGATGGGGAAAGGCACTCTGCATATGCTCTATTTCTTCTTCCTCACCTTCCAGATTTTTTTTAAAAATGGACAAAGTCGGGCGAGGCCTCAGTGGGTACAGGAACTCAGTGGCAAAGCAAATGCACTCTGCACATGCTCAGAAAACCACCTTTATCTGGTTAAAATCCTGATTCTTCCTCCAACTCCTCAAAAAACAAAACAAAACAAAAAACAAATCCACCCCCCAAAAAATGTTTCTAGCCGATGGGTGCAACTGAGAGCTCTTTAGCAACATAGATTTCTATTTGGGCAAGGTTTTGTAAGACCCACAAGGCAGAGCATGCTACAAATATATTTTATTTTTATTTTTTTACAACCATGTCTCCAGAGCCAATACTCCACCCAGCTCCCTCGGGATCCCAGACAAGTCGCCTTGCGCCCCAAATCTCCAGAGCTCAGGGTGTCAAGAAGCCCCCCGACAGCAGCCCAGCAACGTACCTTGCTCTGCAGCTCCAGGGACCCATAGGCGGGGGGGGTTCACTCCCCACGGCGGCCGGTTCCTAGGGTAGCTGCTCCACCATCCATACCTGTTCCTCCAAGTCTCTAGAACTGGCAGCCCGGCTCCCATCGGGGAAACCGATGTGCCCGTTCGGAGGAGAGGACTGCACCGCAAGGGATGCCAGGCAGCGTGCCCATTGGCACCCCGGTTGGCCAAAATTCCCAGCAATGAAATAAGATCTGTAGAGCTACAGAGCGGGGAGAGGGGAGTTCAAAGCCCACCACCACGCCAGCCTCGCTCCCTCTGCCAAGCTCTCGGTGCAGAAGATGGGATGGATGGAGGTCCCCAGCCAGCGGTCTTCTCGCCGCCGCCGCCGCCGCTGCTGAGCCAGGAAAGGTGCCCGCCGCTTCACATCCTGAAATGATGCTGTCCAGAACAAAGAGGAAAGCTCATCTCCTTCCTGCAGGATCTTCCTAGCTTCTCCTTTCGGAAGCGATCCTCAAGCGCTGAGAGCCATCCGACAGAGGAGATCCTTCTGCTTTCCTTCAGCTGGTCTCCAATGAGGGAGGTGGGGGTGGGGGAGGGGATCTCTCTGTCTCTCTCCACCAGGGCGTGGAGCTTGCAAAAATGCCCAGAGATTTCTCTTCGCAAAGGCAGCGGCCATCCAGGAGACCCCAGAAAACACCTTTATCTGGTTAGGTTAGCAGACCCGGATAGATAGCAGAGAAGTTATACGTGCATGTTTCATGTATAATAAAATCAACCAGCGGCGACCACCATCTCTTCCGTCTGCAATCCCTCCGCGGCGGCGGACAAAGAGTTAATGTTGCACGGGGTGCGCGTCCCCCGGGGGGCTCTCCTGTCTTCTGCCACCCCACAGCGCCGCGCCGCGCCTCTATCGCCCTTGCAGATCTCTCTAGAAGCCAAAGAGGGCAGCTTGGGTGCTGCTGGGCAGGGAGACAGCTCCGCTGGGGGATGGGTGGCCCACGCCCACCGTGGGCATCACAGCTTGGAGGGGGGGATACAGCGGCGAGCCCCTCAGCCGGGTGTTGCATGTGAAAAAAGCCCCCGAGGAGGGAAGAGGAAAAAGCCCGGCGGTTCTAGGGCTCGAGGTCGGCGGGGCAAGAGCGGAGCATCAGCAGAGGATGGAGGATGCAGGTTGCCAGGCGATGGGTACCAGATGCGGGGGATGGAGAGAGGGATGCAGGGATGCAGGCAGCGCGCCGGCAGGATGGCCCCGCCGAGGGCAGATGAAGAGCGCCGGAGCCGGCAGCCTGCAAGACCTGGCGCGGGCTCCCTGGCCCAGGCTGCCCGGCGCCAGCAGCCGCGCCTTCGGGGAGCGCCTCCTTCTGGCTTGCGCCGGAGAACAAGCAGGGCGGCTTCTGGGCTCCGGACCAGGCATCGGGCGCCCCGCCCCGCCGGCTCTTAAAGGCGCAGCAGAAACCCCACCCAGGTTGCACGTGAGCTTGCACGTTCACATGCACCCATCATTGGCACCCAGGACAGGATGGTTGCTGCATTTCTTCTCCCTAAGGTCCCAGAGCGGGTTACTGAAACGAACGTTAGAATAATAGAATTGAAGGGACCTCTAGGGTCATCTAGTCCAACCTCCTGCAATGCAAGAATCTCAACAAACTGCCTCCCATCCAACTTGATACCATACCCTGCTTAGCTTTGCAAATGTGCTAGCATTAAGAACATTAGGAACAGTTTAACTTACATAAGAACATGAATAAGATGTTCTTATAGATGGATGGATCAGCATCCTGGCCTCACAGCAGCCAACCAGATAGAGAGACCTTTGAGCAGAACATGAGCACAAGAACCTGCAGCCATTGAAATATCCCCCCTTTTCCTCCAAGGCGCTCAAGGTAGCATGCATGGTTCTCCTCATTTAATCGCCACAAGGACCCTCTTCGGCTGAGAAGCAGTGACTAACCCTCAAGGTCACCTCCGGTGAGTTTCATGGTCCAGTGGTGGGATTTGAACTCTGGCCTCTCCCAGGCCCTAGTCCAACACTTGAACCATTACACTACACTGGCTCTTTCTATGCAAAAATTCACCTAGGCTAGGCTTGCCATTCCTGACATGTCTTGGTTTTCTGTGTAAAAATGGCATCAGGAAGGGATTTTGCCAAATTGGCAAAAAGTCAGTAGAAACCCAGATGTATGTCAATGCGATGGGAAAAGCAGCGGAAACAGCTTAAAACAGGGGTCAGCAAACCTTTTCAGTAGGGGGGCAGTCCACTGTCCCTCAGACCTTGTGGGGGGCCGGATTATATATATATTGGGGGGAGAATGAATTCCTATGCCCCACAAATAACCCAGAGATGCATTTTAAATAAAAGGAGACATTCTACTCATGTAAAAACACGCTGATTCCCAGACCGTCTGCGGGCCAGATTTAGAAGGCGACTGGGCCAGATCCGGCCCCCGGGCCTTAGTTTGCCTACCCATGGCTTAAAATCACAATTTTCGGTGGAGGTCTCCCCCCAAAAGCTCAAAAATTTGGTGGTTTCCTTTAAAAAAAGAAAGAAAGAAAGCTCAACAACTTTCCAACTCTACAATTCTATGATTCTAACTTTCAGCCCTGAGATCTGAGGTGTCCTCTCCCTGCCCTCTAGGGCAACAGATTTATAAGCAGCATAGTTTCCCCAGCATCTCCTTCCAGGAATGCAGGATGAGGCCTCCCCTGCCCTCCCTCCTGCTTTTCTTCCCAATTTGAAGGAACTCAGCCATGGCAGTAACCCAGTTTTGGGGTAGGTTTGGGGGAGTCAGCACTTCATGCCAGGGATTAAGCCTGGCCAGCTGCCTCAGCAAATATATTAATAGATCCTCTCCCTCTCCCCACCCCCCCCAGCACCTCCTGGCCGAAACCTGTATGTGGCACAAAAACGGGAAAGAGGGTGGTGGTTCTGTGTAGCTCAGAAGCTTGCTAGCATAAACACAGTGGGTCCTATCTGAAGCATCCGATTTTATTTGGGCATTGAAACCTGCAACTCCCTAACGGCAGTGTCACGTGGGGATGCAGAAATTGCAAAATGCTGAGTGCTCTCGTAAGCACCACTATGGAGGCCTGTCTTCTGTCTCCCCCTACCTGGGAATATTCACCAGAACCAGGGATCGGCTTAGCTCAGCTCAGAAGGGAAGCAGGCTTCGCTTGCAGAATATTCCTTAATCATAAAAAGGATCTCTGGGGTGGGAGCTCATAAGAAAACAAAAAGAGCCTGCTGGATTAGACCAACGGCCCACCTAGTCTAGCATCCTCTTATCACTGTGGCTGCGGGAAACCAGAAAGCAGGATCTGAGCCCAAGAGCAGCCCTCCTGTGATTTCCTGCAGCCAGAATTCAGAAGCATTGTTGCCTCTGACTGTGGAGGCAGAGCAGAGCCATTCTACCTAGTAGCCATCAATAGCCGCCCCCCTCCGTGAATTTTTCTCCTCCTCCATGAAAGCCATCCAAGTTCATGACCAACCAACACTGCCTCCTGTGGCAGTGAGTTCCATAGTTTAACTATGCTCTGTGTGAAGAAGTACTGGGAACTAATGACAGGAGAGCCGGTCTCCTAATAGCTGGGGACCGCTCTCTATTGCTTGAAATGAGATCCCCAGCGCAGATTGCTTCTCCAGATGAGAGGAAGGCAATTTGCATTTGAGCTGCCTGGGAGAAGCTGAGCAGAGAAGTTCTGGCCAGAAAGTTAGCAGGAACTGGATGGGGGGTGTTTCAATATATTGCTCCCTGGGAAATCTCCTGTAAGAATGCTTCTTTGCTTCCAATATGCTCTGCATGCATTTCTGAAAACAAAGCAGAAAATAATAATAAATTATCAAGCTCTCTTATCGAAAAGAAGCCAAATTCTATATATCCAGGACAGATAAACGATAGGATTTCTTCACGCAGTGGATAGCTAAACTGAGGGATTTCCTCCCACAGGAGACTGTGATGGACTAGAATGCTGGACTAAATGGGCTTAGGTTCTTATCCGCCCTGCTATTCAGATCTGGGGACCATACACCAGCATCCTTCGTCTTGTCTCTCTGTGTTAATGAATTTTTCCTGCCATCATCTCAAGGAACAGGAAGTGGAGGAGAGTTTGCATATGGACGCACTCCTACTCAAAGTTGCAAATAAAGTTTCGTCTAATTTTTGCATTGGGGGAAAAAAAGATTCCACAGCATTATGCACAGTGAAGTGATGGTAACTGCAAGGCGATTGGGCCAGGGGTGAATGCATTTTGTCTAAAGCTGCCAATTGCTGACCTCCAGCGCTGCTTTGACCTGTGCTGTTTAACAGGAAATTGCTCCTTCCCCGCCCCCTCCACCACCCAGAAACAGAAGCTGCCGCCCTGGGGAGTGTGGAAGTTTACAGAGAAGAAAAAGCGGCAGATAAAAGCGGCAGATAAAGAAAAAGTGGCAGATAAAAGCGGCACATAAAAGCAGCCTTTGCCGTTCACTAACAGTGTGGCATAGTGGTTAGAGCGCTGGACTAGAGACCCAGGAGACACCAGGTTCTGAATCCCCACTCACCCATAAAGCTCACCTTGGGCCAGTCAGCCGAACCTACCTCACAGGGTTGTTGTGAAGCTCAAATGGGCAGGGAGAGGACTGTGTGCCACCACCTTGTGCTCCTTTGAGAAATGCAATAAAATATATAAATACATACTACAACTCCCATCAGCCCTGGGACACCTCCCTCCTTTCTGCCTCCCAGCCTCCTCCTCCCCTCCCTTCTCCTAGCCAGGGAAATAATTGCTAAGTTCTAAAGAGATCTCCCCTCTCTTCCCCTTGCCCTCCCTCCCTCCCAATTTAATATCAGCAGCTGCACCAAGTTGGCCTCTGGGAGAGGAGGCCGTGAGTGGGATTAATAACCCAGCGTCCAAAGCAAGGCACAGCAGCAAAATGAGATGGGTTGTCTGGGAAATGTGGTGCATTGGGGGTCGGGTGGGGGGGTGGAGGGAGAGAGAAACAGAGACTGGCTCCATGAGACCCAAATAATCCTGTATAAAGCATGTCTGATTAGGAAGCTCGGGGAGATGGGAATAATAGGCCTGTCAGTTGCTCTTAATAAAACAGGTACTCTGCAGGAAAAAAAGTGCCTGTTCTGCACAAGTTTCTGGCTAGTTAGTCCTGGGGCATTTGAGGGCTTTAACTTCGGCAAGCAAGAGCTGCTGGTGGTGTCCCAGGCTGACACATTTTCTGCCTCACAAGCTCCTTCGCTCAATTCTGTTCGTGCACTTTGCTCATGCTCAGATGTGCTGCCATCTTTGTTACTGCATTACATGCCTCCCAGTAAGTTTCCAAACACAATTCAAAGAGCAGAATTCAAAGTGTTGGTGCTGACCTTTAAAGCCCTAAACGGCCTCGGTCCTATATACCTGAAGGATCGTCTCTCCCCCCCCCCCATTGTTCAGCCCGGACACTGAGATCCAGCGCCGAGGGCCTTCTGTCGGTTCCCTCCCTGCGAGAAGCAAAGCTACAGGGAACCAGGCAGAGGGCCTTCTCGGTAGTGGCACCTGTGGAACGCCCTTCCATCGGAGGTCAAGGAGATAAACAACTACCTAACATTTAGAAAACACCTAAAGGCAGCCCTGTATAGGGAAGTTTTTAATCTGTGATATTTTAATGTATTTTGGTATTTGTTGGAAGCTGCCCAGAGTGGCAGGGGAAACCCAGCCAGATGGGTGGGGTATAAATAATAAATAATAATAATAATAATAATAATAATAATAATAATAATGCCTTAGCACTGGAGACAGGTTCTGGGGCGATGCCTCTGTTGAATCCTGAACTCATAGTACTACAGAATTGTAGAGTTGCAAGAGTCCTCAAGAGTCATCTATTCCAGCCCATCTTGGCTTCCAGACACTTGTTTTAT
Organism: Zootoca vivipara; assembly: GCF_965207765.1. Taxonomy (NCBI): domain Eukaryota; kingdom Metazoa; phylum Chordata; class Lepidosauria; order Squamata; family Lacertidae; genus Zootoca; species Zootoca vivipara. Next base: position 81,330,814 of record NC_142589.1, on the reverse strand, counting down.
TTGTTTTTGTTTAAATATTTTTAATTGAGTTTTACATATTTTATCAAACACATTCAAAATCATCTCAAAAACAAAACAAGATATAAATTCCTAACCGCCTCTTCCCTCAACTTCCTTTTCTGGTTCTTTGAGTATTTGCTTCCCCTGCTTGTTTTATTTTACCTTAATATGCAGTCTTTAACTTAAATATTATTATATTCTTAACATTTTTATGCCCTACTTATTTTCATATTTCCTCTTGTACTTCGTTATTTTCCCATTTTTACATCTTAATTTCTATGTTGTTAATTGTAAATGTTTACTCAAACCCTGCTAGTGAGTCCACATCTTTACAGTTTTTCTGTAGGCACAACATAAATGGTTCCCAGTCTTTTAAAAAATCTCTATTATACTTGTCCCGTATAGTTCAAGCTATGGTTTCCCCAGTCGTGATGTATGGAACAAAATAAAAAAATTCCTTCCGTAGCACCTTAAAGACCAACTAAGTTTTTATTTTGGTATGAGCTAAAAACGTAGTTGGTCTTTAAGGTGCTACTGAAGGAATTTTTTTATTTTGTTTCGACGCAGACCAACACAGCTACCTACCTGTAACTAGAACTGTGATGTATGAAAGTGAGAGCTGGACCATGAAGTAGGCTGATCACCGAAGAATTGGTGCTTTTGAATTATGGTGCTGCAGGAGACTCTTGAGAGTCCCATGGACTGCAAGAAGATCAAACCTATCCATTCTGAAGGAAATCAGCCCCGAGTGCTCACTGGAAGGATAGATCCTGAAGCTGAGGCTCCAATACTTTGGCCACTTCATGAGAAGAGAAGACTCCCTAGAAAAGACCCTGATGTTGGGAAAGATGGAGGGCACAGGGAGAAGGGGATGACAGAGGACGAGATGGTTGGACAGTGTTCTCGAAGCTACGAACATGAGTCTGACCAAACTGCGGGAGGCAGTGGAAGACAGGAGTGCCTGGCGTGCTCTGGTCCATGGGGTCACGAAGAATCGGACATGACTAAACGTCTAAACAACAGCAACAACAATTATACTTGTCTCTAAGTTTTGCAGTTATCTTTGCCATTTCAGCATATTCCATCAGTTTTTCTTGCTTTTCTTCTTTAGTTTGTATCTTGGCTTCCAGAGCCTTGGTCACTTTGGTCACCCTCCTCTGCCCACGTTTCAGCTTGTCAATGCCCTTCTTAAACTGTGGTGCCCACAGGACCCCAGATAGGGTTTGGCAGAGCGGTGCCATTACAGTGGTACCTTGGTTCTCAAACTTAATCCGTTCCTGAAGTCCATTCCAAAACCAAAGCATTCCAAAACCAAGGTGCGCTTTCCTGGAAAGTGATGCAAAAATGGATTAATCCATTCCAGACTCTTAAAAACAACCTCTAAAGGAGCAATTTAACACGAATTTTACTATCTAAGGAGACCATTGATCCATAAAATGAAAGCAATAAACAATGAACTGCAGTCACACAATCAATCCATCAGTAGCTGAACTGGGTTCCACACAAACACAAACACAAAACAAAAAGAGCTACAAAAACAAAAACGCAAAATAAATAGCAAAAACAGAGAGACCTCAGCGTAACAGTCAAAATGGAAGTGTGGCACTCAAGTCAAAAGTGTAACACTCATGGGCGTACCCAGCGAGGGGCGGGGGGGCAGCTGCCCCCCACTTGAAGCAAAAAAAAAATTACCATATTTTACGGACCATAACCCGCACTTTCCCCCTCCGAAAACTGAAGGGGAAAAGTTGCTGCAGGTTATAGAAATCGGGCTGTTTCCGCCCCCTCCGTGGCTGAAGCTAGCGACAGGAACGTTGGGGGGGGGGAGAAGCAGCCTGAGCTGGGGAGGGGGCGGCGGACGGGAGCTCCATCCTTCCTTCCCCCCTCTTTCTTTCTTCCTTTTTCTCCCTCCCTCCCTCCCTTCTCTCGCTCTCCTTCCTTCCTTCCTTCCTTCCTTCCTTCCTTCCTTCCTTCCTTCCTTCCTTCCTTCCTTCCTTCCTTCTCTCTCTTCCCTCCCTGCCTCCCTCCTTCCTTCCCTCTCTCTTCCCCTCTCTTCCTGCCCCCCACCCCGTTTTGATCCCGGGTACGCCCCTGGTAACACTCAAACGGAGTGTGTTCGGCTTCCGGAAAAAAGTACGCAAACCAGAACACTTACTTCCGAATTTGCAGTGTTTGGGTTCCAAGTTGTTTGAGTACCAAGGCGTTTGAGAACCAAGGGACCCCTGTACTTCCCTGGATGTGGATACCGTCATTTGCTATGGCGCCACCTACTGGTGGGCTCCCAGCCTTGTACCCTACCAGTCCCACTGGATAGACCTCTGCCTGAGACCTTCCTGAGTCATCACTACTCAGGGTAGAAGATGCTGCGGCAGATGCTGGTCTGAGTTAATATAGTACAGCTTGCTTCATATGCTCAGCATGTTGTGCAACATCCCAGATTCCCAGGGCAAATGGTCGGGGGCTCCCTCCAGCAGACTGGATCCTTGTAGCGAGGGTTTCTTGAAGCCTTGAATTTCGAAGGCCATGACTCGGCAGCACTGCCTTTGGGGCCAACCGACAAGGAAGACAACAAACCCTCTTAATGTGGGATAACGTTTTGGGGCTGGCAGGCATACGCATGTTTTTTGCTCAACATAACAAATTAAAATATGGAGAGTTATTCTTCCCCCTTCGCGTTGTCTTATGCTTTATATTAAAAAAAAAAAAAAAAAAGCGCCGCCCAACCCCGGGCGCTTTCTGTTGAGTTATAAATTAAATGCATTTTTAAAAGATGTGTACACTCACATCATGCAAATGTGTGAACGGGAGATTACACAAATAAATTCAATGATGGCTTCAAGATGCAGATTTAACACCAGGGCTGTCCTGGTAAACGGCAAGGATTAAAGGGGATCTTTCTGTGCACAGACATAAACAGGCGCGCGTAGAAATGTTCCAAGTGTATTGTGACGGTGTCCAAGTCGCTGTTTTTCAAATCCAGAAGCTTTGTAATTCCCAGGAAATCGGACGTCAGTCATCTCCACAGCCAGGGGTTCCACCACAGCACAGCCACTGTTAATACAGAGTGTAAGAATGGCTAAGTAAGCCGCTTAACCGTTGGAGTCTCAAGAACTGGCACATTGCAAACGCATGAGCCAAAAGAAATGGCAATTCTGGAATTCAGCACATCATTTCCATTCCACCCAAGCCTGCTGAGGGTGTTGGATGTGCCAATCTCTGCTGCTTGATTTCTCAAGCAAAGAGGTGCCGGGGCTCAACGCTCCGGGGAAGTCAAGGCTTCTGCTTTAGAAGACATCCCCCCTCCTTTCCTAATCCCAGATGGGCAGAGGAACTCCAGCTAAGCTTAGTATTGTCTAAGCAGGGGCTCTCAAGGATTTCAGGCATATGGGCAGGGCCAGATTTAGGTTTCATGAGGCCCTCAGCTCCTGAAGGTAATGGGGTCCTTTCTATGTCCAGCTGTCCTTTGTCAACAACAAATGGTCGCTGTTTTTGTGTTGAATGGTCCATGGGGTCACGAAGAGTCGGACACGACTAAACGACTAAACAACAACATATGCTATATGGTAATTTATGGACCACAGCAAACTATGGCAAGTTCTTAAAGAAATGGGAGTGCCTGATCACCTCATCTGTCTCCTGAGAAATCTCTATGTGGGACAAGAAGCTACAGTTAGAACTGGATATGGAACAACTGAGTGGTTCAAAATTGGGAAAGGAGTACGACAAGGTTGTATATTGTCTCCCTGCTTATTTAACTTATATGCAGAATTCATCATGCGAAAGGCTGGACTAGATGAATCCCAAGCCGGAATTAAGATTGCCGGAAGAAATATCAACAACCTCAGATATGCAGATGACACAACCTTGATGGCAGAAAGCGAGGAGGAATTCAAGAACCTTTTAATGAGGGTGAAAGAGGAGAGGGCAAAATATGGTCTGAAGCTCAACATCAAAAAAACCAAGATCATGGCCACTGGTCCCATCACCTCCTGGCAAATAGAAGAGGAAGAAATGGAAGCAGTGAGAGATTTTACTTCTTGGGCTCCTTGATCACTGCAGATGGTGACAGCAGTCACAAAATTAAAAGATGCCTGCTTCTTGGGAGAAAAGCAATGACAAACCTAGACAGCATCTTAAAAAGCAGAGACATCACCTTGCCGACAAAGGTCCGTATAGTTAAAGCTATGGTTTTCCCAGTAGTGATGTATGGAAGTGAGAGCTGGACCATAAAGAAGGCTGATCGCCGAAGAATGGATGCTTTTGAATTATGGTGCTGGAGGAGACTCTTGAGAGTCCCATGGACTGCAAGAAGATCAAACCTATCCATTCTTAAGGAAATCAGCCCTGAGTGCTCCGTGGAAGGACAGATCGTGAAGCTGAGGCTCCAATACTTTGGCCACCTCATGAGAAGAGAAGAATCCTTGGAAAAGACCCTGATGTTGGGAAAGATTGAGGGCGCTAGGAGAAGGGGACGTCAGAGGACAAGATGGTTGGACAGTGTTCTCGAAGCTACGAACATGAGTTTGACCAAACTGCGGGAGGCAGTGCAAGACAGGAGTGCCTGGCGTGCTATGGTCCATGGGGTCACGAAGAGTCGGACACGACTAAACGACTAAACAACAACAACAACAATTTATGGACCTAATAGGTATCTCAAGCCATTTGCACATCACAAATAGGAGCCTATACAACACAAAAACACTGTTGCTGTATGTAGGTTATGTAGGTTTTATTTTTATTTTTATTTTATCTTATATTTAGGAAACGTACATCCAGGAAGAGAAGACTCTCTGGAAAAGACACTGATGTTGGGAAAGATGGAGGGCACAAGGAGAAAGGGATGACAGAGGACGAGATGGTTGAAAAGTGTTCTCGAAGCTACCACCATGAGTCTGACCAAACTGCGGGAGGCAGTGGGAGACAGGAGTGCCTGGCATGCTCTGGTCCATGGGGTCACGAAGAGTCATAGAATCATAGAGTTGGAAGAGACCACAAAGGCCATCCAGTCCAACCACCTGCCAAGCAGGAAACACCATCAAAGCATTCTTGACATATGCCTGTCAAGCCTCTGCTTAAAGACCTCCAAAGAAGGAGACTCCACCACACTCCTTGGTAGCAAATTCCACTGCCGAACAGCTCTTACTGTCAGGAAGTTCTTCCTAATGGTTTAGGTGGAATCTTCTTTCTTGTAGTTTGAATCCATTGCTCCGTGTCCGCTTCTCTGGAGCAGCAGAAAACAACCTTTCTCCCTCCTCTACTGTATATGACATCCTTTCATATATTTGAACATGGCTATCATATCACCCCTTAACCTTCTCTTCTCCAGGCTAAACATACCCAGCTCCCTAAGCCGTTCCTCATAAGGCATCGTTTCCAGGCCTTTGACCATTTTGGTTGCCCTCCTCTGGACACGTTCCAGCTTGTCAGTATCCTTCTTGAACTGTGGTCCCCAGAACTGGACACAGTACTGCAGGTGAGGTCTGACCAGAGCAGAATACAGTGGTACTATTACTTCCCTTGATCTAGATGCTATACTCCTATTGATGTCGGACATGACTAAACGACTAAACAACAACAACAAATCTGGCACTGCCCACAAGTGAGCTATGGCCCTCTCTTACAGAGGCACTAGCTATAGAAGGAGAAGGAACCATAGAACCATAGAACTGTAGAATTGGAAGGGACCCCAAGGGTCATCTAGTCCAACCCCCTGAAATGCAGAAAGAAAGCGAGAACACATGCTGCTTAAAAGCTATTTCATTTCTTAGTGCTTTACATGTTCAAGCAATAATAATAATAATAATAATAATAATTTATTATTTATACCCCGCCCATCTGGCCGGGTTCCCCCAGCCACTCTGGGCGGCTTCCAAAAAAAACAGAAATTCTAAAATACAGAAATCCATCAAACATTAAAAGCTTCCCTAAACAGGGCTGCCTTGAGATGCCTTCTAAAGGTCTGGTAATTGTTCGCTTTGACCTCTAGTGGGAGGGCATTCCACAGGGTGGGTGCCACTACCGAGAAGGCCCTCTGCCTGGTTCCCTGTAACTTGGCTTCTCGTAATGAGGGAACCGCCAGAAGGCCCTCGGAGCTGGACCTCAGTGTCCGGGCAGAACGATGGGGGTGGAGACGCTCCTTCAGGTATACCGGACCGAGGCCGTTTAGGGCTTTAAAGGTCAACACCAACACTTTGAATTGTGCTCGGAAACGTACTGGGAGCCAATGTAGGTCTTTTAGGACCGGTGTTATGTGATCTCGGCGGCCGCTCCCAGTCACCAGTCTAGCTGCCGCATTCTGGATTAGTTGTAGTTTCCGGGTCACCTTCAAAGGTAGCCCCACGTAGAGCGCATTGCAGTAGTCCAAGCGAGAGATAACTAGAGCATGCACCACTCTGGAGAGACAGTCAGTGGGCAGGTAGGGACTCAGCCTGCGTACCAGATGGAGCTGATAAACAGCTGCCCTGGACACGGAGTTGACCTGTGCCTCCATGGACAGCTGTGAGTCTAAAATGACTCCCAGGCTGCGCACCTGGTCTTTCAGGGGCACAGTTACCCCATTCAGGACCAGGGAGTCCTCCACACCCGCCCGCCTCCTGTCCCCCACAAACAGTACTTCTGTCTTGTCAGGATTCAATCTCAATCTGTTAGCCGCCATCCATCCTCCAACCGCCTCCAAGCACTCACACAGGACCTTCACCGCCTTCACTGGTTCTGATTTAAAAGAGAGGTAGAGCTGGGTATCATCAGCATACTGATGGACACCCAGCCCAAACCCCCTGATGATCTCTCCCAACGGCTGCATATAGATGTTAAAAAGCATGGGGGAGAGGACAGAACCCTGAGGCACCCCACAAGTGAGCGCCCAGGGGTCTGAACACTCATCCCCCACCACCACTTTCTGAACACGGCCCAGGAGGAAGGAGCGGAACCACTGCATGACAGTGCCCCCAGCTCCCAAGCCCTCTAGACAGTCCAGAAGGATGTTATGGTCGATGGTGTCAAAAGCCGCTGAGAGATCCAGCAGAACAAGGAAACAGCTCTTACCTTTGTCCCTAGCCCGCCGGAGATCATCGACCAGTGCGACCAAGGCAGTTTCAGTCCCATGATGAGGCCTGAATCCTGACTGGAAGGGATCCAAATGGTCCGCTTCTTCCAGGCGTGCCTGGAGTTGTTCCGCAACCACTCGCTCAATCACCTTGCCCAAGAATGGAAGATTTGAGACTGGGCGATAGTTGGCCATATTGGCCGGATCTAAAGATGGTTTTTTAAGAAGCGGTTTAATAACCGCCTCTTTCAGCGGGTCTGGGAAGGCTCCCTCATGGAGAGAAGCATTTACCAACCCGCGAAGCCCATCGCCCAGCCCTTCCTGGCTAGCTTTTATAAGCCAGGATGGGCAAGGATCAAGGAGACAGGTGGTTGGTTTCATTCGTCTAAGCAGCCTGTCCACATCCTCGGAGGTAACAGATTGAAATTGATCCCACAAAACTTGACTAGACAGGACTCTAGCACTCCCCCGCCCCGGCCCTGCTCCCACGGTGGAGTCTACCTCTTCCCGAATCTGAGCGACTTTATCTGCAAAAAACTTTGCAAAATCATTGCAGGAGATCATGTGGCCCGTACTGGGCCCGGATGGAGCAGGTGGTTCTTGGTGGGGGCGGGTCAAGCCTTGCTGTTCCAGCTGCCGAGCTCTCAACGCTAATTAAAACCTGGATGGGTCTTCTTCCTGCAGGATTTTCTATACTAGAATCCTGTTACTTTTCATACCACCAAAGTCTCACTTTTCTCCCTGCTATAACACATTTATCTCCAGTAGAAAGAATCGTTGGGGGAGCATCAGAAGCAAAGCAGAATGATGTGCGATGCTCCAGCAAAATCGAACACTAATGCGTTGCATGCATGACGCATAGCAAAATGCACCTGCAAGAACAAACCAGGCCATGGAGCATGTGCAGAGTGCCTTTCCCTTTCTTGATGGGGATACATAGCCAGCCTCCTGTAGACATTCAGAATTAAGGAAGCGACAGCTGGACTGGCCTCCAAGTTTAAAACACAAATAATGAAACTTCCCATAATCCTCTGTTGTCTAATGGCAGCACTTTCCTCTACCCATCCCTGGTTGCAAATAAGGCATATTCAGAACTAGGCGTCATGAGAAATGCACTATGTCTGCAGCATTTCCCTGATCCACCAAGTTTGTAATTCCATCAAAGGTTGCCAGGCATGACTGGCAGGTTGGTCTGGCATGACTTATTTTTGAGAAACCCATGCTGGGTCTAAGTAATCACAGCATCCTTTTCTAAATGCTCACAGACCTGTTGAATTATCTGTTCTAGGACCTTCCCTGATATCGATGTCAAGCTCACCGGTCAATTATTATTATTATTATTATTATTATTATTATTATTATTATTATTATTTATTTATTTATTTATTTATACCCTGCCCATCTCCTACAGAAAAATAAATAAATAAAATCAATTAAACATTAAAAGCCTCCCTAAACAGGGATGTCTTCTAAAAATCTGGTAGCTGTTTTTCTCTTTGACATCTGCTGGGAGGGCGTTCCACAGGGCCGCTACCGAGAAGGCCCTCTGCCTGGTTCCCTGCAACTTGGCTTCTCGCAACGAGGGAACCATCAGAAGGCCCTCGGTACTGGACCTCAGTGTCCGGGCAGAACAATAGGGGTGGAGACACTCCTTCAGGTATACTGGACCGAGGCAATTTAGGGCTTTAAAGGCCAGTAGTTGCCTGGGTCTTCCTTTTCCCCCCTTCTTGAAAATGGGGGCAACATTTGTCCACCTCCAGTCTGTAGGGACCTCACCTGTTCTCCAAGAATTCTCAAAGATCATAGACAGAGTCTCTGAAATTATATCTGCAGTCTCCTTTAGCTCCCTTGGGTGCAGCTCATCAGGCCCTGGAGATCTGAATTCATTTAAAGTAGCTAGGTGTTTCCTTACTGCCTCTTTTCCTACCTCGAGCTACAGCTCCCTCCTTCCATCATTTATTCTGTTATCACCAGGCTGGGCATCGCTTTCCATTTGGGTGAAGACAGAGGCAAAGTAGGTGTTGAGTAGTTCCACCTTTTCTCTGTCACCCAATCAGGGCGGTCTTACCCATAGGCGGTAGGGGTGCGGGGCACCCGGGCACCAGGCTCTCAGGGGCGCCAGGTCAAGAGTCTGGCGCTCAAGAGTAGAGTCCAGGGAAGAGCCTGCGTTGGGCTCTTCTGCTGCGGGCAGCTCTGCGCTGCGAGTTCGGGGGTGACCCAGCCAGCGAGACGCCGAGGCAGCTGGCCAGCTCTGCCCTCCTGTGTGCCTGGGACTGGGCAACCAGGGGGGGGGCGCCGGGCAGATCTTTGCACCCCAGCGCCGCATATGCTTAAGACAGCCCTGGACCCAATAGCATTTCTCTGTGTTCCCCACGCAGAGGACCCACCGCTTTCTTGTTCTTCCTCTTACTATGGACATAACCGAAGATACCTTTTAAAATTATTTTTAACCTCTCTTTATAAAAAAAAGACTTTTCAGAACGTTTTTATATGTGTGCAGATTCCACCTCTGTCTCCACCATCAAAGGCAGCAGTGCTTCTGGATGGGGGTTGCTGGAAACCACAGGAGGGAAAGGACTTCCTGTTCTTGCATTGAAATCCTGATTCCTGGTTTCCCACAAGCAACTGTTTAGTCACAGTGAGAAAATAATAATAATAATTTATTATTTATACCCCGCCCATCTGGCCGGGTTCCCCCAGTCACTCTGGGCGGCTTCCAACAAAACACTAAAATACAGAAATCCATCAAACATTAAAAGCTTCCCTAAACAGGGCTGCCTTGAGATGCCTTCTAAAGGTCTGGTAATTGTTGTTCTCTTTGACCTCTAGTGGGAGGGCATTCCACAGGGTGGGTGCCACTACCGAGAAGGCCCTCTGCCTGGTTCCCTGTAACTTGGCTTCTCATAGCGAGGGAACCACCAGAAGGCCCTCGGAGCTGGACCTCAGTGTCCGGGCAGAACGATAGGGGTGGAGACGCTCCTTCAGGTATACTGGACCGAGGCCATTTAGGGCTTTAAAGGTCAACACCAACACTTTGAATTGTGCTCGGAAAAGGATGCTGGACTGGTTGTGGCATTGGCTCGAGGCAGCAGGCTCCTGTTTGTGGTGTGTATCATTACTAAAGCAGTCAAATACAACATTTCCTGTTGCCCAGAGTGGGCACACAGGGGGATGTGGCTCCAGTCCAGACAGAGCATCCTCCCCTTGTAGGTGACCAGGTAGATGGGCGTGACCCTAGCAGACCCTACAAAAGGGCCAGTCACGTAGCCATCTTCCTCTTTTGTTCTTTTGCTCTTTTTGGCTCTCTTGCCATCTTCCTCTCTTCTGGCTCTCAGCCAGCAGCACGTGGCTCATCCTTTCAGAGGATGGAAGCCACAAGGTGGAAAGTCAGAGGCCTATCTCAGACTTCTTTTCTCTACAAATGTAACTGTAACCACAAGACAAAGCCTGCCTTCAGAGCACTGCCGTGAACTGAACGTAAGTAAAGTTTACTTTTACCTTTAAACAAGACTGTTGTGTTGTTATTATTTCAAGAGGCAAACAAAAGGGGAAACTTACCAGGAACAATCCAGACTGGACAAGCCAGACTGGATTGCTCAACTTAAATGATTCTAACAAATCTTATCAACCTGCTTCCAGCAATCTGAAAGGGAATGTGCTCTGCTGCTTGCTCACTAGCGTGGGTGGGGAGGGATAATATTTAATCAATATATCCTCTCCTACTTTCCTAAACATTCCCACACTCTTATATTCTTATGATGAAACATCAAGCAACCATTCAGGACTATCAGCTGAACAAGAGGTTGGTCATTCAGCATCCATAAAACTACCAGTACCTGATAAAAGATAAAAACCCTGCCTTTTAGAATACAGTGGTACCTCGACTTATGAATGACTCGACAACCGAATTATTCAACTTACGAATGGGGGTAATGGACGCGTGCAAACCACGGCGGTTTTAGATAGGGATTTTTTGACTTACGAATTTTTAGATAGGGTCGCTTCGACTGACGAATTTCTTCAGTTTCCAATGCATCCCTATGGGAAATCGCGTTTCCAATGGCGTTTTTTGACTTACGAATGTTTCGACCTACGAAGGTGCCTTCGGAACGGATTACATTCGTAAGTCGAGGCACCACTGTAATTGAAATTACGTGCAGTTTTTAAAAGCTTCTCCTGCAGAGGTCTTACAAGACTTTTTGAGAGCACAATACAGTGGTACCTCTGGTTAAGAACTTAATTCGTTCCAGAGGTCCGTTCTTAACCTGAAACTGTTCTTAACCTGAAGCACCACTTTAACTAATGGGGCCTCCTGCTGCCGCTGTGCCGCCGGAGCATAATTTCTGCTCTCATCCTGAAGCAAAGTTCTTAACCCAAGGTACTATTTCTGGGTTAGCAGAGTCTGTAACCTGAAGCATTTGTAACCCGAGGTACCACTGTATAGGAAGGGTGGGGGAAGGGAAGCAGCCTCCAGAAAAGAAATCACAGAATGGGGTATGTGGGGTGCACACTGCTGGTGCTCTCTGCCCCTTACAGGGGGTGTTGTGGGTATTCACATCTCACTCTGCCACATAGCCAGGAGCTGTGTAAAGGACCAGTTGCATGCATCAGACATCTGTTTTTCAGAAAATATAAGTGTGCAGATTCTCTCCAGTTCGGGGGAGAGCAAAAATTAAATCAAGGGTACCAACCCAGCCCATTGTTAAATGCAAACAATGGTGTCAGTAGTGGGATACTTCATAAATAAACAAACAAACAAACAAGGCAGGCAGGCAGGCAAGCAATCTTGAACACAGATCCTGTTCTTCTCCTGCCCAGCGAGAATGGCTGAACCTGGCAGAGCCAAGACAAATCTGGAAATTTGTGCGATTTGCAGACACCTCCTCCTGCTGGTTTTGCTGACAGATCTGAAAATGCTTGAGGAAGCCCGAGGCGTTTCGAAGGCATACCTGGCAGGGGAGCAGATCAGAAAAACTTCCGCTCCATGCCACTCAAGTAGGAGGTTAGGCGGAAGAGACAGCTGTCAACAGCTGCCAAGTCCCAGAGTCTCTTCCCAAGCACAAGTTGCCCTAGAAACCTGCAAGAAGCATCTCTCTCTGGGTTTCCTAAAAGAAGGGGAGTGGGGGAGGAATCCGCCCCATGACAGGGCTTTGCTCCTTGATCTCAGCCTGATAGGGAAGAGGAGATGAAAGCTTCATTACTGCCTCAGCAAATTTGAAAGAAGATTCACCTCTTTGGAGTTTCTGAGTCTCCATCCCTGTTCCAAATGAAGACTTAAAAGATACTAAGAATGGGAAAGGGGGAGTGTTGCAAAGAACAGGGAGTTTTACTGAAACTTTACTCTCCAAATTTACTTTGGCGATCACTCATAGCTGAATAAGATTGTCTTCCATAAAACACAGTTTTAACAATGAGTCCGTAAAGTGACTGTGGCGTGGCGGCCAAATCTGGATCCACACATCCTTCCACAGTGAGGACATTGGTTTCCGGGCAGGAGTTGATCACAATGAGGATTTGCCAAGCGTGCCTTCCTCTTTAGCACATTTCTCCCTTGGATTCTCCTGAGTTCGAGCATCTTCAAGGTCTGGGACGCCTTTGGTAAAGGCTGTTCTCCAAGCGACAAGTGCAAAAAAAGAAAAAGACCGAGAATATCAAAATGGGCCACCCCGCCGGAAAATCACACTCCCAGGCCAGGAAAATGAACTTCTCAAAGCTCTTCAAACTGCCGGAGGATTCAATAACAAAGAACCCTCCCACAATAATGAAGAAAAAAATCCAAAAGCCAAGCTCTTCAACAAAGCAATCTGCGGCTGTGCTCCAAAACACTGCAGAACCTATACCGCTACCAAGTGATGACTCGGAAAAGGCTGTTCTCCAGTTGGAGCACTTGCAGGCCAGTGTTTCCCAGTTATCGGTGCTTATAGAATTGGGAGGTTTTGCCCCTATACTTCTGGAAGTTTGTTTGGGTTTTTAATAGTCTTTAATAAAGCTGATGGGGAAATAGTAAACGTCTTAAAGAAACATAAGCAGGGTTTGCAGGGTCAGGGCAGAAGGGGCCCATCTAGTCCAGCATCCCCCTCTTACAGTGGCCAACTTGATGCCTGTGGGAAACCACAAGCAGGATTCGAACACAAGAGCTCTGTCCCCTTCCTGCGATTTCCAGCAACTGGTATTCAGAAGCATAGCTCCCTCCAAATGTGGAGGGCAGCGCATAGCCATCATGACTGGTAGCCATTAATTGAGGTTGAATCCTGACAAGACAAAAGTATTGTTTGTGGGGGACAGGAGGCGGGCATGTGTGGAGGACTCCCTGGTCCTGAATGGGGTAACTGTGCCCCTGAAGGACCAGGTGCGCAGCCTGGGAGACATTTTGGACTCACAGCTGTCCATGGAGGCGCAGGTTAATTCTGTGTCCAGGGCAGTTGTCTATCAGCTCCATTTGGTACGCAGGCTGAGACCCCACCTGCCTGCAGACTGTCTCTCCAGAGTGGTGCATGCTCTAGTTATCTCCTGCTTGGACTACTGCAATGTGCTCTATGTGGGGCTACCTTTGAAGGTGACCCGGAAACTACAACTAATCCAAAATGTGGCAGCTAGACTGGTGATTGGGAGTGGCCGCCGAGACCACATAACACCGGTCTTGAAAGATCTACATTGGCTCCCAGTACGTTTCCGAGCACAGTTCAAAGTGTTGGTGCTGACCTTTAAAGCCCTAAATGGCCTCGGTCCAGTATACCTGAAGGAGCGTCTCCACCTCCATCGCTCTGCCCGGACACTGAGGTCCAGTGCCGAGGGCCTTCTGGCGGTTCCCTCATTGTGAGAAGCCAAGTTGCAGGGAACCAGGCAGAGGGCCTTCTAAGTGGTGGCGCCCACCCTGTGGAACGCCCTCCCACCAGATGTCAAAGAGAAAAACAGCTACCAGATTTTTAGAAGACATCTGAAAGCAGCCCTGTTTAGGGAGGCTTTTAATGTTTAAACAATTATTTTATTCTTCTGTTGGAAGCCGCCCAGAGTGGCTGGGGAAACCCAGCCAGGTGGGTGGGGTATAAATAATAAAGTGTTGTTGTTGTGGTGGTGGTGGTGGTGGTTGTTGTTGTGGTTGTTGTTGTGGTTGTTAGATCTCTCCTCCTCCATGAATTTGTCCAATCCCCAATTGCCTCCTGTGGCAATGAGTTCCATAATGACTACCTTTATACTGGAGCCCACAAAAGACATTGGTGCATCCTCAGCGGAGACGCTTAGCGATAAATTTTTTAAAAGAAGCACCAGCTACAAATCATATACACATCGGCAAAATTTGTGGTCTGTGTGGGTGGCAAGCGTTTGGGGGTGGGAAAGCAAGCCCCCCCTCCCCAAGGGAATGCAGTCTCAAAATTAAGTTTACTGCTGTCGGTTTCACTAAAACAATGAATAATCTACTGTTACTCGCTGGATGTGCCGCGTTTACACATATTTTAGGGAAATGCGACGAGAGAAACCAGGCCTCATCTCCAAGCCCAGTGTTTCTTTAATAGCTAGCGAGGCATCAGATCTGTTCGTTTGTTCATTTATATACCGGGTTTCTACTTTAAAGAAATGCCAAAAGCAGTAGACAATATTGAAAAGCAAATAAATCAGGGGAGGCGAAGGCGTGCTGCAAAATGGAAAACAGGGCTGGGGCAGGAGGCAGAGGGGGAAGTCGGGGTGGAGGGGGAGCAGAGAGACAATGGAGGGTGCCCGCTTTGCAGGGCGCAAGCCTGGGCAGTGTGTCTGGAGGTCTCGGGCTGCCCTGTAAATCCAGGGCTGTCCCTGGAAAATAGGGACACTTGGCGGGTCTGGAGTTGCCAGAAGGAGGTGCTATCCAACCGTCTTAGGGACTCCACTCTGGATTTGTGAAGGGTTCACTCCTGAGCCTTTTCTTCTCCCCAAGATACCCTAAAGGGCAACAGAAGTTTAGGATCAGAGTCTTCGTTCTCCTAGATCAGAGATGAGCCCAACCTGCCCCTCACTTCCCTCTAAAGCACGTGCAGAAACTGCCTTCTTGACTGTTGGACCCCCTCTTGATCTCGTCTGCTGCATCTGCCAGAGCCCATCTTCACATGCAGGGGAAGTCGCTAACTCATGGAGGGTTTGAGACCCATCAGCTCCCCTCACCTGGTTTAGCCGGCCAGTCGAAGCTGTTCCCAGGCTTCTCATATCACCTCTGAGTCTTCTCTCCTCCGGGCTAAACATCCCCAACTCCCTCAACCGTCCCAGTCTGTCCTCACTCGGTGGTGCACGAAAAAACAGAAGACCCCAGAACTAGCTGCGAATTTAGCTCTGATTCCTGCATTCCTGTAGAGGTGTCCCTCACAACTCTACAATTCTATGATCCTATGAATGTTCCCTGCCGATGGGGCTGAAACATTTGAGGAAGGGGCCAAATTTTGCCAGACAGAAGAGCAAGGTGCAAGTGCAATAAATAAGCACCATCCCGGTTCTTTGGAGGGCAGCCGAGCCTAGCGGTTAGAGCACGGCCAAGCGTAATCCATTTTCTGTTCTGGTTGCTGGGCTCACATTGCCTTTCCACCCCCGTTCTCTCTAAGCCCCCGCCCTTTCGTCTCGTACACGTGTTCTGTCTCTTTACATTACAACCGATCCAATCAGCCCCAACCTCTGCTAATTTTTTATTTCTTTATTCCCCCCCCCGCACACACATTTGCATATAGATTGAATTCTGTACCTCCTGCGAAGTCCAGCTCGCGACAGAGCCAGCCAGACTGGGGCTTGTCAAGTCGCAAAGAACAGGCAGCCTCATTAACGGCGGCTTACCCCAAAGCAGGGAGGGGGGTGTCGCTGTGGGGAGACGAAACCAAGCTATGCAACAGAGAGGTAGTGGTAAAAGAGACTATTACTGGCTCCAAGAAGCAGCAGAGGGCAGGTGTCCCCACCCCTCCAGGGAGTCCCCAGGCCATCAAAGTCCTGCACTTTCGTGAGAGCTTAAGGAGAACCTGGCCGCTGGATCAGGCCAAAGGCCTATCTAGTCCAACAACCTGTTCTCTCTCTTTAAAATAAAAAATAAAAAAATTTTTTTTTACTTTATTTACAACATAGTCCACAACTCATACATACATACATACATACATACATACCCACCACCATTGACAATTATCAAAAATAAACTCCTATCCCTTTACACAAAGAAAACATAACATAAAAATAAAAGTTATTGCTAAGCTTAAAACCATGGAGAGACCAGGTCTGAATAAAGAAATTGGATTCTTATCTCATTATACATGATAAAGTTATATTTAGTCATCTCACCCCTTGCTTTTTCCTGTTAAGACCAATTGCAGTCGTTAAAAGTAGTCAACAGCTATCAGTCAGTCAATCACCCACTCCCACCACAAGGAAGGAGTAATACCCCTCCCCACCCTCTCACTATATATATAAGCATCTGGTGACTTCTGTTTCAGTGTATCTGAATAATAATAATAATAATAATAATAATAATAATAATAATAATAATAATTTATTATTTATACCCCGCCCATCTGGCTGGGCTTCCCCAGCCACTCTGGGCGGCTTCCAACAGAAAAATAAAACACAGTGATCTATTAAACATTAAAAGCCTCCCTGAAGAAGTGTGCATGCACACAAAAGCTCATACCAATGACAAACTTACTGGGTCTCTAAGGTGCTGCTGGAAGAAACTTTTTTTATAAAAATAAGACTTCCTTTATCCTGTAAATGGCCTCCTTATTTACTTCTTGTAAACTGTTTCTTTTATATGTGATTATTACAATTTTTCCTAATTATGACTTTAAAAACCGCAAAGCCTCCTGTAGAAATTAATCGAAACAAGTCCAAGTGTATATTTTGGGGCACTGTTTGGTAAAGTATTCTCTTCATTTCTCCCATTCTTTTTAAAATTCTTGTCTAGGTTGTCCCCTAATTGTCTCTGTTAATCTGGCCAATTCAGTATAATCTAATAATTTATCCTGCCATTCCTTTTTTGTTGGCACAATTCTTTTTTCCAATTTCTGGCAATTAAGGTCCTCGCCGCACCTGTGACATAAAGGAATATTTTCTGATCCTCTTTTGCTATACCTGTGTCTGTTATTCCTAATAGGAAAGCTTCTGTATTTTTCACAAAGTTATATTTAAACATTTTTAAAGTTCATCACATACTATATCCCAGAAGCTTTTGATTTTTTCACAGGTCCACCAGATATGTATAAGTGTCCCTTCTGCTTTACCGCACCTCCAGCACAGGTTTGCTTTCAACAACCTGTTCTCATGGAGGCCACATTTCCCTAAGAACCTAGGAATCTAGATAGACTACCTCTGGAGCTGGAGGTTCCATTATGTGGGATGTGACACATAGATAGCAGTCAAGTACAGCATTCCTTGTTTTCCTAGAGTGGACTTGCAGAGGGATGTTTGCTCCAGGCAGTAGAAAACTTCCTGTTTCCTCCTGACTGGGACATACTTCCTCTTGCATGTGACTAGAGGTGGGCCTGACCTGACCTGTCCAGGTAACGAAAAGGACAAGGCATGTAGCCATCTCTCCCTTCTTCAACTTCCTCCTTCATTGAAGCAACAACTCTTTTTAGCTAGGGACTATCTCCATATTGGGATAGACTCCACATCTATATATTTCTGTAACCAAGTCTGCCTTCAGGGATCCATCTGTGAACTGAATGTGTGAGTAAACCTCTTTTCTAGTACTTTACACAAGATTGTGTTGTGTCTATTCTTTTTAAGGGGGAGATAAGGGGATGACCAGGAATCCTAATATTGAGAAGCTTAAGCAAGCTTGCAGCAAGCTAACCACTGTGTGTTTAAAAGGGGGGTGCACTTTGCTAAGTAAAGGGACTTGCTAATGCAAGTTAGCAAGGATATTATTAAACAATATATCCTCTCCTGCCTCCCTGAAGTGTGCATGCACATGAAAGCTCATACCAATGACAAACTTAGCTGGTCTCTAAGGTGCTACTGGAAGGAATTTTTTAATTTTGTTTCGACTACGGCAGACCAACACGGCTACCTACCTGTAACTATTCCCACTCACAATAACTGGCTGCTGGATCATGCCAAAGGCCCATCTAGTCCAGCATCTCCTAGATAAGCCCCACCTGCCCCCCCTTCCCTCTGCAACACATGCAGAAACCGCCTTCTTGACCATTGGACCCCTCTTGGTCTCATCCACACAATCTTCTGGTGTCTCTCTTTGCACTCAAGGAGTCCCTAACACACTGAGGGTTTGAGACCCATCAGCTCCCTCACCCTGGTTTAGCCGGCCAGTCGAAGCCATTTCCAGGATGTGGCTGCTTGTCTCATGGGGACAGTAGCCACAGGTGAGAGGGGGCCAAAGGTGGACAAACTACCCCAAAAAGAGCACAATGTGGCCTCCACCAGAGATACTACTCTTCCCCTAAAAACCTATAAATATACCCTATATTATAAAGACTCCAAAGTCTCCGCTGCCCCCCATTTCAACCCTAGGTACAGACCCTTTAGGTGTGCCTATTTTCCAGGGGCCGTCCCAGTTTTTGACTTGATACTGGGATGTCCCGCTTTTCCTTAAGACGTCCCTATTTTCATTAGAGAAATGTTGGAGGGTGTGGAGTTATGCGACTCCCGAGCCAAGGAAATAAGTCACTATGCAACCTTTAGAAGACATCTGAAGGCAGCCCTGTATAGGGAAGTTTGTTAATGCCTAATGTTTTATTACATTTTTATATATGCTGGGAAGCTGCCCAGAGTGGCTGGGACATAAATAAAAAAATTATTATTATTGAAAAGGTTAGCCCTATTTTCATCAGAGAAATGTTGGAGGGTACATAGGTAAGTGTCTGGAACTCCTGGAATCTTACATCATTCAGACTTCCTTTTGTCTGTTTTGAGTCTTCCAACATTCAGCTTCATAGGATCACTGGCAGAGGAACGGGGGGGGGGGGGGGGGAGGCAGGGGAAGCGCAGTGACTCCGACACCATCGGGGAGGAGGGTACCATTGCGGCCGCCCCCCGACACGTGCTGTGCACCCCCCTCCAACGTGCCAGGCGCCAGGCCCCCACAGGCATTATGCCACATCCCCGGGACAACGTGCCACGAATCCGGGACGCATGCCAGCCACACCCCCGCCTGCTATCCACCCCTGGTGCCGGACCATGCAGCTTCGCCACTGCATAAGAGGACCATGAGTTCCATTTCTAGAAGCTGCTTTGGACGCAACAGTGATGGCAAAGGAAAACCTGGGGGGCTTATTATCTAAAGCAGATGTTTTGGACTACAACTCCCATCAGCCCCAGCCGGCATGGAAGTTCTCTTGCCCTGCGGCATTGTGGGAAAAGAAGGAAAGAAAGAAAGAAATCAAATAGGCATGATGGCCGATCGAAAGGCAGAGCAGGCACTGTGTCTTCTACCCACAATGCCATGGGATGAATGAACTGCTGGGGCATTGCAATCTGGGAAAACTGCTGCCCCGAGGCATTGTGAGTAAAAAGAAAGAAGCCATGTGACACAAGGTGGCCAATAGAAAGGCAAAGCAGGCACTGTGTCTTCTACCCACAATGCCATGGGATGAAGGAACTGCTGGGGCAGTGCATTCTGGGAAAACTGCTGCCCTGTGCGTAAAAAGAAACAAACCATGTGGCACAAGTTGACCAATGGAAAGGCAAAGCAACCTCCATGCGGTCTAGGATGACAGAACTCCTGGGCCATTGAATTCTGGGAAAACTAAGATGGCAGCTACAGCAGATGGCGGCCAGCTCGACCCTGGAGCCAACCCTGGCTGGAAGTGTGTGCAGTTGGCAGGCCAGAATTAAATCAGCCCAGAAATTTTTCTGCCGCATTCAATTATCGCTCACTAGAGCCGAGAGCTACAGGGATCCAAGATTAATTAAAACTACTCATCCCGCTTATTTGTTATTTTCTCAACACACACAACAGCAGCAGCGTGAGAGGCTACAGGGCCCGTTTGCGTGCCAAACAGCAGCCAGGAGAGGCCCCAAGAAATCTTGGCTACTAGCCATGTTGGCTATGCTCTGCCTCCGCAGTCGGAGGCAGCAATGCTTCTGAACTCCACTTGCTGGGAACTGCAGGAGGAGAGAGGGCTCGTGTGCGAATCCTGGTTGCGGGTTTCCCACCTGGTTGGCCACTGTCAGAAGGATGTTGAATGAGATAGAATATCGGACTGATCCAGCAGACTCTTCTTATGGTCTTAATGGGCCTCTGGAAAAAAAACTGCATTCTCTGAAATTGCAGAGATGTTTCCCTCAAGCAGGAAGACTCCACACTTCCCTGGAAATTCAGCAGCAATGCTACAGGCCACAGGTCTTCCACCCACTTCACAGGGAGGATGTTCTTCACCAGCCACAAAACCTCGGCACAGCGGCCTGTGATAGCAAGAGGCAATCTCTTTCCAGAAGCTGCCCAGTAGCTGGCAGAGCAGTCCAGAGGTTTTGGCTTGGCCCAGAGAAGAAGCATAAAAGTATTTAAAGTAAAACAAAACAAATAAGGACAGATTTGGAGGATGGGAGAGTGAAGGGCAAACTAGCCCCAAAAAATATAGTCTCAGACCCCCCACAAGGTCTGAGGGACAGTGGACCAGCCCCCTGCTGAAAACGTTTGCTGACCCCTGGTCTACCAGCACAGTGAGGAAACTGCTGTGCTTGTAGAGGTTCCCCCAAAGATTCAGAGCCCTATGTGGGGGTGATAAAGCAGGCTATCTGCTAAGAGAGAACAAAGAGCCTCCTGGATCAGGCCAAGGGCCCACCTAGTCCAGCATCCTATTCTCAAAGTGGCGAGATACCCCTTAAGGACCTAAGAATCTAGATAGACTGCCTCTGGACCTGGAGGTTCCATAAGAAAAGTCTTGTTGCTGGATCGGGCCAAAGGCCAACCTAGTCCAGCATCCTCTTTTCACAGTGGCCAGCCAGATGTTCATTAGGGGAACCCCACAAACAGAACCTCTGCAGGGATCGGGGTTATTATCTGTGATTCCCGCATTGCGGGGGTTGGACGAGATGAGCCTGGGGGGTCCCTTCGAACTCTACAATCCTATGATTCTGTGAGGTTGGTGATGTGCAACAGGGGAGCATCGCTCCAGAGAGTGTCTCCATTGCACAGGCACATAACACAATAAGTCTACGATTCTATGTCACTCGACCTGATCTCCCTCGCAGGGTTGTGGTGAGGGTGAAGAAGGAAGGGGGACAGCAGTTTTGCTGTGGGAAGGGCAAGATGAGAGACACAGAAGCAGCCCCCCACCCCCACCCCAGCTCCCTATGATACTCCTGGTTAAATTTGTCTAAAAGGTGCCAGACAAGTGCACCCAGAACAGCAAATGAGAGAGGCAGCAGCCACCTCACTCCCCAGCCCCTGGGCTGCTGTTGTGGCTGCCAGCCGTTTAAATTTATTTATCTATTTAAAACCCTTTTATCCTGCCTTTCAATGCCAGATTATCAGGCAGCCGAAGTAAAACAAATAGAGCATGCAATCCAATAGTAAATTAAAACAGCGACAGGCATCCCTGGAGGAGCAAAAGGTTAAGAAGCCTCTGGAAACACCAAGGTGTTTTTTGACCGTGTCCAGTATAGCAGGATTTAAAAGGAGCTGTGCTTCTTCACACAGCGCATAGTTAAACTGTGGAACTCCCTGCCACAGGAGGCAGTGAAGGCCAACAGCTTGGAATGCTTTAAAGAGGGCAAGGGATGTTAATGCAGGACAAGGCAGTCAATTGCTACTAACTATGGACAACTGCACTCAGGTCCGACTTCTAGGCATCTGGTTGGCCAAACTGGATGGGGGTTGGGCTAGATGACCCCTTAGGATCCCTCCCAACTCTACAATTCTATGATTCTGTAACCTGGGGGCATGATCCAACAGAAGCTTGAATTCCTGACTTCACATAGAATCTTGCATTGCAAAACTCAGAGTCTGCCCTCACACATTTACAGGGTTGGGGGTGGGGATCACACTTCCTGAGTATTTTAATATTTTTGCCCTCATTTTGGGAGGCAGGAAGCTCTCAGGTTTTGCTGTGGTGAAAGACTGTTTTGCAAACCCACCATCCACAAGTTTATTCAGCTAGACAAAGTCCATGTCAATTAAATCCAAATATTGGTATTAGTATTTTTAAAAAAACCCTCCATAATCTGATGTTTAGAGAACCAGTGCGGCGTAGCAGTTCGATTGGTTGGACTAGGACCCGGGTGACCAATGTTCAGATCAGCCATTAAGCTCGCCAGGTGACCTTGGGCCACTCACTGCATCTTAAGCCCAATCTACCTCACAGGCTTGTGGGGATTAAACAAAACAGGGGAGAACCATGTAGATGCCACCTTGAGTGTGGGAATATCCTTTCCAACTTGTGTTAGCAAATTCTATAATTTAGCAGAGTAACATTCCCTTTTTAAACTTACACAGCGGATAAGTTGTTGCCAGGCCTGCTTAAGCCTCTAAAATAAGTTTCCTGGTAATTCCCCTTTATTCGCTCCTAAAAAGAATAGACACAACACAGTCTTGTATAAAATAGTTTACTCACACATTCCATTCACAGATGGATCCCAGAAGGCAGACTTAAGTTATAAAATATAATACACCTGGAATCTATACCATAAGGAGATAGTTCCTTTTTCCTTTCATGGCTGGAAGTCAAGAGAGCATCTCAGGCTAAGGAGATGTTGCTTCTTCGAGCAATGGAGTCAGAGAAAGAGATGGCTACCTGCACAGGTAAGACAACGCACACCTCTGGTCACAGGTAAGACAACGCACACCTCTGGTCACACCTCTGGAAGTTTGTCCCAGCCCAGGAGGAAACAGGAAATTTATCTACTGGCTAGACCAGGCATCCCCAAACTTCGGCCCTCCAGATGTTTAGGACTACAATTCCCATCTTCCCCGACCACTGGTCCTGTTAGCTAGGGATCATGGGAGTTGTAGGCCAAAACATCTGGAGGGCCGCAGTTTGGGGGTGCCTGGGCTAGACAAACATCCCTCTCTAGGAATGTTGTATTTGACTGCTCTGTGTTTCACAACCCACATAGAGCTCCTTGAGGGGGGAAAGGGGGTATAAATGCAATAAATAAATAATACAAAATAAGGGGGGAAATCAGAACACAATCTGCTGGCTTCAGGGCTACACAGAACTCTCCAAGCCCATCTGATGAAGAACTCTGCTTAGCTCTGAAGCCAGCACACGATGCTCATGCCCAGAGAGACTGGGAGGACTTTGCTTTGTCCTACCGAAAGTTTTTTTTTTTTTTTAACCATCTCTTTAGGGGTTATCTTGCAGCACCCATTAGAGACAACTGCAGGAGTCTCTCTCACTTGAGCCTGACCCTTGAAATCCTTTCCAACCTGCCACCTCCACTCATGTCTAGCATCACTGCGGAAGACCTGGGGCTCTTCCGAAATGAGCTACACCCACCTCAGCCGTCTTTTCCTGGGCCTTCCATCCCTGGGTGTCCTCAGCGACACCCTTTCCTATTTATTCGTGTGTTTGCAATCGCATGCAGCCCAGCTTTTGTCACTCCCTGGATGCGATTTCTCCCTTTTCCCAAAAATATTAGCCTAGGAAGAAAAGGAAGCTGGCTTATGCAGATCACTGAACCATCTACCTCAGTGTTGTCTGCACCGGCCGGCAGTGGCTCTCCAGGGTTGTAGGCAGGGTATGTTTGTCTCTATACTTCAGCCCTGCCTGGAGACACCAGGATTTGAAACTAGGGCCTTCTACATTCAAAGCAGATGCTGTGTCACCGAGCTACCACCCTTTCCTAAAGAACTGCCTGACACGCAGGATCTCTCCGACTCCCCCCCCCTTCCTTCCTATCCCCACAGCAATCTCCCCTCCCCACATGTGCCAATCTTCCCCCCATGCGCAAATGTTACGTACTCGGCTGCCAGGAGACGGGGGTCTGGTTAAAAAATCATGAGGCTCTTTTGAAATAATAATGAGGTTTTAAAGTATAATAATACCTTGGTGTGCTCTTTTTCTCTGCCTTCTGGGGTTCTAACCTTTGCGGAGGAGGGGAAGCCGCACCAGCAATGTAGAGTTTGTGCTTATTTGTGTTTTTCGCCCGCAGGAAGGCGGTGTGTGTGTGTGTGCAAAAGCCCTCTCCCATTTTAGGGACCCGATTTTATCAACCAGTACGGAAAAAGGAGCTGGCGTCCGGGAAGTTTTAAGAGATGTCGTGCATGAGAAATGTAAAGACCACCTCAACTGGAGCTCTTTTGGGGGGGTGTCCTCAGTCGAGGTCATTGTCCAGGGCTGGATTAACTATTAAGCAAAATAAGCTCACACATCATCGGGATGCGGGTGGCGCTGTGGTCTAAACCACAGAGCTTAGGGCTTGCCGATCAGAAGGTCAGCGGTTCGAATCCCCACGACAGGGTGAGCTCCCATTGCTCGGTCCCTGCTCCTGCCAACCTAGCAGTTCGAAAGCACGTCAAAGTGCAAGTAGATAAATAGGTACCACTCCGGCAGGAAGGTAAATGGCGTTTCCGTGCGCTGCTCTGGTTCGCCAGAAATGGTTTAGTCATGTTGGCCACATGACCCGAAAAAACTGTCTGCGGACAAACGCCGGCTCCCTTGGCCTATAGAGCGAGATGAGCGCGCAACCCCAGACTGGACCTAACAATCAGGGGTACCTTTACCTTTACTTTAAGCTCACGCATCGAGGGAAGGGGGCAACACAGAAATTTTCCATTGTCAGATGTTTAACACTAATGGTCACAGATTGCTCAGCTGAGCGTTCCTTTTCTCAGTTGAAGTCTATTAAAAATCCAACAGAACAACGATGCAACAAGGCAGCCTGGATGCCTTATCTCTACCAAGTACAGAAGCAGATGTGTGGCGTTAGATTGGTTTTTAGGATCTGATCAAAGGCTTTGCAACTAGAAAAAGGAAGAGAAAAATGTTGCAAATATAAAGTGGAAGTACTGTATACCAAAACAGACACCCTTTTCCATTCTGCTGTAGGTTTAGTTTCATTCTGAAAAGTATAACTTTATTTTACAGCTTATCGTTGTTTAAATTTTGAATTAGATCTATATGGAGGCACTGAAATCTTTTAGGTCAGGCATGTCCAACAGGTAGATTGTGATCTACCGGTAGATCACTGAACGTCTGTGGTAGATCACTGGTAGATCACTAACTCCCCCCAAAGAAGCTCAATAAGTTTGGCTCCCCTAAAAAAGCTAAACATTTTTTACCTGCACCCCCCGAAAACATGGCTTTCCTCCTCCCTAAAAGAAGCTCAACAACTTTGACCTGAACACCCAAAAAGGGGGTAGATCACTGCCAGTTTTTAACTCTGTGAGTAGATCACAGTCTCTTGGGAGTTGGCCACCCCTGTTTTAGGTGATTAAGGGTCTTGATCCGGCCCTGTCGCTGTCTTACAAAGAGACTTGTTAGATTCTGCTAGATTCTAAGCCTTGTTGGCTACAGGACCTGGGGCATCATCCATCCACAACAGCCGCACTCTTTTAAGAAAGGATCCCCCCCCCAAGGTACAAAAATAGAATGGGACAGCGTGCCCACCTTAATGCCCAAAGCAGGGGCACCTCAGCTGCCTAGGCTGCCAGCGAGAGGGGCCGTGGTCCAAGGAGCACTCTATCTCCAGCGTTCTTCTTGGTGACATCGCATGAGCCATCGCTCTCAATTAATGCAAAATATGTCCGCATGTGAGCGCAGTGTGGGGCCAAGGAACATGATCTGACAGGTGCACCCCTCTGGAACAGCTCTCTAAATGGCACTGCCTACGTGCGGCTCTTGAGAGGGGCGACCCGGTCCCTGCGCATCTGGGCATCTGAGGAGAGGAAACAGCAAAAGGCATTTCAAAGGACAGCCAATCCCACGCACAGCAACTTCGGAACTGACAGCCCATCCATTATTAAAATGGGCTTGGGAGAGAAAAGGCCCCTTTCTTAATAAGAGAGACTTCCTCTTGCCCTTTGTCTCCGAGGGTGAAATCCACGTGCAACATTTGCATGGCGCATGTTGTCAGGAGATGCCTTGCACACCCACCCACAACCAAAAAAATGGCTCTCAAGGGCTTGGGAGAACCCCCAGTCCTGTCCATGGGGGGGGGGGGAGCTTGCTCCATTGGCCAAGTGGGAAAGCTTGCACGGACGTAAGGTTTGTAACGGTGCGGCGTTGAACTTCGCCCTACCTGTGCACAGGTCACGTTGGAGGAGAGAAAGTTCTACCCAGTGTGGTGTAGTGGTTAAGAGCGGTAGACTCGTAATCTGGGGAACCGGGTTCGCGTCTCCGCTCCTCCACATGCAGCTGCTGGGTGACCTTTGGTCAGTCACACTTCTCTGAAGTCTCTCAGCCCCACCCACCTCACAGGGTGTCTGTTGTGGGGGAGGAAGGGAAAGGAGATTGTTAGCCTCTTTGAGACTCCTTCGGGTAGTGATAAAGCGGGATATCAAATCCAAACTCTAATTCTTCTTCTACCCCAGAGTTTGGGTTTCCTCGTACCCCTTCAAAGTCTGGCATTGTGTGGGGAGTCATCGCACGACAGCAGTCTTCAGACCTGGCCCCCTAAAAACAAAAACAAAAATAAAAAATTATTCCCTCTGCTGCCCATCATCATCAAGCTTATTTCTATGCAGCTTTCCCAAATTATGCTCAAAGTAGCACAGCAAATATATCAAGGACTAGGACAAGTTCAAGGTGTCACTTAACAACTTGGGATCAATTTACTGTACCTGACTTCTCCTCTGGCACTGTTACAGGTGCCACATAATCCCTGTCCCGCATTTGTAAGAAATCTATCGTTGAGTGTGGCAGTGCCTAAACTTTGGAACTCCCTGCCTCTTGATATCAGGCAAGGGCCTTCACTGTACTGTTTTTGGCACCTGCTAAAAACACTACCGCCCCACCCCCACCCCCGATGTTTATAAAGTTGGTGCAAGTTTTAGTCTGGTTTTTTGCCCATTTTTATTTTAACTTTTCAGAAGTCTTTAAACTGTTGCTGTTTTTTTTCCTCTCGTATGGATGGTTTCATCGCTTTATCCTTTTCGTAAACCGCTCCGATGGCTTGTTGATTTGTTACGATCAAGCGGTGTGTGATTTTTACAAAGTAAGAAAATAAATTACACGGGCACAAAACAAAACATATCAAACATAAGGCAGGTATTTGAAATCCACGTCAGCCCTCTTGCAAATGTTGCCATT
Source organism: Zootoca vivipara (assembly GCF_965207765.1). Taxonomy (NCBI): domain Eukaryota; kingdom Metazoa; phylum Chordata; class Lepidosauria; order Squamata; family Lacertidae; genus Zootoca; species Zootoca vivipara. The sequence goes on along the minus strand of NC_142589.1, from coordinate 81,303,622 downwards.
AGAATTCCCCTAAAGAAATGGGAAAGATTCCTTCACTGCACCCTTTCCATAGTTGATCCAGTTATCATTATTATTAATTAAATTTCTATAACCTGCGTCCTTTGAGGATCCCAGGACGGTTTGCAATATAAAAACACGAAAATGCATAGCATGGTGGCAAACAAATACAATAACACTCCCCCCAAATCACTAAGGAAGAAATAGGCGAAAAATAAATAAAAACCCACCCAAAACATCAATATTCATATGTTTCCATTTTAAACCCCATTTAAATCAAAGTCTCCAAAACAGCAGCATTAGAGTAAGGAAGCCAGAGAAGAAGTCATTAATCTCCATCAACTCCACTGGCAAGTCCTCCCATTGCTTCCGCTAAATAGAGAGGGCAGACTTCAGGTTTGCGAGTTACACTTCACTTTCTCCTAAAAAAAACCTCAGGGCCCCTACTAATCAGACCGAGGTGCAAATCTGGGGAGGTGGGCAGGGAAGTGGAGCCAGAGCTGTACGCACAGCTACAAATCTACGCCCAAGTTACTGTAGATCAGGAATTGTAAAGGCCCCTGCAGAGCAGTGTGCTGTTGTTTTTCTTCCAGGGGTAAACTTGCAGCGTGGATCATTCACACATCACACTGTTTTATGGGCTGTTCTGCACAGTGGCGTAGCAAGGTCAGGTGGTACCCGGTGCGGAAAATCTCTCATCAACCCCCCTCCACACACACACACACACAAACATTGAAATCTAGTTGGACTCCAAAGAGACTGCGAACTACTTACAGTATAAATATACTGGCTGTGATCTGCCCATTGTCATTGTCTGGAGTTGTTGAGCTTTTTTATTTTTTAGGGAAGGATTGGCCAAAGCAGTTGAGCTTTTTTCAGGGGAGGGTGGGCCAAAGTTGTTGTTGGGGGTTTTTTTTGGGGGGGGGTTACAGGGTTTGGGTCCTGACGTGAGGGAGCTTCTGTTTCTCTCCTTCCCTCTGCTTGCTTGCTTGTGTGTAGTGCCAGTGTGGTGTAGTAGTTAAGAGCGGTAGACTCGTAATCTGGTGAACGGGGTTCGCGTCTCCGCTCCTCCACATGCAGCTGCTGGGTGACCTTGGGCTAGTCACACTTCTTTGAAGTCTCTCAGCCCCACCCACCTCACAGGGTGTCTGTTGTGGGGGAGGAGGGGAAAGGAGATTGTTAGCCGCTTTGAGACTCCTTTGGGTCTCTCAAAGCGGCTAACATTCTCCTTTCCCTTCCTCCCCCACAACAAACACTCTGTGAGGTGAGTGGGGCTGAGAGACTTCAGAGAAGTGTGACTATTAGCCCAAGACCACCCAGCAGCTGCATGTGAAGGATCGTGGATGTGAACCCGGTTCCCCAGGTTATGAGTCTACCGCTCTTAAACCACTACACCACACTGGCTCAGAAGACACCTGAAGGCAGCCCTGTTTAGGGAAGTTTTTAATGTTTGATGTTTATTGTGTTTTTAATATTCTGTTGGGAGCAGCCCAGAGCGGCTGGGGAAACCCAGCCAGATAGGTGGGGTATAAATAAATAAATATATTATTATTATTATTCCCTTTGATAAGCAAGAGGCTCCAGGAATTGATGCTTTGGCCGAGATTCCTGCATTGCAGGTCAAGATGATCCTTGGGGTGGTTTTTCTACAATTCTATGATTCTATGAACTGGCAGTGGGCCAGGTCTCCTACCTGGGCATCGCCTGGCAATGCCAGCCCCTCACCCCGGCCCTGCAGAGGCCTATTTCTGATGGACGCAGGGGACCAGCTCTTTGCCCATGCCCCAGCAGCCTCTCTCTCTCTCTTCTCCCCATTCATGTTTCCCTCCGCTCGCCCGAGTGCCGCAAAGAGGTTCTGGGGCTAAGCCCCAGGCATGTAGGCACGACATGAGTCGGAAGAGCTACCAGCTGGCTCAGCCGTGCTGTGCAGCTGGCTGGCTTGACGACCCACATCGTCATTGCATTGAAGAAGGGGGAGGGAGGGCGGGAACCAGAGTTCACACCTGTCAAGAGAAGCAAGTGCGAGGCAGGCAGTTGCAGCAAACTTGACAGTGGCTTTCTGCCAGCTCCCTTTGCCCCCGGGCTGCAGGATTCATAGCGGTGCTCCTTGCATGGGCAGTGGGGGGTGGGGGTAGCTGCTGATGCCAAGGGTCTGCCGCCCCTGTGTATCTGCAAATGTTCCAGCAGGCTCAAGCAGGAAGCGGAGACCTTGGTGCTCAGCCACAAACAGCTGGCAGCCTGGAAGGGTGCCAGGTTCATTTAGGTTTTTTTCTTTAATGAGCTAGCCGGAAGGTCAAGTATGAGTCAGAATCGGCAGAGCTGGGCTGGGGGGTGAAGGGAGAAGGAGGAGGGGGCTGGAGGCAGTTCTGGGAGCAGAGGCTGATTCGGTCCACGGAGCATCGCTGCCTCCGGAAGCCGTTTGGGATTAATAGGTTTTGATCTTCCGAGGATCTCAGGGTGGGGTCTGTGGTTCTCCTCCTCCCCATTTCATCCTCACAACATCCCTGTGAGGTAGGCCAGGCTGAGAGGTGGCGGATGGCCCAAGGTCACCCAGGCCCAAGGTCAATCAATGCATTACTATTAGCATATGAACCCCTTAAGAACTTGGGAATGGTTGACCTCCCAGATCGCCTTGCCCCAAGATCGCCCATAATCCCCGTTCTGCAATTGTAAATCGTCTACGAATGATTTAGCACCGGGTTCCCCACGAACGTGCGGTGCGCCAAGGGCAAGAGGTGCCCCCTTCCGGCCACGTTCCGCTCCCCAGGCGGACAGCTCTCCCCCGTTCTGCAATCACTTAGTGTGGCGGCAGCACCTGCACTTTGGAACTCCCTGCCTCTTGATGTCAAGCCAACACCATCACTGTCCCCTTTCCAGCCCCTGCAAAAAATAAATAAATCTTTGTTTAGATAAGCCCACCCAGATGCTTCAACAGTTGATGTGAGTTTTAATCTGCTTTTAGTCTATTGTTATTTTAGCTGTCTGTATGTCTTAACTTGTTGTTAGCTTTTACTCCCGATAATTTTCTCATTTAAACTGTATGAGGGTTGAGGGGTGTTTTTTTTACAACCTAGTGGTATGTTAAATTTTATGAAATAAAATAAACTTTCCCACCCAGCAGTAGGGGGTGCTGCAGAGCAATATATATAGCCACACAAAAAGAGTAACCCTTGTGTAGAGTGCCTTCCCCCCCTTCAACAAGCACCGCAGCCTGCTTTGCTGGGGTGGGGGGGAAGGGGGGCTTGTGTGAGATCTTGGGTTTTCGGTCAGCCATCTCCAACCTGGTGCCCTCTGGATCTTTGGAACTACAACTCCCAGCACCCCTGGCCAGCTCACCATGACGGAAAGGGGGGTTGACACGGGGAGACAGTGAGGGTGGCGCTTTCTCACCTGGGAGGAAGAGAGAGTGAGTGACATCTGGAAATTTGTCAGTGACATCTTTGGGGATCTCATTTACGCTTCCCCCAAGGCATGTCAACTTTTCTGATCTCTGCACCCTTTAACTGACACGCCGGGTTCTTCTAATTAACCGCAGACTGCAAGGCGGCCAAGGCGAGACAGAGCAAGGCGTGCATGGCAGAGTTTCGTGGGTGGCCGCAGGGTGCTTGAAGCAGCGTATAGCAGAAGCTACCCCCTAAAGAACGAGAGTGCTGGGGTCCAGTCGCGGTCTCTCATCTTAGCCTACCTCGCAGGGCTGTTGTGGGCATTAAATGAGGGCTAGGACTTGGGAGAGGCTAGGGTTCGAATTCCCACTCAGCCATGAAGCTCACCGGGTGAGCCTGGGAGCCAGTCCCTGTCTCTCAGCCCTACCTCGCAGGGTTGTTGTGGGGAGGAGCGGAACCCCGTGCACCACCTCAAACTCCTTGGAGGAAAACGTGGTACACAGACATAATTGTTGGTATACATTTGACTCAAGAAACAACGGAGGGAGCCTTCTCTCCTGGGTGCAAGCCTGGGCACTGTGTCTGGAGGTCCTGGGCTGCCCAGGGGACAAGACCCCCCTCTGGCCTGGCAGATGTGGCCCAAAAGAAAGCAGAGCAAAGCGTTTGGCATCTGTCTGGCTGAAGGAGTTGTCAGAAGGAAGCCTACAAGGTGCCATCCAATCGCTGCAGGGACTCCACTCCGGATTCGTGTTGGGTTTACTCGTGAGCCTTTTCTTCCCACAAAGATGTCCTGCAAGGCAGCAGAGACTTGGGACCAGAGTTTTCCTTCTCCTAGACGTCTCCCCTTCTCAGGTGAACGAGCCCCACCTGCCCATCACCTTCCTCTACAGCACATGCACTAATTGCCTTCTTGACTGTTGGACCCACTATTCATACAATAGTATAATAAATGTAATAAATTAAATAAAATGGGGAGACGCTGGATATGTCCTTTTTCTCATACCAAGGATGGATTCCAGAGTCCTCCACTATTACCAGGGGCAAAAGCATCTCTCCTCCATCAATGGCTTAAACGCCAGGAAGAGCCATTGTCCTTTGGGCTAAAAACATTACAACAACAAAAAGCCGCTGGTCCCACAAAACATTCCTGACAGTGGTATAAGATCTATGGCAGCATTTGATTGACCCTTATATGGCGCTGTGGGTTAAACCACAGAGTCTAGGGCTTGCTGATCAGAAGGTCGGCGGTTCAAATCCCTGCAACGGGGTGAGCTCCCGTTGCTCGGTCCCAGCTCCTGCCCACCTAGCAGTTCGAAAACACATCAAAGTGCAAGTAGATAAATAGGGACCGCTCTGGCGGGATGGGAAGGTAAACTGTGTTTCCGTGCATTGCTCTGGTTTGCCAGAAGCAGCTTTGTCATGCTGGCCACATGACCCGGAAGCTGTCTGTGGACAAACGCCGGCTCCCTCGGCCTATAGAGCGAGATGAGCGCCGCAACCCCAGAGTCGGACACGACTGGACCTGATGGTCAGGGGCCCCTTTACCTTTACCTATATAGTGAAACATATGAGAAATAAGTCCAAAGGTACTAACTGTTGTAAGAATGTATTAGAAGGAATATAAAGAATAACTCAATAATGTTAGGTATGTATATTCACTACTAGAATAAGGCTATACACCGGAAAATGACAGGAAGTCCAACTACACCTTTTTCTTTTTTTCTTCTGGTTTTCTCTTTCTTTAATTCATGTTAATAAAGAAATAAGCCAACAAAAGATAGTAAAAATATGAATTAGTTTAATTTATGTAAGTAAACAGAATACTACTTGTATATGGTTTTTGCTTACACGGATTATATACATGTTTACTCAAGAAGATGTACAAAAGTATGTATATGTTATATGAGATATGCTATATGAAACATGTCATATGATATAAGAGATTGTTAATAAAGCAAATATTTTTTTAAAAAAATTGAAAGGAAAGGAAAGGGGAAAAACCGTTCCCGACGCGGTTCAGGAGAGACAGGCGCTGAAACGACAGGCTGTGAGCATTGCGCGGCGCTGCCTCGGTGCTCATGCGTGCATATTGATACACATGTGCGTCTGAGACAGGATGTGTTCCGCTTCCTGCTCGGAGATATCACTGTGTGAGAGAGCTGGAACCTGAAGGCTGACAAGGCCAGGGTGGGATGCAGATGGAATTCTAATAAGGGATCTTCAAAAGGGCAAATATAGCGAAGGTGGCTTTCCAGGGAGAAAGACCAGAAACACCCCACTAAATAGGAACGCTTGGAGGCAAGCTTTTAACAAAGGCTTCCCTTCCCTTTACCCCACCTGTAAAATGGGTTTGTGGTACCTTCATTAAAAGAACCATACAAGAATATTTTTGTGAGTTGGGTAGAGGAGGGGTCAGTCTGGATGATCCCCTGAGCCCCTTCCAGTTCTCAGGATCCTGTATATTGGCGGGGGGGGGGGGAGTTGGATTAGAAGATATGAGAGCAAGCTTGCCAAGGCAGTCTCTTTGTCTAGGTCAGGCATCCCCAAACCCGGCCCTCCAGATGTTTGGGGACTACAATTCCCATCATCCCTGACCACTGATCCCGTTAGCTAGGGATGATAATAATAATAATAATAATAATAATTTATTATTTATACCCCGCCCATCTGGCCGGGTTCCCCCAGCCACTCTGGGCGGCTTCCAAAAAAACAGAAATTCTAAAATACAAAAATCCATCAAACATTAAAAGCTTCCCTAAACAGGGCTGCCTTGAGATGCCTTCTAAAGGTCTGGTAATTGTTCTCTTTGACCTCTAGTGGGAGGGCATTCCACAGGGTGGGTGCCACTACCGAGAAGGCCCTCTGCCTGGTTCCCTGTAACTTGGCTTCTCGTAATGAGGGAACCGCCAGAAGGCCCTCGGAGCTGGACCTCAGTGTCCGGGCAGAACGATGGGGGTGGAGACGCTCCTTCAGGTATACCGGACCGAGGCCATTTAGGGCTTGTAGTCCCAAAACATCTGGACGGCCGAGTTTGGGGGTGCCTGGTCTAGGTCATGCTTTTGGCTGGTTAGTTCAGTACCACAAAATAATTTGCTCTGTGCCATAGAACAAATGGGTGGGCCTTTCCCCCACCCACGCTGCTAGGTATAATAATCTCTGGCAGGCAAGCAAGCCCCAATAAGAAGTAATGACTCTCCGGCAGTCTCATGTACGTTTATTTTCAACAAAGCACATCCAGAGCACAGCTTCTCGCCTGCTCGCATTGACGATAGTTGGTCAGTCTGAATCTTCGCCCCTCCCACAGCAGGAAGGACGCCAAATTCCCACCTTTCCCCTCTTGCCCTTCCGTTGCCCTCTGATCTTATCCAGCCTCCTAGAACGGGGCCTCTGATCTTATCCAGCCTCCTAGAACGGGACTGGCCTTCGCCCTCCCCACTTTCACTTGACACAGTCTCAGACCTCTGCTTATCTGCTGATCTCCAAGCAGCAAGAGACTCCAGGGGTGCTTGCAATGACTCAGGGTTTGTGTTCCTTGGAACGAAGGCTACCGGAGACAGTGGTTTATGATGGTTTTCTTTGCACATCTATACAATCTTATGGGGCAGAGAGGCTTTCCGCATTAACACCCCAACAGGCCTTGCTTCCCCATAAGGTTTTCAGCGAAGCCCCAAGCCCACAGCTCTGGGTCCAGCACAGAGCAATGCCAGCATTGCACGGGGTTGAGCTAGATAGCCCTTGGGGGCCCCTTCCAATCCTGCACATCTATGTTCAGGCTCTGCGTCTCCCACTTTCAGCATCAGCCGAAACTCATACACTCACAAAGCTCTGGCTATTGTTCTTCTACCTTGCAAGGTAGGAGAGGGGGTCACTATGACAACAGGGGCAAACTCTTTGGACATGTAAATGGAGGTACTTCGCTGGCCAAATAAGGCCATTATTTTCAGAAGAAACTGATCTACAGACGTACCTTGGAAGTTGAATGGAACCCGTTCCAGAAGTCCGTTCGTCTTCCAAAACGTTCAAAAACCAAATCCTGCCACTCATGACTCTTTGGGCTGGTCTACACCTTACCTTTATAACAGATCTAGATCACATTTAAAAGTACACGGCTTCACTCAGAGACTCATGGAAACTCTAGTTTGCTGCAGGTGCTGGGAATTATAGCGCTGTCAGGAAAAACTACAGTTCCGAAGATTCTTTGGGGGGGAACCGTGTGCTTTAAATGTGATTTCATTCTGGTGCGGTGTGGATTCGATCTTCCTCTCCCGTCTCCAAGATGTCCATCCCTCCCCACTTCCCACAGGTTGGACTAGATGACCCTTGGGGGTCCCCTTCCACCTCCACCATTCTACATTTCTGTGACTCTCGCCGGCACTCTGGCATGTCAGTTTTGCTGATCGGGTGACCTTCCCGCACCCTGCTGCACAGTTTAATCAGGGCTCCGGCGTGCAGCCTGTAAGATTAATTTACCGGTGCTGCCGCTGCAGCCATGGGGGCGGCTAATGGATGATTAATTAGATGTTAATGAGACAGTGGCATAAATTAATCCTGCCCAAAGGGGGCTTGGTAAGAATGGGGTGGGGAGATCTATAGGAGGCGGGGAAGGCCTTTAAATTGAGGCTCCGTGGGGAGGTGTTTGGGAAGAGCGGGTCAGGGCGAAATTGCTGCACCCCGAAAGGGAGAACCAGGAATTTGGGGGGGGGTTCAGCCTCTCCCCCACCCCTCTAGGAAGCCGAATCGCTCCTGGCGTCTCAGACGCTCATGGATAATTCATCGCCACCTGCTTGGGGAGTCCCACAATGAACAGCAGAGCCGCCAGATGTGCCCCCCCCCGCCAGGCCTTTGTCTTAGGCCTTTGTTGTCTTCCTAGAAAATCCAGGGAGCTCACGGAGAGATCAGCCAGGGAGCTGCCGCCGCTGCGTTCTTGGCAGACGTGCAGATTCCTTCGGAAGTGGGGGGGGGCGGAGGAGGAGGGAGAGAAGGAGCTCGAGCGGATGGATGCATCAGGCAGGTCAGCCTTGTGCAATATCAATTAAATCAGCGCTGTGCACGCCAGACCAAACTCCAGGTGATGAGAATAAAGCCCAACAACTGCAGATCTCTTCATTTTCAGGGCGATTCCTCCCTGCAGAGAAGAGGAGAGAGGTTAAGGAGCTGGGGGAGGGGTTGCTGGCACAGGGACGACTCCAAGGAAATGCTGGAGGATTGTTGAGGGCAGAGAAAAGAAAGTCCTTCTTCGCGCAGTTAAAACTGTGGAACTCCCTCCCGCAGGAGGAAGCGAGGACTTTAAAAGAGGACTGGGGGGATTATTCACGGAAGAGAGTGGGGCTAGCCATGCGCTGCCAACACAACTGGAGACAGCAATGCTTCCGGGTGCCACTTGTTGGAAGCCACACTGGAGGGGAAAGTTGCTCTTGAGTTCGAATCCTGCTCGCAGGTTTCCCTTCGGGCATGTGGGTGACCACTGTGAGAATAGGATGCTGGGCTAGATAGGCCAATGGCCTGATCCAGCAGACTCGTCTTTGTGGGAATGTTGAGGGTGGCAGGAGAGGATATATTGTTTATTAATATCCTTCCTAACTTATGCTAGCAAATTCCTTTACTTAGCAGTGTGCATTCCCCTTTACTTGTTGCAAACTTGTGTCAGTTTCTTAAGACAATATTCAATTCAATCTGGCTTGTCCAGATTGAAATGTGATCTAATAATTTCCTGGTAAGATCCCTTGAATCCCTCCTAAAAGAATAGACACCACAGTCTCAAAAGGTAAAGGGACCCCTGACAGTTAAGTCCAGTCGCAGACGACTCTGGGGTTGCGGCGCTCATCTTGCTTTCCTGGCCGAGGGAGCCGGTGTTTGTCCGCAGACAGCTTCCGGGTCATGTGACCAGCATGACAAAGCCGCTTCTGGCAAACCAGAGCAATGCACGGAAACACCATTTACCTTCCTGCCAGAGCGGTACCTACTTGCACTTGATGTGCTTTCGGACTGCTAGGTTGGCAGGAGCAGGGACCAAGCAACGGGAGCTCATCCTGTCGCGGGGATTCGAACCGCCGACCTTCCGATCGGCATGCCCTAGGCTCTGTGGTTTAAATCACAGTGCCACCCGCATCCCAATACCACAGTCTTATTCATAAGCAATAAAAAAAGAAGTTTTCTCACAATCAGGCAGAGCACAGTGTGATCCCTGAAGGCAGGCTTTAGGCTTAAAGTTACAAACGTATAAAAACAGGTTTACCCCATAAGGGAGATGACCTGGGGGTCGGCTTGGCTAGCAGCCAGCAGTTCATTCCAGGAAGTTCGCAGGATGAAAGGAAGATGGAAAAAGAGGGAGAGTGGCAGCATGCCTTGTCCTTTTACCTGGAAAGGTCATGCCCACCCACTAGTCACATGCAAGGAAGGATGCTCCAGGCCAGGAGGCACAGGAAGTTTTGACTGGCTGGACCAAACATCCCCTTGCATGTCCACTCTAGCAAAACAAGGAATGCTGTATTTGACTGCTCCCAGTGGATTACATCCCACAATCTTCTTAGGTTCTTAAGTGTGGCCCTCTAGACTGGTTACCAGATGTCCCTGTTTCCCGGGGACAGTCCCCGGATTTACAAATCTGCCCCTGGACAAAAAATCCGTTCCCCGGAATGTCCCCGGATTTAATTTAATGTCCCCGGATTTATATTTTAAGTGTTGTGGATTTATTAGTAGGGAATGAACGTTGTGTGACTGGTTCAATGGCACGAGACACATCATATGGGGACTTCTGGCGAGGTAAAATGGCAGGCACCACAGCAGCAAGCAGCTCCTGAAGCCAGCCAGAGCCAACTGCGCTACCAGGCTGGCTCTGGGCTTCTGAGACTGTTGCTGCCACCGCTGCTGCCGAGGGGGAACTGGGGATGCTTGACGCGTCAACTGGGGGAACCGCTGACACACACACCCCACACCCGTGACCCAAATTGAGCTGGGAGTGAGAGCACCCGGCCACTCGGCCAACGCTCTGGGGCAAAGAAAACCCCGGAGCCAACACAGGGAGAAGGAGGAGAGGAGAAGGAGAAGGAAGAGAGAGAAAGAGCAAGGAGAAAAGAGGGGAGCCCTGACCTTGCCGTGCCACAGCGGCTGAGGAGGGGAGGTTGGAGAGCACCGGGATGGCAAGGACATGTGGCCGAGCCCAGGCCCAACCTGAGCCTACTCCACGGCGGCTAACACTCCAAGAGAGCAGGCTGGGGCCCAGAGGAAGGCCGCGTGACAGAGGAGACCACAGAAGAGAAGATATTCTTATTTTTTTAAAAAAATAATTATAACTTTTTTAATAACTTTTTTTCTCTTTTCAAAAAAAAGTGACCCCGGATTCTTTGGGGAAAAAATCTGGTAACCTTACTGTAGAGGGCAATAATGCGGCAACACAAGAAGCATGTGTGAACGGTCTAGTATAAATCCACCACTAATACCCTGTTATTGCGTCAACTGCATGTTGCAAGCAGCCACCTGCAGGGAAACAAAACCAGACTGTGAGGATCCTAGTACGAGCATCTCATTCCTGCTGCAGCTTCCATACCATGACTGCATGCAAGATGGAGAGTTGCAGGCTGCACACAAACCATTTACAGAAACTGTCCCAGTTTCTGACTTGATTCCAGAATGTCCCGCTTTTCCTTAGGACGTCCCTATTTCCATCGGAGAATATGGAGTTATGCAACCCCCGAACCAAGGAGATAAGTAACTATGCAACCTTTAGAAAACAGTTGAAGGCAGCCCTGGATAGGGGAGGTTTGCTTTTATGTTTGTTTTATAAAATGTCTGAAGTGTTCTTTTCTGGAGAAAATAATAAGAAAAAGCTTTAAAACTCCCCCCCTTTCCCCCCCCCTAGATTTTGCACACACAAAAAAAGCTCAACAACTCCCCCCCCCCAAAAAAAGCAGCACACCAACTTGGGCCCCAAAGCTCAACAACTCTTTTTGTCCAGATTTTCACTTTTTGAAATATGGCAACCCTATTATATATGTTGGAAGCTGCCCAGAGCGGCTGGGGCAACTCAGTCAGATGGGCAGGATATAAATAATTAAATAATAATAATAATTACTACTACTACTACTACTACTACTACTACTGTGTTGTTGTTGTTGTGGTTGTGGAATAGGATGTCCCTTTTTCCATTGGATAAATTTTGGGGGGTGTGCATTTAAAGCGCATTTTTCCTCCCACCAAGCAAATAAGAATCCTGGGAACTGTAGTTTATTCCTCACCTATTAGGGTGCTACAATGCCTAGCACCCCTAGACAAAAGGGGGGGAAGTCCTTTAAATGAACGGTGTGTACGCACCACCCCACCTCCCTCCGCCCAAAATCCTGGCTGGAGGGACGCTGTCACTGCGAATTTTTCTGCTTCCAGAGAAAAACTTCCATCTTCCGCAGCCCCCCCATTCCATGACCTCGCCTCCCCCCCCCCGCCCCCAGTTTGCCCAGGCTCTCTTCCCTCCTGTAAAGGGAGGACGCAGCGATGAGATTAGAGCAGCAGGCGAGTGTTTTATTTCGTGCAGTAGAGCCGCCCGCGCTCCCTCGGCTCCCGTGAGCTGTGCTATACAAGCCCCCACAAAGTGATTTCCCCAAGGACACCCCCCCCAACACACACAGCCCCGAGCCGAGCGCGTGGGCTCGGATGATGACCCACTGTCATGTCTCATCAGGTCTCCGGCGGAACGGCTCTCCGAGGCGGCGGCGCGTGGAGGATGCCAGCCGCTCAGGCAAGCCCTCCTTGACCCGTCACGCGGCTCTCTGAGGGTCTCTCTGTGGGAGAAGGTCTTTGCGACAGAACAAATCTGGTGGTCTTTCGGGTGGGGGGGGGGAGGCTGGAGTCAAGAGAGGCAGGGAATTGAGGTCTCCCCTGGAAGGAAAGCGGCGGAGACAGGAGAAGGTTGCAAAGGAAGCGTTCTTCAGGCCGTGGCAGATTTGTTCTTTCAAACGCTCGCTGCATTTATTGTTGTTGTTGTTTTTTAAGAACATAGAAGCGTAGGGACCACCAGGGTCATCCAGTCCAGCCCCCTGCAATGCAGGAATCTTTCACCCGACGCTGGGCTCCTACCCACAACCCTGAGATTCAGAGTCTCATGCTCCCTAAGGTGCCACAAGCAGAGCCTGACTGCTGGTGCGCCGAATGCAGCGGTGGCCAAATGCCCCAATCTGGACCTAGGAATCCAGATAGACTGCCTCTGGAGCTGGAGGTTCCATAAGAAGAGCCTGCTGGATCAGGACAACTGCCAATCTAGTCCAGCATCCTGTTCTGGCAGTGGCCAACCAAATACCTGTGGAAAACCAGCAAGCAGGATCCTAGCGCAAGAGAAACACTCTGCCCCTCTTTAGCTATATTCTGATAAATTTTACAAAGTAAATCATTTTTGAAGTCTGTTTTTATCTCTTTTTTAAAAACGGATATTTTTATACCATTTGATGTAAACTGCTTAGATTTTTTAAAAAAGTTAAACAGTATATAAATCTTGCTATGTAAAACAGGCACTGAGTGGCAAAGCAGAGTGTAAACCCCACCGACACAGTTATCCATTATTCTATCCAAAAATGGACCAAAGCTAAAATTCAGCCCCAAGAGCTGCCAACGTTTTTTTACCAGCTCTGCTCACATGTCTTTAACAGTATTTCAGCTTGCAGGTGTTTTATTGTATTTTTAATATTTTGTTGGAAGCTGCCCAGAGTGGCTGGAGAAACCCAGCCAGATGGGTGGGGTATAAATTATTATTATTATTATTATTATTATTATTTTATTATTATTCCCTATCCTGGTGCTGTCCAGATGTTTTGGACTACAGTTCCTGAGTTTTGGACTACAGTAGGGCCGATGAGAGTTGTCCAAACCAGTGTTTTTCAACCTTTTTTGGGCAAAGGCACACTTGTTTCATGAAAAAAATCACGAGGCACACCACCATTAGAAAATGTTAAAAAAATTTAACTCTGTGCCTATATTGACTATATATAAAGTAATTTTTCAATTTTTCCCACGGCACACCAGGCAACATCTCACGGCACACTAGTTGAACAGTGGTTGAAAAACACTGGTCCAAACCACCGAGTCAACAAAGCATATTCTTTCCCTTCAAAGAATTCTGGGCACTGTAGTTTCTTAAGGGCTGCTGGGAACTGCAGCTCTGGAAGGGGTGAACTACAGTTCCCAGAATTCATTGAAGGGAGGGGATATGTTTCGAATGTGCTTTATAGGTACAGTATAGTGTATAATCAACCAACGTCTTCATTGGGTGATATAATGCTTACTCCCCACGTTGTGAAAAGTTTTGTGTCTTGCATTCTGAACAACTAGATGTAGATCCCAGAACAAACCAGGCTATTGCTGGATCCAGGAATGGGGAGACAGAGAGGAGCCCACTCAGCAGAAAGATATGGAGAGGATACAGGCAAGAATTTGCTCCAATCACTTCTAACTTTCTCGGGTGCTAGCACATATAAAACACAAGAATCCCGGAAGTTGTGGCTTGCTAAGGATGCTGGGAATTCTAGCTCCACTAGGGGTAAACTACAGTTCCCAGCTTGTAAGTGTGCTCTAAATGTACGGCATGCCACCCATACATGTGTTTGTGGTGTAGTAAGATTTACAAGCCGAATAAGCACTTGGGGCTTCTGATGTCAGGAAAGAAATGAAAAAGAGAATCGGTTGGGAGGAAGGTCTCCGAAACGACGAGCAGGCAGTGTGGACAGAATAAATACAGCAATGCCCTCCCAGCCAATTTTTTAAAAATGCCTCCTGGTCTATCAAGCAAGTGGAACCTGCGCCGTGATGCAGCAGAACCAATTAGCAACAGGGCGAAGAACAGAAGGAGGAATTTATTCACACTCCAGGCAATTAACCTACAATTAACCTTCGGGATTCATTGCAGCAGGATGCTCTGCGATGGCCACAGCATCAACTGCTCTCCTTTTTTAAAAATAAAAGAAAAAGAAAGAATTTGACACATTCAAGGAGTGGAGTTGAGTTCTCAGGGCTGTCTTAAGCATATATGGCGCCAGGGTGCAAAGATCCGCCTAGCGCCCCCCCCCCCCGGGTTGCCCAGTCCCAGGCGCGCAGGAGGGCGGAGCTGGCCGGCCCCCTCAGCGTCTTGCTGGCTCAGTCACCCCTGAACTCACGGCGCAGTACTCCAGGTGAGGTCTGACCAGAGCAGAATACAGTGGTACTATTACTTCCCTTGATCTAGATGCTATACTCCTATTGATGCAGCCCAGAATTGCATTGGCTTTTTTAGCTGCTGCATCACACTGTTGACTCATGTCAATTTTGTGGTCTACCAAGACTCCTAGATCCTTTTCACATGTACTGCTCTCAAGCCAGGTGTCACCCATCCTGTATTGGTGCCTTTCAATTTTTTCGCCCATTGTCTTCTTATGTTCTTATAGACCCTGCAGCTCCAGAGGCAGTCTATCCGGATTCCTAACTTTGTAGGGCCACTGTGAGAAAAGCATGTTGGGCTAGATGGGCTAGATGGGCCATCAGCCTGATCCAGCCGGCTCTCCTTATGACCTTAAGGGCTTCCAAAGGTGCAGAGAATAATTGGTGCCCTGACTGAGGCTGATGGGAGTTGTAGTCCAAATAAATATCTGTAGGCGGGCTCCAGGTTAGCTGAGACATTACGGCACCCGGAAAGACTAAGAGATTCACTGTGGCATGGGCTTTCTGCCTCCTGCCATGATGCATTTGTGAGACGTCATCCTTCAGGTGCCACAGGGCTCCGCGTCTGTTCCACTAACAGGGCTCTGCAAGCCTCCGGGTCCACTCCTAGTTAGCAGGGGTGAGAAATCCCAGCTCTCTCTCCTCCACCTGCGGCTCCTCTTTACCTGCCTGCCACCTGCCCTAAAAGCTGCCCCCCCACCCCACTCTGTATGCCTGGGAGCGGAATAATTTAAACTCAAACATAAAGTGTCAGGTAGGGAGCAGGTACAGCATACCTGGCTGGGAGCATGACAGGTAGGAAAAAGGTTCCTCTTTTCTCTTCCTTTTCAAATTCTGGGTTGGCACCACCAAAAGGGGAAGCAGCGAGGGCATCCCAAACGCACTGGTATGAAATGGAGACCCACCACGCCCTCGCAGCAACCTCCCCAGGGAAAAGGAAAGCTGAAGGCAGTCCAGTTTAGGGAAGTTTTTAATCTGTGACATTTTATTGTATTTTAATCTTTGCTGGAAGCCACCCAGAGTGGCTGGGGAGGCCCAGCCGGATGGGCGGGGTACAAATTAATAATAATAATTATTATTATTATTTATTTATTTATTTATTTATTTATTTATTTATACCCTGCCCATCTGGCTGGGTGTCCCCAGCCACTCTGGGCAGCTTCCAACAGAACATTAAAATGCAATGATCTATTAAACATTAAAAGCTTCCCTAAACAGGGCTGCCTTCAGATGTCCTCTAAAAGTCTGGTAGTTGTTTTTCTCTTTGACACCTGGTGGGAGGGTGTTCCACAGGGCGGATGCCACTACCAAGAAGGCCCTCTGCCTGGTTCCCTGTAACTTGGCTTCTCGCAGCGAGGGAACCGGCAGAAGGCACTCGGCGCTGGACCTCAGTGTCCAGGCAGAGCGATGGAGGTGGAGACGCTCCTTCAGGTGTACTGGACCGAGGCCATTTAGGGCTTTAAAGGTCAGCACCAACATTTTGAATTGTGCTCGGAAACATACTGGGAGCCAATGTAGGTCTTTCAAGACCGGTGTAATGTGGTCTCGGCGGCTGCTCCCAGTCACCAGTCTAGCTGCCGCA
This sequence comes from Zootoca vivipara, assembly GCF_965207765.1. NCBI lineage: Eukaryota > Metazoa > Chordata > Lepidosauria > Squamata > Lacertidae > Zootoca > Zootoca vivipara. The sequence goes on along the minus strand of NC_142589.1, from coordinate 81,287,485 downwards.
TTCTGGATCAATTGTAGTTTCCGGGTCACCTTCAAAGGTAGCCCCACGTAGAGCGCATTGCAGTAATCCAAGTGGGAGATAACTAGAGCATGCACCACTCTGGCGAGACAGTCCAAGGGCAGGCATATTATTATTATTATTATTATTATTATTATTATTATTATTATTATTGGAAACACATCATGCATTTCATTTGGAGGATATGCCTATCAAAGGAGCCTCAGGCCCACGGCCCACCTAGTCCATCATCCTGTTCCCACAGTGGCCAAATGCCCCATAGGATCTACGGATCTAGAAAGACTGCCTCTGGAGCTGGAGGTTCCATAACAGCAGAAGAGCCTGGCTGGATCAGGCCAAAGGGGGCCCATGTAGTCCAACATCCTGTTCTCATAGTGGCCACCCAGCTGTAATAAGTGGGACCTGATGGATGCTTTAGGTGAGATTCCTGCATTGCAGGGGGTTGGACTAGATGACCTGTGGGGACCCCTTCCGACTCTACAACTCTATGATAAACCTGCGCCACACAAAGAAACCCTTTCTTTTTTCGTGTGATGTCCGCGAGTTCTAATGTCACACAAGAAGGAGAGAAACCCTTCTCTATCCACTTTCCCCACTCCATTTGTCATTTGAGCATCTTCTATCGCGTCTCCTCTCGCCCGCCTTTCTGCTAAATGTAAAGGTCCCAAGCGCTGCTTTCTTCACAGCGGGCGAGCCTTGTACGGTGTGCACGAGTGGGCTCTGACAGACCCGGCCCTACCATTAGGCAGGGGCAGAGAGACAGCCTGTCTCCCGGCTGCCATTTAAACGCAGGGGAAACGGTTGAATTATTTAGCTCAACGCTCCCAACTTGTCAAGTGGATGTTCAGCTGCAGGCACTGAAAACGGCTTGAGACATATCTGTCAGTCTGGGAGAGGAGGCATGTCTGGCTGTCTGGCTGTCTCCCCATTTTGCACCCAGAATCCATTATACAGGGGAAGCTCTGGGGGTTGTCATCATTTGGGTCATAGGCGGCGGGGTGGGTGGGAATCTCTCTCAGCTCAAGATCTAACCCAATGGATCTCAACCCCTTTTTTCTCTGGGCCCCGCTTTCCAAATAAAAACTTGCTCGAGCCACACCAGATTTAACTATTCAAGCTGCCAGTATCATATATAAGACCAGTTCTTTTGATGATATAGCTACAATGGCATCATCAAAAACGTTCAGTAACATTAATCTTGGGCAGCAGACAATAGTTTTTTTAATCATTCTTGTCATGGGTACCTTAGCTGAGATGCCAGCATTGTGGGGGGTTGCACTAGATGAAACTTGGGGGTCCCTTCCAACTCTATGATTCTATGGTTCTATACAGTGGTTCCCAACAGGTGGTCCGGGGACCCCCAGGGGTCCGCGAGCTATGCCAGAGGGGTCCGCAAGATGCTATTAGAATAAAAAATATATTAAATATATTTCGTATGATAACAGATTTTTTGTTTTGGCCACTTCCTGCATGAGCAGAGTCTAGCGCAAAACTAGAATTACGGTAGATAGAGGCAGTAGTTCTGCTGTATGCCGTTAGGTGGCGCTTTACAAACACTACTGTTTTGCAAAGAGGCAGCGCGCGCATTCTACTAACGCTCACCTCCCCAAGATGCTTTGTGCGCGTCGGCTTCATTTGTGCGCTACTGCGCAGGTACCCTGTCTTCTCCATTCCCCTCCCTCCTCCCTGGCACACGCTGCCTCTTTGCAAAACAGTAGTGTTTGTAAACAAAGTGTTGTTTTTCGCGGAAGCTACAGTTTGCGTAGTTAAAAATGGACCGTTGGTTAAAAAGTGGTTCATCTCATTAAGAACTGAAAATTAAAACTAACTGTATACTGACGGAGTACTCTGTTGTAACTGTAAAAAACCTATAAATATAAAATATAAAAAGACTCTTAATTTGGCTCTCACTTTTTAATTTTAGGATTAGGAATTAATGGGGGTCCTTGTCACAATAGCGGCTGCTTTCATCGTGGAGCACCCAGAAAGCTGTCCACGAAGGCACAGGTCAATTCTGTGTCCAGGGCAGCTGTCTACCAGCTCCATCTGGTACGCAGGCTGAGATCCTACCTGCCCGCTGACTGTCTCGCCAGAGTGGTGGATGCTCTGGTTATCTCCTGCTTGGACTACTGCAATGCACTCTAAGTGGGGCTACCTTCGAAGGTGACCCAGAAACTACAACTAATCCAGAATGCAGCAGCTAGACTGGTGACTGGGAGCGGCTGCCGAGACCACATAACACTGGTCCTGAAAGACATACATTGGCTCCCAGTACGTTTCCGGGCACAAGTGTTCATAGCTGTCAACTTTCGGATTTGAAAATAAGGGATCAGCAGCCTCACCAGTCCCGGGGACAGTCTACGGTATATCTAACAATCCAGGATAGCATCAGGAAACCGCGCTGGAATAAGGGAATTTCCAGCAAAAAAAGGGAGGGTTGACAGCTATGACAATTGTTGGTTCTGACCTTTAAAGCCCTAAATGGCCTTGGCCCAGTATACCTGAAGGAGTGTCTCCACCCCCATCCTTCAGCCTGGACACTGAGGTCCAGCTCCGAGGACCTTCTGGCAGTTCCCTCACTGCGAGAAGCAAAGCTACAGGGAACCAGGCAGAGGGCCTTCTCAGTGGTGGCGCCCACCCTGTGGAATGTCCTCCCATCAGATGTCTAGGAAATAAACAACTACCTGACTTTTAGAAGACATCTGAAGGCAGCTCTGTTTAGGGAAGGTTTTAATGTTTGATGAAATAAATGAATAAATAAATTTAAATTGTCCAGTAGCACCTTAGAAACCAACTATCACAAGTTTGTTCTTGGTATGAGCTTTCGTTTGCATGCACACTTCTTCAGATACACTGAAATAGAAGTCACCAAACCCTTATATATAGTGGGAGGGTGGGGTGGGGTTTTTCTCAGAAGGGTAGTAGTAGATGGGTAAACCTGTTGACGACTGTTAACGACTGTTGATGACTGTTAATGTTTGATGTTTTATCTTTTTAATATTCTGTTGGGAGCCGCACAGAGTGGCTGGGGAAACCCAGCCAGATGGGCAGGGTATAAATAATAATAAATATTATTATTATTATTATTACGCAATGCAGCTACACGGATCCTTCCCAAAATATGATATTGGTTGTCCTCGAATCTTCCTGGCACAGTTGACATCCTCTCCAGCCACACCAGGGAGACATGCGCCACACCCTGAAAGTACCACTGGGCTAACCTCAAGGACAGAACACAGCGCATTGCGAAGGATCTGTCTGGACCAATATCCTCTAAGTGCCATGGAGCGACACCGTTTGCAACTAAGATCCCTCTCCCAACAGATAAACGTCAAGCCCACTAATAATCTATTGCCATTGCCACCCTTCGCCAGGCCCTCCCTGACAGTCAGGATGAATGGTTGATGGCCCATGAAACCCGAGCATAAAACAGTCCCTCCAGCCCCCTCGTTTGTCGACAGCATGACTTTGATTGACGCTTGTCTGCCCGGCCCCTGGAAGCCACAAAATGGCCCAGCCCATCTGCATGAGCTGCAGCAGAGAGAGGAGAGGCAGACGCGGTGTTCTCCCTAGGAAGGTTGCGGTGACGTTAAATGGCATGCCTTTTGCTTTCGACAGAGAGCTAGTGAGGAGAGGCAGTGTGGCACAGCAGTTAGAGCGTCAGACTAGGACCTGTGAAAGCAGGGTTCAAATCCCGAGTCAGCTGCAAAGCCCTTGGGCCAGATATCGAGTCATAGAATTGTAGCGTCGGAAAGGAGCATGAGAGTCAAGTAGTCAAAACCTCAGCAATGTAGGAATCTTTCACCCAATGTGGCGCCCGCTGGGTGAAAGAGTGGGCGACGAGGAAGAGAGGCTGTTGCATTTTAAAAAATGCTTTCTGCCTCCATGGCTCATCTTTCCCTTTTCTAAAATTTATTGGTGTGCTGTTTTGTAAATCTACCAAAGAATAAAATAAAATAAAATTGGGATTCAGGGTTTTTCTCACAGCAATGAAGGGCATGTGTGCTTTGTTCTTTTAATGCAGTGGTGTTGGCACTCAGGGGCATAGTGTGGGGGGTGCCAGGGGGGCTGTGGTCCTGGGCGCACACTTTTTGAGGGGTGCAAACCAGCCCGGCCTGGCCTGGTGCCCCTCTCCGCCCACCCACCAAGGGCTGTGTCAGCCGGACAGGCTCCCCTCCTGCACGGGCAGGTGGGCAGGTGGCTCAGCATAGCCCCACTTTGCTCCAGAGGGGGTAGGATTGCTCCAGTGGCATTGGTAGCGAAGGCTAGGCTGGCACCCCCACTACCCAGTGCAAGGGCGCATGTGTGCCCCAGGAACCAGCAAGCGATGCTATGCCACTGGCAGCAATTCTTCCGATAGGAAAGGCTCTGCAGGAGGTGGGAACCAAAAAATATTGGGTTGAGGAGGGTCAGATGCAGGGGAGCGGGGTGGGGTGGGGAGTGAGAAATGTCCCTATTTCCATCTGAGGAATGGAGAGTATGGCTTAGGGCTTAGAACACCAGTGGCACATTTCGAAAAGCAAAAGACCGGACACAAAAGTTGCATGGGCGTAGGCAGGGGGGACAGGAGGGGGCAGTTGCCCCCCCTAGAAGCAGGGCCGCTGGGCAGCCTGCCCCAAAGCCGCGCAAAGCGTTTGGCTGGCTTTCCCTCCGCCCGCCCCACAGCCAGCCAGGGAGAAGGGAGACATCTCCCTTCTCCCTTGCTGGCTGTGGGGCGGGTGGAGGGAAAGCCAGCTTTCCCTCCACCCACCCCGGTGATCGCGGAGGGGGAGGAGGGGGTCGGAGCAGCCCAATTTCGGGCTGATCCTGGCGCCCCCTCGCCCCTGCCGATCGCGGAGGGGGTCGGAGCAGCCCAATTTTGGGCTGATCCTGGCGCCCCCTCGCCCCTGAACGACCATGGGTTTCCTTGCCCCACTGTGGCCCCTCCCCCGTGCCTTGGCCCCCCCTTGCCCCTTGCCCTCCCCTAATTTTGATCCTGGCTACGCCCCTGAAAAGTTGATGAGCTTTTTGGGGGGGTGAGGTTGTTAAGCTTTAATAAGTTTTAAAACTATTTTTAAGGAAAATTCTCAAAACAACAACAACAACAACAACAACAACAACAACCCAGCACTTCTGAAATGAGTTGCCACACAGCTGGTTTTCCAGGACTTTTTTGCCGGTTTTTGCAACTTCCGCCCGGGTGCTATTTCCAACGGACAAATCCCAGATACGTCTGGGAGTCCCAGACATAGAGCAGCCCTACGATCGTGGCAAAAATAGTGGCTAGGGGCAGGGTGGGGGCGTGGCAGCGCTGGCAGCTACCTAAAGGTTCCTGGCACCAACACACACCCCAGTCGCTGCACCAGGCCTTGACACCAGACGGCTTCTCCTTCTGCTATTTACAATTTTAATGAAAACCCTAATAGACTTGTAATCTCTCCATCAGTATTCTGGCGGCATCTCTCAGCGTACTCTGGGTCACCTTTAAGCAGCCGGCAACATTCAGGGCTGCTTGGGTTTGCAGTTCCAGGGGGGTGTTGGATGGGGTGGCGGCGAATGATGAACGATTTATCCCATTCTTCTCCTTATATTATTTTGATTGTCTGCTTTGCCTGCTGAGCCGGTTCTCGGAGCAAAAGAGGGAGGGGCTGTCACGAGATGTCGAGAGCGGGAGGCTGTCTGGGGAGCTGGCCTGTGCCCCCTCTGAGCACCACGGCCTCTTTGCCTCTCACCCCCAAACATTCACACGCCACGCTGAGCCCCAAATTGAGTCTGGGAGTCACGGCAGAGCCATTAAAGCCAGTAGCAAAGGGCCAGGGAGAGACCGGGCCTGATTGGAAGTGGCCCCCAAGGGAGACAGTGAATGGCAGCTCTTGCCCTTGCGCAGAGCCGGGGCGACTCGCAGGACCACAGCATCGTGGGAATGTCAGAAGAGGCTGCTGGGCTGGCATCCTGTTCTCATGGTGGCCAAAACCGCAAGCGGGATCCGAGTGCAAGAGCACACCTGTCAGAAGGTGGTGGGCTTGCCTTCCTTGGAAGTTTTTCAGCAGAGGTTGGAGGGTCATCGGTCAGGGATTCTTGAGCTGCGATTCCTGCATTGCAGGGGGTTTGGACTCGATGACCTTTGGGAGTACCTTCACAGATCAATGATTCTATGGTTTCATTATACACGGGAACGGGGCCTTCTCTGCAGTGGCTCCCCGTCTGTGGAATGCTGTCCCCGGGGAAGTTCACCTGGCACCTTCATCTGCCCGGACACTGAGGTCCAGCTCCGAGGGCCTTCTGGCGGTTCCCTCATTACGAGAAGCCAAGTTACAGGGAACCAGGCAGAGGGCCTTCTCGGTAGTGGCACCCACCCTGTGGAATGCCCTCCCACTAGAGGTCAAAGAGAACAATTACCAGACCTTTAGAAGGCATCTCAAGGCAGCCCTGTTTAGGGAAGCTTTTAATGTCTGATGGATTTCTGTATTTTAGAATTTCTGTTTTTTTGGAAGCCGCCCAGAGTGGCTGGGGGAACCCGGCCAGATGGGCGGGGTATAAATAATAAATTATTATTATTATTATTATTGTACACCTTTAGGCGCCAGGCAAAAGCCTTCCTTTTTTAACCAGGCCTTTGGTTGATCTGTTTGACATCCTATGCCCTCTTTAAAATGTGTTAGTTTTGTAGTGGGAGGGGGTGTATTGCATTGTTGTTTTTATTTTTATTATTTATTTTGTGGTTTTATATCTTGATTTTATTCTGTGAACTGCCCTGACACCCCCGGGGTATAGGGCAGTATATAAATACAACAACAACAACAACAACAACAACAACAACAACAACAACAACAACAACAACAACAACATGAATTCCAGGGATTTAGCAGCACTCACAGGCCGAGCCGGGTTGTTGCCTGAGCCACATCAAGGGCTTCACCAGTGTGCCAAAGTATCCCTCAGTGGGCTGGCCGAGGGACCCAGCCGCCGCCCCGTCCCCCTCAACCCCTTCTGCAGAAAGGTGAAGGCAACCGAATCTAGCTGCATTCAAATTGCAAGGAAAGCGATTCCGACTAAACATGATTCCCGCATTGCATGGGGTTGGACTAGATGACCCTGGGGGGGGTCCCCTCCCGCTCTGAAGTTCCCTACTCCCTAGCCAACCCTCAGCCGAGCCCAGAGAAGTTGCCTCTCCAATCGGCTGCATCCTCCACTCTTTACAGCATCTGTAAACCAAGCCTTTAATCTGTCGAACTCTTGTTATCTCTTTTTGTCCTGAAATGGGGGGGGGGGCAAATGGGAATGTATTTCCACCGCCACCCCTCCAACCAGAGGAAAGGGGAGGGGGGGGGAATTGTCTCCCTGGCTTGTCTCTTTCCAGTCGCTTTGCTTTTAACCTTCCCTTTCAGTCGGCTGGAAAACATGATCTGAAATCGTTAGAGAGTTCATCAACGGAATTAATCAGGGCATTTGGCTCAGCGGGATTTTAGGACGGGATGGAGGAGGCGAAGTGGCGGCGGCGGACTCTGCTCTACTCCCCACCCCACCCCCTCGCGCGCGCCACCGCCTCTCTTTTCTTTTTGCAGAAAAAGAAAATCTTCCCTCGCCAACCCCGTCTGCTGTTCCCTCTCCGCTGCTGGAATAAATCAGAGGCACTGGGCGGCAGAGAGAACGCAGGGGCTGTTTGGCGTGTTGGAAAATCAAAGAGGTTTAATATCTTCGCTCGGTAGTTTGCACCGGAGAGGGAGGAGGTTTTCAAGCAGAGTTTAGAATGGGCATCTGCCAGGGATTCTTCACTTGCTATTCCTGCATCACAGTGGTGGGGGGTGGACTGGATGACCCCCGAGGGTCCCTCCCATCTCTACAATTCTACGAATTGGAAGGAGAAGGAGAGCAGGCAGCGGTCATGCACAAAGCCCCTTTCTACAGAGGCCCTCAAAACCAGGCTATTCTGACATGGTTGTGAGGGCAGTGCGCTCTGCACATACTCCAAGGCACTTGCTGGAGCCAAGAGCAGCGCGTAGAACATCAGAAGATTCCTGCTGGATCAGGACAAATGCCCACTCCAGCATCCTGTTCTCACAGTGGCCAACCAGATGCCCATTATGGGAAACCCAAAGGAGGTCCTGAGCACAACAGCATTCTCCCCACTTGTGATTTCCAGCACCAGGTATTCAAAGGTATGCTGTCTTTGCTGGAGATGAGAGGTTTGGAAGAGATTCCTTACTCTCTCCTAGCAGAGTTATCACAATGGTGATTGCTGCAAACGCATTAAACTACATTACATCAGCCCTCATCCACTTTTAAACAAATGTTCCCCATGAAAATACCTAGGCTAGAATAAATCACAGACATTTAGCTTTGTAAGTAATTGAAGATTTTACTCAGTCGTGGTCCCCGGGAACATTAATGCCTCCAACAGTAGAGGATAGAGCACAGCCATCATGCCTAGTAGCCATTGATAGCTTTCTCCTTTCTCCTTTTTAAAGCCCTCTCTGCCTTCTGTGGAAGTGAGTTCCACATGCATGACGAAATGTTTCCTTTTATCTGTCCTGAATCTTCCAGCGTTCAGCTTTGTTTCATGTCAACGATTTCTAGTATTATGAACAAGGTGTGGAGAAAGCAGATAGGGTTGAACTTGGATGTCCCCATGCTCTGGTATTGTACATGGCATGGAGAAAAAGGCATGGGGGTGGGAATCTCCTTATCATAGAATCACAGAATTGTAGAGTTTGAGAGGGACCCCCGAGTGTCATCTAGTCCAACCCCCTTCAATGCAGGAATCTCCACTAAAGCATCCCTGACAGACGGCCATCCAACCTCTGTTCAAAAGCCTCCAAGGAAGGAGAGGCCACCACCTTCCGAAGGAGTCCATTCCATCAGGAAGCAGCTCTTACCGTGGGAAAGTTCTTCCTAAGTTTTAGCTGGAATCTCCTTTCTTGTAACTAGAATCCATCGGTTCGAGACACACTGTCCGGACCAGGAGAAAACAAGCATTCTCCTTCTTCCATGGGACATCCCTTGAGATATTTGAAGGTGCTGGAGGAGACTCTTGAGAGTCCCATGGACTGCAAGAAGATCAAACCTATCCATTCTGAAGGAAATCAGCCCTGAGTGCTCACTGGAAGGACAGATCCTGAAGCTGAGGCTCCAAGACTTTGGCCACCTCATGAGAAGAGAAGACTCCCTGGAAAAGACCCTGATGTTGGGAAAGATTGAGGGCACTAGGAGAAGGGGACGACAGAGGATGAGATGGTTGGACAGTGTCCTCGAAGCTATGAACATGAGTTTGACCAAACTGTGGGAGGCAGTGGAAGACAGGAGTGCCTGGCGTGCTCTGGTCCATGGGGTCACAAAGAGTCGGACACGACTAAACGACTCAACAACAACAAATCCTATCTCCTCTTCTCCAGACTAAACATACCCTGCTCCTTCAACCGTTCCTCATCAGGCTCGGTCTCCAGTCCCTTGATCATCTTGGTCGCCCTCCTCTGCACACCTTCCAGCTTGCCAACATCATTTTGTCTTTTCTCAACACCCTGCAGTTTTTATACACTTCTTTCATGGCTCCCCCTTGTTTATTTGTTCCCTCTACACTAAAAAGCCCTCAATATTGTGGTCTTTCCTCATATATCCTCCGCCGAAAGAATGATCGCCTCTTGTTTTTTAAATCAGCAGAGAAGGCGACTCTTGCAGAATACCAAGGCAGGGGAAAGCCTCCAGTAATGTGTCTCTGTGGCAGGAGATGGGTTTGCAGAGCCATCTGAAGCATGAAAATAGGGAGACTCCAGATTGCTGTTTCTTGTGGGATCAATATTTCCTATGCATGCAAGATTTATTTATTTTTCCAACAACCACAGGATGTCATTGTCATCAAAATGCCAGCCCACGTTTTCCCAGACATCTGATCCAGACTTACTCTAATAATAATAATAATAATAATAATAATAATAATAATAATAATTATTATTTATACCCCACCCTGGGCAGCTCGCAATAGAATATTAAGAACACGATAAAGGGCTAGTCACGTAGCCATCCTCTTCTTTTGGCTCTTTGACTTTTTGGCTCTCTTGCCATCTTCCTCTCTTCTGGCTCAGCCAGCAGCACGTGGCTCATTCTTTCATAGGATGGAAGCCACAAGGTGGAAAGTCGGAGGCCTAACTCAGACTTCTTTTCTCTACAAATGTACATTGTAACCACAAGACAAAGCCTGCCTTCAGAGCACTGCCGTGAACTGAATGTAAGTAAACTTTACTCTTACCTTTAAGCAAGACTGTCGTGTTATTATTATTTTAAGAGGGAGACAAAAGGGGAAACTTATCAGGAACAATCCAGACTAGATTGCTCGACTTAAATTATTCTAACGAATCCATCAACTTGCTTCCAGCTATGGGAATGTTAGGGATGTGGATTAGGATATATTATTAGATAGATCCTATCCAAGCTTGTGTTAGCAAGCTTCCAATATTAGCAGAGTGACATTCCCCTTTTGTGCGCAGCAAAGCATGTGCGTTAGATTCGCTAGAATCTCTATAACAATATTACACTTTATAGTTCAATATTACACTTCCTGGCAAAGGTCCCCTTTGTCCCTCTTAAAAGAAATACACAACACAGTGTTTATAAAATAAGATAGAGTTTACTTACAGTTTCATCCTGAGTTACAGCATAATCTCAGAAAGGCAGGCTTGCTTAGAAAAGTTACAAGTATATATACATCTAGAGACTACTTAGTAAAGTAAGACTCCATTTGGTCTCACTCTTGGCTGCAGGCCTAGAGTGAGAACCATGCTAACTAGAGATTCTCTGGAGATGTGTCCTCATCGAGGGAGGAAGTAGCTAAGAGAGAGAGTGATTGCAGGCTAGGGCTTTTGTCTAATCCAACTCATTTGCATGTCTGAGGGAACAGGAACTGACCTGTAGTCAGGTGTCCCTCCAGGTGAGTTCCTGTTAGTGGACACTCTAGGAACTGTTGTGACTTGTCTGCCCCAGTGTTCCATCCCACAAACCCCTTCTCAGGCAATTCACAACATTCATTACATACAAAACAAAACATAAGCAACTTTATTCAACCACCCAAGAGTCCCAGCTTGACACGCAGGTTCTGGAAACTCTGTCTTGGCAGGGGTTTTGTTAGGATGTCTGCTGTCATCTCCGATGTGCAGCAGTACGACAGTTCGACAAGTCCATCTTGTATCATCTGGCGAACGTAGTGGTACCTGACCCCAATGTGTTTTGAGCGTGCTAGGAACTTCTCATTCTGCGCCAGCTTTAGACAGCTTTGGTTGTCCTCCAGCAGGCTTATAGGTTCCTTTCTCTCCACGCCAAAGTCTGTTAGGAGTTGGTCCAGCCAGGAAATCTCTCTGCACGCTTCTGTAGCCGCAACATATTCCGATTCTGTAGACGATAAAGCTATACATTTCTGTTTATAACTGCCCCATGTGATAGCTCCGCCCCCATACATAAAGACATGCCCGCTTGTGGATTTATAATCAGAATTATCACCCGCCCAGTCAGCATCAGTGTACCCAATGAGCTTAGGGTCACTGACAGCTGGTAACTTTAATTTACAATCCATTGTACCCTTAAGATATCGAACCACCCTCTTCACACCAACCCAATCATGCTCAGTGGGACTACTCACTTTCCTGCTGAGAATCCCTACTGCATTGGCTAAATCAGGTCTGCATGTGGTAACTAAATACAAAAGTTTACCAATCGCTGAACGATACTCGGTGTTGTTTGGCAGCAGCTTCGAATCCTCTTGGTTCTTTAAGAAGTCTGTAGCCATCGGGGTGTCAACGGGTTTTGCATCCTGCAATTGCATACTCTCCAACAGTTCAATTATCTTTTGCTTCTGATTAAGTAGAAATGAACCATCCTGTTCTCTTTCCACTTGAATCCCGAGGTAATACTCAACTGGTCCTAATTCCTTCACTTGCACTTCCTTGTTGAGGTGCTGGACTACATTTTTATAATCCCTGTCATTTGACGTTGCGATTAAAAGGTCGTCAACGAAGGCAAGAATATAAGAAAATTGTCCATTGCTCTGCTTAGTGTACAAACACTTGTCAGCTTCACCTTGCTTGTACCCAAGTTTCACCAGCATTCCATGCAATTTCAAGTTCCAGGCTCTGGCTGCTTGTTTTAAACCATACAGTCCCCTTTGAAGCTTGCAAACCAAATGTGCCTCATTTGGCTTTATAAAACCTTTAGGCTGCTTCATGTAAATTTCTTCAGAAATTTCCCCATGCAAAAACGCAGTAGCTATATCGATGTGTTTCACCTCCATCCCTTTAGATGCTGCGATGCTTAAAAGTAATCTTACGCTACTGTATCTCACTGTCGGTGCAAAGACTTGGTCATAGTCGTGGCCATATTGCTGTGAAAAACCTTGTGCCACTAGTCTTGCTTTGTAACGTTGCACCTCCCCTTCTGAACCCCTTTTAACCTTGAACACCCATTTGCTCCCAATTGCTTTCTTACCAGCAGGTAATTCTGTGAGTGTCCAGGTCTTGTTCTTGTGCAGTGCGTCAATCTCCTCCTGCGCGGCTTTCCTCCAGAGACTGGCTTCGGTGGCTGGCATCTGCTCTACCTCTTCCCAAGTGGAAGGTTCTGGTGGAGACGCCGACCCTGCAAAGTAGGACAGTCGTAGTGGCGGAACGCCCTTGTTGGTTCTGGATGAGTATCTGACCTCTGGTTGTGCAACCGCATCAGCATCCTCATCCTCCTCCAACGCTGGCATGTCCACGTACAGATCCTCCTCTTCCTCTCTGGTGCCGCCAGGGGTCTGGACCTCTGCGTCTTCTGGGGTGTCGCCTGTAGGGGGTGTTGTGACACTAGAAGGTATATTAGTTCCTTGTGCTAAAGGAAAACTTATAAACTCTTCATCTGGTGACTCTCTAGAACAGTCAATAACAGTGTTCTTTGTATCAAACTTTCCTTGTTCATCAAAATGAACCACATGGTATGGGTCTACTCTGCCACTCTTTGGATCTAGAACTCTATATCCCTTTCCTCCAGGAGCATATCCAACCAGGATACCTGCTTTTGCTCTGGAGTCAAGCTTGTGTCTGCGCTCTTTGGGCACGTGGTAATAACAGACACTTCCAAACACACGTATGTGCTGCAGACTTGGGACTCTCCCGTGCCAAAGTTCAAATGGTGTGCGTTCTGCACCCTTTGTAGGCAATCTGTTTTGCAAATAAATCGCCGTATTCACCGCTTCACCCCATAGCTTCTGTGACAAGTTGGCCTCTTTTAACATGCACCTTGTCATCTCCATAATAGACCTAAACTTTCTCTCAGCAATGGAGTTCTGTTGAGGCGTGTAAGCAACTGTAGTTACATGTGCTATGCCTTCTTGTGCCATGATGGCCTTCATCTGCCGTGAGCAAAACTCTCCACCATTATCCGAAATTAAGGTGGAAGGAGCTCTCTGGAATTTGTTCTTCACCATGTTTAAGTACAGTTTGAACAATTCCGGTGTCTGACTCTTTTCCTCTAGAAAATATCCAACACAATATCTTGAGAAGTCATCTATAAATATCAGAATGTACTTATTGTTTCCTAGGGAAGGTACATTCAGCGGACCACATAGGTCAGTATGAACAGTGTCCATGACTTTTGTGCTTCTCTTCTCTGTACAACGTGGGAAGGAAGGCTTGACTGCCTTTTCAGTTATGCAAGTTGTACAGTTTGGCATTGGTGTACTGCAATTCTTTACCTGTAGACCTTTTACCAGATTTTCCTTCTGCATTTTCAGGATAAGGTTGGTATCCCTGTGTCCAAGCCTTTTGTGCCAGAGTTCCAGATCTGGTTGATCCTTTCTGCTGGGTTGTGCAACCCTTGCAGACTCATTCTCTGAAATATCAATCTCATACACATCATTGATTAGTTTGGCTTGAATAAACACTTCACCATCTTTTATCACATTGCATTGTCCATTTTTAAATATAATTTCAAAACCTTTCTTGTCCAAGCTAGACACACTTATTAGATTACAGTTCAGCTTTGGTGCATACTTAACATTACTCACTGTAGTATCAAAAGACTCATTGTTCACTTTGAAATTCAAGTTCAAAGATCCTGCACCTATTGACTTTATAACATTTCCATCAGCAATTTCAATCTCAGACTGTTTATTATTGTCTATTTCATTGAAATATTCCCTTTTATAGCAGAAGTGGCTGCTTGCTGCACTGTCCAGAAGCCACTTATTGCGCTTTCCTTCACAGCTCTGGAAAGCTACATTTCTTTCTTGCAATATCATTGCACGCCCACGACCCCCCTTCTTTTCGCCTTTTGGTGGAAAGGGGCGGGATTCATTCTTTGTAGATGCTCCATACTTGCGCTCAATATCCTTTAAGATTTGCGCTGCATCATCTCTGCTATTAATTGACGTTAGATGCTTATTGCGAAGTCCACTCAAAATTATGTGTCTCGCCTCGCTGTTCATGCGTTTCCAAGTTGCTATCTTTGCTAAATCCTCTTCTGTTTCGCCAGTAGGCATAGGATTTTCAATGGCATCCAAAACATTCCTTGCATCTAAAAATGCTATCAGGCGTTGTTTCCAAAATACGTAATTGTGGTCATCTAAAGCCATTAATCCTAGGTTAACTCCACTATCAAAATCTGCAAAAGCCATCTTTGGAATCTCAAAATTCTAAAAATTTCTCAAAATTCAAAAATTTGCCAAAAATTCCAAAATCAAAATCTCTAAAAATATCTCAAAATGCAAAATAATCTTCACTGCCTCTGAGTTCTCAGTGCTGTAAACTCTGAGGGAGGGGAGGGGTAGCTAATCCCCTAGGCACACTGGATAACAATAGACCATGTGCTCACCAGGAAGTTCTAACTGAAAAATCCTACTCAGTTCAAAATCACAATCCAAAGCAATCCTTCAAAAATACACAAAAATACGCAGTCCTGGGCCGTAATAACCCTTTATGGGAATGTTAGGGATGTGGATTAGGATATATTATTAGATAGATCCTATCCAAGCTTGTGTTAGCAAGCTTCCAATATTAGCAGAGTGACATTCCCCTTTTGTGCGCAGCAAAGCATGTGCGTTAGATTCGCTAGAATCTCTATAACAATATTACACTTTATAGTTCAATATTACACTTCCTGGCAAAGGTCCCCTTTGTCCCTCTTAAAAGAAATACACAACACAGTGTTTATAAAATAAGATAGAGTTTACTTACAGTTTCATCCTGAGTTACAGCATAATCTCAGAAAGGCAGGCTTGCTTAGAAAAGTTACAAGTATATATACATCTAGAGACTACTTAGTAAAGTAAGACTCCATTTGGTCTCACTCTTGGCTGCAGGCCTAGAGTGAGAACCATGCTAACTAGAGATTCTCTGGAGATGTGTCCTCATCGAGGGAGGAAGTAGCTAAGAGAGAGAGTGATTGCAGGCTAGGGCTTTTGTCTAATCCAACTCATTTGCATGTCTGAGGGAACAGGAACTGACCTGTAGTCAGGTGTCCCTCCAGGTGAGTTCCTGTTAGTGGACACTCTAGGAACTGTTGTGACTTGTCTGCCCCAGTGTTCCATCCCACACCAGCAATGTGCAAGAGAATGTGCTCTGCTTGTTGCTCACTAGCGTGAATGAGGAGGGATAATATTTAATCGATTTATCCTCTCCTACCTGCCTCAACATTTCCCACAAGAATAGCATTTGCTTTTTTTGCTGCTGCATCTCACTGTTGACTCATGTTAAGCTTGTCCACTACTAAGACCCCTTAGATCAGGCATCCCCAAACTTCGGCCCTCCAGATGTTTAGGACTACAATCCCCATCATCCCTTACCACTGGTCCTGTTAGCTATAAGGACCATGGGAGTTGTAGGCCAAAACATCTGGAGGGCTGCAGTTTGGGGGTGCCTGCCTTAGATCCTTCTCACATGTACTACTGGCAATCCAGGTGTCCCCCATCTTATACTGGTGCAGATGGTTCTTCCTGCCCAAGTGCAGAACCTTACATTTGCCCCTATTGAAATTCATTCTATTAGTCTGGGCCCAGTTCTCCAATCTGTGAAGGTCACCTTGAATCCCAAATCTGTCTTCTATGGCATCAGCTACCCCATGGGTAGGCAAACTAAGGCCCAGGGGCCGGATCCAGCCCAATCACCTTCTAAATCCGGCCCACGGACAGTCCGGGAATCAGCATGTTTTTACATGAGTAGAATGTGTGCTTTTATCTACAATGCACCTCTGTGTTATTTGTGGGGCCTGCCTGATGTTTTTACATGAGTAGAATGTGTGCTTTTATTTAAAATGCATCTCTGGGTTATTTGTGGGGCATAGGAATTCATTCATTTTTTTCTCCAAAATATAGTCCCGTCCCCCACAAGGTCTGAGGCACAGTGGACTGGCCCCCTGCTGAAAAAGTTTACTGACCCCTGAGCTACCCCTCCCAGTTTGGTGTCATCTGCAAATTTGATGTGCATCCCCTCAATTCCTTCATCCAAGTCGTTTACAAAGACGTTGAACGACAGTGGGCCAGGACAGAACTCTGCAGCACCCCACTTGTCACTTTTCTCATTGTTCCTCTGTCCTGATGTTGGAGTGCTGAGACACAGGAAAAGCTTTGGCTGAGAGAGGCAGCAAGGATCAGAGCCATATGAGTCACCCTAGAGAGGTTTGGCTTGGGCTTACTCAACCCGCAGCAGAGCGGGGCATCACTCCCCAGACCCACCCACCCCCCGGTGTCTGCTTCCCGCACATCTGACAACATGTGCGTTAAAGAACTCACTTGGGTGGGCTACTGATTTATTTTAAATTTTCTAGAGCGCTTGCTCCCATATGCATACAATCAAAACAAGACAGGCCCTACTGGCAGGCTTCCAATCTGAAATAAATCATGGCACACGAGGAGAAAGGGATGAGGAGGGGAGAGGAAAGTAAAAAACAAAGCTCGGCCACAAATTGTTGTTCCTACTGTAACCAGCTGCCATGGTTCAGGGGCAGAGCAGAGCCATTATAGCCAGTGGTCGTTGATAGCCCTCTCTTCCTCCCTGAATTTGTCTAATCCTTTCTTAAAGCCCTCCAAGTTGGTGGCCATCACTGGCTCCTGTGGGAGAGAGTTCCACCGTCTAGTTCTGTGCTGCATCAGGAAGTTATTTCTGTTACCTGTCCTGAATGTAGTAATTGAGGGGTATGACCTGCTCAAAAGGAACAGACCAAACAGGAAAGGAGGAGGAACATTATATGGATCTTCCAACATTCAGCTTCACGAGATGCCTGAGAGAGCTGGGTTTCCATCTAAGCTAATGAAATCATAGAATCGTAGAGTCAGAAGGGACCCTCAAGGGTCCTCTAGTCCAACCCCCTGCAATGCAGGAATCTCAACTAAAGCATCCATGACCGTTGGCCATGAAACTTTTGCTTAAAAACCTCCAAGGAAGGGGAGTCCACCACCTCCCAAGGGAGCTCTTCTCGTCAGAAAGTTCTACCTGATGTAAAGAAATGCAAAGTACTACACTTGGGCAAAAAAAAAAATGAAAGGCACAAATACAGGATGGGAGACACCTGGCTTGAGAGCAGTACATGTGAAAAGGATCTAGGAGTCTTGGTAGACCACAAAGTTGACCTGAGTCAACAGTGTGATGCAGCAGCTAAAAAAGCCAATGCAATTCCAGGCTGCATCAATAGTATAGCATCTAGATCAAGGGAAGTGATAGTACCACTATATTCTGCTCTGGTCAGACCTCACCTGGAGTACTGTGTCCAGTTCTGGGCACCACAGTTCAAGAAGGATACTGACAAGTTGGAACGTGTCCAGAGGAGGGCAACCAAAATGGTCAAAGCCCTGGAAACGATGCCTTATGAGGAATGGCTTAGGGAGCTGGGCATGTTTAGCCTGGAGAAGAGAAGGTTAAGGGGTGATATGATAGCCATGTTCAAATATATTAAAGGATGCCATATAGAGGAGGGAGAAAGGTTGTTTTCTGCTCCTCCAGAGAAGCAGACATGGAGCAATGGATTCAAACTATGTACAAGAAAGAAGATTCCACCTAAACATTAGGAATAACTTCCTGACAATAAGAGCTGTTCGACAGTGGAATTTGCTGCCAAGGAGTGTGGTGGAGTCTCCTTCTTTGGAGGTCTTTAAGTGGACGCTTGACAGCTATCTGTCAGGAATGCTTTGATGATGTTTCCTGCTTGGCAAGCATAGCTGCCAAGTTATCCCTTTTTTACAGGGATTTTCTCTTATGCTGAATAGGCTTCCTCGCGAGAAAAGTGAAAACTTGGCAGCTATGTTGGCAAGGGGTTGGACTGGATGGCCCTTGTGGTCTCTTCCAACTCTATGATTCTGTGGAATCTCTTTTCTTGTAACTTGAAGCCATTGGTTCGGGTCCCAGCTTCCGGAGGAGAAAATGGTCTTGGTCAGGCATCCTTTAACCTTGATTCTTGCAGTGCAAGAGGTTGGACTCGATGACCCTTGGTGCCTTCCAGCTCTACAATTCTATGATCCCCAGCGACAAATGTCCCCTCCAGGCTGCCAACGTTTGATGTCATGGATTCAACCCCTTAGCGGTTTAGGGCGACATTTGCACCATACGTTGAAAGCACTATGATACCACTTTAAAGATTCATAGCTTCCCACCAAATAATCTTGGGAACTGTAGTTTGTGAAGGATGCTGAGAGTTATTAGGAGACCGCTGTACCCTTCCCAAAACTACACTTCCCAAATTCCTTGGGTGCAGGCAGTGGTGGACTTTGGGCTCTCAAATTTCAGTGGCACCCTTCGTTGTTGTTGTTGAGTCGTTTAGTCGTGTCCGACTCTTCGTGACCCCATGGACCCTAGCACGCCAGGCACTCCTGTCTTGCACTGCCTCCCGCAGTTTGGTCAAACTCATGTTCGTAGCTTCGAGAACACTGTCCAACCATCTCGTCCTCTGTCGTCCCCTTCTCCTAGTGCCCTCAATCTTTCCCAACATCAGGGTCTTTTCCAAGGATTCTTCTCTTCTCATGAGGTGGCCAAAGTATTGGAGCCTCAGCTTCACGATCTGTCCTTCCAGGGAGCACAGGGCTGATTTCCTTAAGAATGGATAGGTTTGATCTTCTAGCAGTCCATGGGACTCTCAAGAGTCTCCTCCAGCACCATAATTCAAAAGCATCAATTCTTCGGCGATCAGCCTTCTTTATGGTCCAGCTCTCACTTCCATACATCACTACTGGGAAAACCATAGCTTTAACTATACGGACCTTTGTCGGCAAGGTGATGTCTCTGCTTTTTAAGATGCTGTCTAGGTTTGTCATTGCTTTTCTCCCAAGAAGCAGGCATCTTTTAATTTTGTGACTGCTGTCACCATCTGCAGTGATCAAGGAGCCCAAGAAGTAAAATCTCTCACTGCTTCCATTTCTTCCTCTTCTATTTGCCAGGAGGTGATGGGACCAGTGGCCATGATCTTGGTTTTTTTGATGTTGAGCTTCAGACCATATTTTGCCCTCTCCTCTTTCACCCTCATTAAAAGGTTCTTGAATTCCTCCTCGCTTTCTGCCATCAAGGTTGTGTCATCTGCATATCTGAGGTTGTTGATATTTCTTCCGGCAATCTTAATTCCGGCTTGGGATTCATCTAGTCCAGCCTTTCGCATGATGAATTCTGCATATAAGTTAAATAAGCAGGGAGACAATATACAACCTTGTCGTACTCCTTTCCCAATTTTGAACCAATCAGTTGTTCCATATCCAGTTCTAACTGTAGCTTCTTGTCCCACATAGAGATTTCTCACGAGACAGATGAGGTGATCAGGCACTCCCATTTCTTTAAGAACTTGCCATAGTTTGCTGTGGTCGACACAGTCAAAGGCTTTTGCATAGTCAATGAAGCAGAAGTAGACGTTTTTCTGGAACTCTCTAGCTTTCTCCATAATCCAGCGCATGTTTGCTATTTGGTCTCTGGTTCCTCTGCCCTTTCGAAATCCAGCTTGCACTTCTGGGAGTTCTCGGTCCACATACTGCCTAAGCCTGCCTTGTAGAATTTTAAGCATAACCTTGCTAGCGTGTGAAATGAGCGCAATTGTGCGGTAGTTGGAGCATTCTTTGGCACTGCCCTTCTTTGGAATTGGGATGTAGACTGATCTTCTCCAATCCTCTGGCCATTGCTGAGTTTTCCAAACTTGCTGGCATATTGGGTGTAGCACCTTAACAGCATCATCTTTTAAAATTTTAAATAGTTCAGCTGGAATATCATCACTTCCACTGGCCTTGTTATTAGCAGTGCTTTCTAAGGCCCATTTGACTTCACTCTCCAAGATGTCTGGCTCAAGGTCAGCAGCCACACTACCTGGGGTGTACGAGAGCTCCATATCTTTCTGGTATAATTCATCTGTGTATTCTTGCCACCTCTTCTTGATGTCTTCTGCTTCTGTTAGGTCCTTACCACTTTTGTCCTTGATTATGGTAATCTTTGTACGAAATGTTCCTTTCATATCTCCAATTTTCTTGAACAGATCTCTGGTTTTCCCCATTCTATTGTTTTCCTCTATTTCTTTGCATTGTTCATTTAAGAAGACCCTCTTGTCTCTCCTTGCTGTTTTTTGGAAATCTGCATTCAGTTTCCTGTATCTTTCCCTATCTCCCTTGCATTTTGCTTGCCTCCTCTCCTCCGCTATTTGTAAGGCCTCGTTGGATAGCCATTTTGCTTTCTTGCATTTCCTTTTCCTTGGGATGGTTTTCGTTGCTGCCTCCTGTATAATGTTACGAGCCTCCATCCATAGTTCTTCAGGCACTCTGTCCACCAAATCTAAATCCTTAAACCTGTTCCTCACTTCCACTGTGTATTCATAAGGGATTTGATTCAGATTGTATCTTACTGGCCCAGTGGTTTTTCCTACTTTCTTCAGTTTAAGCTGGAATTTTGCTATAAGAAGCTGATGATCTGAGTTACAGTCAGCTCCAGGTCTTGTTTTTGCTGACTGTATAGAGCTTCTCCATCTTTGGCTGCAGAGAATATAATCAATCTGATTTCGATGCTGCCCATTTGGTGATATCCATGTGTAGAGTCGTCTCTTGTGTTGTTGGAAGAGAGTGTTTGTGATGACTAGCTTGTTCTCTTGACAGAACTCTATTAGCCTTTGCCCTGCTTCATTTTGAACTCCAAGGCCAAACTTGCCAGTTGTTCCTTTTATCTCTTGATTCCCTACTTTAGCATTCCAATCCCCTGTAATGAGAAGAACATCCTTCTTTGGTGTCATTTCTAGAAGGTGTTGTAGGTCTTCATAGAACTGGTCAATTTCACTTTCTTCAGCACCGGTAGTTGGTGCATAAACTTGGATTACTGTGATGTTAAAAGGTCTGCCTTGGATTCGTATCGAGATCATTCTGTCATTTTTGAGATTGCATCCCATTACAGCTTTTGCCACTCTTTTGTTGACTATGAGGGCCACTCCATTTCTTCTACAGGATTCTTGCCCACAGTAGTAGATATGATAGTCACCCGAACTGAATTCACCCATTCCCTTCCATTTTAGTTCACTGATGCCCAGGATGTCGATATTTATTCTTGTCATCTCATTTTTGACCACATCCAGCTTACCTCTATTCATGGTTCTTACATTCCAGGTTCCTATGCAATATTTTTCTTTACAGCATCGGACTTTCCTTTCGCTTCCAGGCATATCCGCAACTGAGCGTCCTTTCGGCTTTGGCCCAGCCGCTTCATCAGCTCTGAATCTACTTGTACTTGTCCTCCGCTCTTCCTCAGTAGCATGTTGGACGCCTTCCGACCTGAGGGGCTCATCTTCCAGCGTCATAACTTTTATATGCCTGTTGTCTTTGTCCATGGAGTTTTCTTGGCAGGGATACTGGAGTGGCTTGCCAGTTCCTTCTCCAGGTGGATCACGTTTAGTCAAAACTCTCCACTATGACCTGTCCATCTTGGGTGGCCCTGCATGGCATAGCTCATAGCTTCTCTGAGTTATTCAAGCCCCTTCGCCACGACAAGGCATTGATCCATGAAGGGGCAGTGGCACCCTGTGCAACGCTAAAATTTAGTGGTCCCCCATCTCTCACGCTCCATTCTACACCTTTGTTGTGGCGCCCCCTGCAGTGTGGTGCCGGCCCAGTGTGGCCGAACCTGTCATGTTACCCTAAAAGCACCTCTGGAACAGGGATTGATTGTTGAGCCACTCTGAGAATTGTAGCGCTGGGAGGGGAATTGGGGTCTCCCCTAACAAGTCTCACCACACTTAAAAACTACAGTTCCCAAGGTATTTAAGGGGAAGAAGCTTTGACTGTTTAAAGTGGGTATGATACTACTTTAAATGTATGGTTTGAATGTGGCCCAAGCTTTTGCAACTGAAGTGTACAAAGGCACTATGTGGCAACAAATCTGCCTTTCTTGGTTTTAAGAGAAAATAGTTGTTTCAGTGGTTAGGAAAGTACAGCGAAAATGCACCTAAAGTGTCTGGGATAAACAATTGATGAATGGGAAGATCCATATAGACCGCGTGAACAAATCAGGACAAATGCACGTTGTCATCAAACCTCTCTGCAAGGAAATCAGAATGAATGCTCAATAAAGGCCAGACACCCTCTAACCTCCATGGAAGCTTTGCAGAAGTTAATCAGGATGAATGCTCCACAAGCAAGTTGTCTGAAGGAGCTCAAATAGACGGATAGCCAGAAGAAGTGGCAGGGTGCCAAGCCAGGTATTTGGGACTAGAACTCCTATCAGGACATCCCATCCTGACTGCTAAGCTTCAGCACGGCCTGTTATTGGACATGGCCACATCTAAGCCTTATGAGGAATAGTTGAGGGAGCTGGGTATGCTTAGCCTGTGGAAAAGAAGACCAAGAGATGACATGAGAGCCATATTAAAATACTTGAAAGTCTATCATGTGGAAGAAGGAGCAAGCTGGCTTTCTGCTGCTCCAGAAGGTGGGACCTGAACCTTGTTGGCATCCATCTGTCTCGGGAGACAATGGAGGAGCACTTTGGGGGTGAAGTCAAGCTGCTGGAAGGTTAAAGCTGTGGCTGTAGAGACCGATATGGGAGAGAGATGTTTTGTTGCAGCTGGGGCAGATGAAGGCATCTAGTTGAGTTGCTAAAGACGCACCACAGCATTTCTTCTCTTTGTGGGATGTCATCTACTGGAGCAATCAAGTACAACATTACCTGTTTTTGCTAGAGTGGTCATGCAGGGGATCTTGATTCAGCCCGTCAAACTTCCTGTTCCTCCTGGCCCAAAGTATCCTTCCTTGCATGTGACTAATAGGTGGGTGTGACCTTTCCAGACCTGGTAAAAGGCCAAGTCACACAGCTACCTTCCTCTTCTTCGATCTTCTTTTTCGTCCTGCGAACTTCTTGGACTGCACTGCTGGCTGCCAGCCAAGCAGTCCCCAGGGTTATCTCCCATATAGGGTAAACCTGTTCGTACATGTTTGTAGCTTTAAGTCTAAAGCCTGCCTTCAGGGATCACAATGTGCTCTGCCTGATCGTGAGTAAAACTACTTTTTGTTACTTTATTCTATTAGGAGGGATTCAAAGGGGGGTCTTATTAGGAATATTAGAACATATCTCAATCTGAACAAGCCAGATTGAATTGTTCATTGTTTTAAGGAACTCACACGAGTTTGCAACCAGTTTTCTGCTACGTAAGAAGCGGAATGCACTCTGCTAAGTGAAGAAACTTGCTAGTGCAAGTTAGGTAGGATATTAATAATCAATATATCCTCTCCTGCCACCCTCAACATTCCCACACTCTCTGCCCTCATCCCAGCAGTCATTCCTCCTCTGGCCACTGCTGTCCAACTCTGGCCACTGCGCTCATCTGCAGGGGATTCCCACACAGAAGGGTGGATGTTGCCAGCTTTCATGTTACGTTTGCAGGCAGCTTTCTAGCGCAGAGTTCTGCCAATGGTGTCTGAAGCCAGCTCCCCGCAGAGCACGTCCTCGGGGATCCTGCCATCTTCCATTCTGCAGACATGACCAAGCCAGCGTAGACGTCGTTGAGACAGGAGTGCGCCCATGCTGGGAACAGAGTCTTGGGAGAGCACATCTTGGTTTGAGACTCTGTCCTGCCCAAACTCTTCCTGACGCAGTGCAAGTGGAAGGCATGGAGATGTTGCTGTCAGGAATGAGCCAGCTCCAAGCAAAGGTCTGCAGCCAATGGCAGAAAGCAACCAGGAACAGAGAGGCTTAGATGTGAGCCAGGAGCTGCAGACTTTGACTTTTCCTGCTGATAAAGCTCTCAGGGAGCTCAAAAAGGAGTGAAAGGACACAGAGAGAGTCTCTTGGAAAAGGAAGAGGTGGGGTGGGGTGATCCAAGAAGTCCACAGAGTCGGCGAATGGGAGGGCTGTTAGACAGGAAGCAAAACAAGAGACGTTACGGTGCGAAAGTTCAACATATTCTGTAGACACCGGAAGGAGTCTTCAGAAGGGTCGTCTTGAGTAATGATGCCGGAGGCTTTCTTTGAGCCGCCCGCAGCTATCTGTTTGTTTTTGCAATAAATCCTCCTTTTTCATTATCCACACTTACTGTGTTATCAAGCTGGGAACCTGGACTCCTGACAGTTGCTCCTGGTGGTTGCAAGTTGCCCATGACCGGCTTCCCTAAAGCAGCTGCTCAGCACGCAAGCCCTGGTAGACCTTCATCTTGGTATCAGTCATGGGCCTCACATTTTCCCATCTTCAGATTGCAAGAGAGGAGATCGCAGCTAAACACTAGGAAGAACTTTCTGAAGGCAAGAGCTGAAGACAGCAGACCAGATTCCCTCAGAAGGGGGTGGACTCTCCTTACTTGGAAGTTTTTCAACAGATGGCCATCTGGCAGGGATTATTTAGTTGCGATTCCTGCACTGCAGGGGTTGGGCTAGATGACTATTGGGGTCCCTTCCAACTCTACAGTTCTATGATTCTATGAGCATTATTTAGCCCATTTCAATTGGACCAGAGTTGTCTACACTCGTACATATTTGAATCTATACATGAGGAGACACTTGTGTCTTTCCCGTTGGTACCAGAAAGTTTTCCCTTTGAGATTTGTCCTCACTGTCTAATGTTTTGTCCTATTATTCCAATTAAGTACTATCAGAGTAGGTTATTGGTTAGGGGCTGCTGCGGTGGGGGGGGGGTGGTCAATGTTTAATTTTGGAGATGTCTTATTTTTGCTGCTACCTGGATGATATTCCTGCATCTTTACCGCTAGACTTCAGTTATGAATTTTCTGTGGGCTGTTTAATTTTATTGCATGTTTATTAATACGATGGCTTTTCATTAGCCTGTTGTTTATGGCCTTTTAAATTTTATTAGTGAATTATGTAAACTTCCTCACATTGTGTGGGTTGCCTTGAGTGTGGTTTGCTTACAAAGAAACATTGGGTTTATGTTTGGAGAGAGGAATCATAGAATCGTAAAGTTGGAAGGGACCCCTGGGGTCATCCATCCAACCCCCTTGTAATGCAGGAATCTCAGCCAAAGCATCCCTGACAGATGGCCACCCAACCTCTGCTTAGAAACCTCCAAGGAAGGAGAGTCCACCACCTTCTGAAGGTGTCTATGCCACTGTTGAACAGCTCTTACTGTTAGTAAGTTCTTCCTGATCTTTAGCTGGACTCACACCCCTCCACCCAGGCAAGCAAAAGGCCTGATCCTGGTTCACGAACAGAGTTCAGCCAGGCAGAAGCACTCAAGAAAGCTGAGCAGATGCTGGATGGAGAGGTCAAATGCAGCTCCCAGGCCTGAGGCTCTTCAACCTGCAATACAGAGCACCCAAACGATCCAACACAGATAGTGGCAAGAGTTCTCCCAAGCATGTGCAGAGTGCCTTTCACTCAGCCCTAACCCAACGCAACCAGGTCACATGTATGCATGCCAGGGATTAAAGGGGAGGCGTACGAGCATCACAACTTTCAGACAGGCCTAAGAATACCTCCCTATTTCTGTCCTTCGAGCATCTGCTTTTTAAAAAAGAAATTGTTAGTGCTGGTCCCTGGACAAGGCCGCATTCCAGAGCTCAGCACCCAAAGCCACATATTCCTGTGGGTCTCTAAAACAGCGTTTCTCAACCACTGTTCCGCGGCACACTAGTGTGCCGCAAGACGCTGGCTGGTGTGCCACGACGTGCGGCGACGAGAAGGGCGATTTGCATTGTCACGTGCCTGGCGGCCGCCAATGTTCAGCACTGACCCGCCGGAAAGCAATATTTCTCCTCCTCTTTCCCAACGCTCAGTGCAAACGAGCCTGGCGGTCGCCAATGAACAACACTGACCCGCCGGAAAGCAATATTTGGCAAGTGTTTCTTACAGTCATAATTATAATATAGGGTGGCACAGAGTTAAATTTCTTAACTTTTTTAATGGTGGTGTGCCTCGTGATTTTTTTCACGGAACAAGTGTGACGTGGCCCAAAAAAGGTTGAGAAACACTGCTCTAAAAGCTAAATCTGAGGTAAGAGAGCATATGCACACTCCCTCCTCTGTCTGTAAATATTTTTTTATTAAGTTTGCCTCCCCCCCCAGAATATCATTATACCAAATATTATAATTTATCAATCCCAAATTATCCATTCCCTCCCATCCCCCTGGACTTCCCTCAACCTCCCTCTCTGGTTTATTTTACATACATGCACTGGCCAGATCCGGCGGCTGCAGCGTGGAACACGTCGAGCGCTCCGCAAGACCGAGCGCTTGGAGCGCTCTGTCGGGCCGGGCGGAGCGCCTGAGCCAGTGGCCTCCGCCTGGCCCGGCCGAGAAGACTTGCCTCCTCACCGCCCAGATCCGGCGACTGCAGCGTGGAGCGCGTCTAGCGCTCCGCAAGACCGAGCACTTCTCCACGCTGCAGTCGCCGGATCTCTCGGTCTTGCTCAACGTGCTCCACGCTGCAGTCGCCGGATCTGGGCGGTGAGGAGGCAGGTCTCCGCCCGGTCCGACAGAGCGCTCCAAGCGCTCCGCTCGGTCTTGCTCAACGCGCTCCACGCTGCAGTCGCTGGATCTGGGCGGTGAGGAGGCAGGTCTCCTCAGCCGGGCCAGGCGGAAGCCGCTGGCTCAGGCGCTCCGCCCGGCCCGACAGAGCGCTCCAAGCGCTCGGTCTTGCGGAGCGCTCGACGCGCTCCACGCTGCAGCCGCCGGATCTGGGCGGTGAGGAGGCAGGTCTCCGCCTGGCCTGACAGAGCGCTCCAAGCGCTCGGTCTTGCGGAGCGCTCAACGCGATCCACGCTGAATGGTTTCCAATAATCTGAAATGGTTTCCAAAAATCTTTAAAGGATTTTTTTGTCTTTATTTCGTAGTCTATCAGTTACCGTAGTTTTGCCACATTGGCATATTCTGTTAGTTTTTCTTGATGTTCTTTTTTAGCTGGCATTTTATCGCTTTTCCATCTTTGTGCCAATAACATCCTTGCCGGGGTTGTTGCATATCTAAAGAATCTCTGTTTCTCCTTTAGCAAATCTGGACTAAAAATTCCTAACGAAAAGACTTCTGGGGTTTTAGCAAAAGTTATCTTAAACATTTTTTTCATTTCATTAGAGATCATTTCCCAATAATTTTTAACTATTTTACAATTCCACCATAGATGATAAAAATGTACCTCCCTTCTCTTTACACTTCCAACACTTATTGGAGCTTGCTCTATACATTTTGGCTATTTTCTTTGGCCTGGCACATCATTTTCATGATGATGATTTCCAGTGAGTGCTCACTGGAAGGACAGATCCTGAAGCTGAGGCTCCAATACTTTGGCCACCTCATGAGAAGAGAAGACTCCCTGGAAAAGACCCTGGTGTTGGGAAAGATGGAGAGCACAAGGAGAAAGAGATGACAGAGGACGAGATGGTTGGACAGTGTTCTCGAAGCTACGAACATGAGTCTGACCAAACTGCGGGAGGCAGTGGAAGACAGAAGTGCCTGGCGTGCTCTGGTCCATGGGGTCATGAAGAGTCGGACACGACTAAACGACTAAACAACAACAACAATCATTTTCATATAATTCTCTTTTTAATAGCATACAATCAGTAAATTTCAAATTTACTCTCCATAATTTCAGTCCCTCCTTGTTGGGATCCATAGAATGCTGTGTGAGATAGTAAGTCTGCAGGCCTGAGTGTACTAGTAAAGTGAAACTGGCTGATGCAATACTTTCTGTAGAAGTGCTGGGTCAGAATGACTCAGCAGGAATGTGCTGTCAGTTGATTGGCTGTCAGTAGTTTAAAAGGGAAACCTATCCAGCAGTGTTTGGTGGTGGTGGTGTTGTAGAAGGGTGTGGCCAGTGAGAGGTTTAGAGAGTGTATGAACTGCTTGTAGATATTTGTATATAAATATACTGCACTAAAGAAACTGGAACTCTAACATCTCTGCTAAAGCGCCGTGAAGGAATTCGCGACACTCCTCTGTCAACGCACACCCACCAGGGTCACAGCATAGCACAGCACCCAGCCTGCAATTTCACACGCTGAACGCTCCCCGAGGTCTATTCTGAACTGTTGATAACATGTTAGCAGGCCCCATTGTGTCCCTCGGGGAGATCTTTAACCGAATGAACCCTCCCCTGGTTCGGCAATTGGTGAAAGGCAGGCAGTTGTGAATAAGAGTCAGCGGAAGGTCATAGAACCATAGAACCGCAGAGTCGGAAGGGAACCCCAGGGGTTATCTAGTCCAACTCCCTGCAATGGAGGAGTCACAGCCAAGTCAATTCAGCAGTGTGTGAGGAACAGACGGCGACCCTCGCTGTGGGGGGGAATGGGGGTGGCCTAAGCGATCCAGGGGGTGGAATGGCTCCCCTATGCCGAAAGGCTGCAGTGTTTGGGTCTTTTTACGTTAGGGAAAAGGCGAGGAAGAGGAGACACAAGGTACAAGTTCATAAAAGGAGAGAGAAAAGGTCTCCACCCTCTTTCACTAATCTAGAACTTGTGGGCATCCCAGAAAGCCAAATGTTGGAATTATTATTATTATTATTATTATTTACTTATTTATTTATAACCCGCCCATCTTGCTGGGTTTCCCCAGCCACTCTGGGCGGCTCCCAACAGAATATTAAGAAGATTTGGAACAGACAAAAGAAAGTGATTTTTCAGCAGTGCTGACCTATGGAACTCTCTCCCACAAGAGGCAGAGATGGCCACCAACCTAGAAGGTTTTTAAATCAAGGCCTTATGAGGAATAGTTGAAGGAGCTGGATATGTTTAGCCTGGAAAAGAGGAGACCGAGAGGAGATAGGATAGCCATCTTCTAATTTCTCAAGGGCTGTCGCATGGAAGAAGAAACAAGCTTGTTTTCTCCTGCTCTGGAGGGTAGGACCCGAACCCATGGGTTCAGCTTACAAGAAAGGAGATTCCGACCAAACATCAGGAAGAACTTTTTGACAGTAAGAGCTGTTTGACAGTGGAATGTTCTCCCTTGGGGTGTTTTGGGCTCTCCTTCCTTGGAGGTTTCTAAGCAGAGGTTGGGTGGGCATCTGTCCTGGATGCTTTAGCTAAGATTCCTGCATTGCAGGGGGTTGGACTAGATGACCCCAGTGTACCTTCCAACTCTATGATTCTATGAAAAGAGGATTGGGCAAATTCACGGAGAAGAAGGCTGTCATCCATGTTGGCTCTGCTCTGCAGATAGCAGGTCCTGGAAACCGCAGGATGGGAGAGGGCTCTTGTGGTCAGATCCCATTGGGGAATCTGGATGACTGCTGTGAGAATAGGATGCTGGACCAGCTAAGCCATTGGCCTGATCCAGCAGGTGGACTCATGTGCTCAAGTCTAGCTTGTCAGTTTCCCATCTGGTTGGCCACTAGAGAACAGGATACTAGAGTAGAGAAGAAGAAGAAGAAGAAGAAGAAGAAGAAGAAGAAGAAGAAGAAGAAGAAGAAGAAGAAGAAGAAGAAGAAGAAGAAGAAGAAGAAGAAGAAGAAGAAGAAGAAGAAGAAGAAGAAGAATTTATTTCTACCGTCTGGCTGGGTTTCCCTAGCCACTCTGGGTGGCTCCCAACAGAATATTTAAAATACAATAAAACAGGGGTCAGCAAACTTTTTCAGCAGGGGGCTGGTCCACCGTCCCTCAGACCTTGTGGGGAGTCGCACTATATGGGGGGCGGGGCGGGAATGAACGAATTCCTATGCCCCACCAATAACCCAGAGATGCATTTTAAATAAAAGCATACATTTTACTCATGTAAAAACATACTGATTCCCAGACCTTCCGTGGTCCAGATTTAGAAGGCGATTGGGTCATATCCGGCCCCCAGGCCTTAGTTTGACTACCCATCCAATAAAACATAAAACATTAAAAACTTCCCTAAACAAGGCTGCCTTCAGATGTCTTCTAAAAGTCAAATAGTTGTTTATTTCCTTGACATTTGATGGGAGGACATTCCACAGGGTGGGCGCCACCTCTGAGAAGGCCCTCTGCCTGGTTCCCTGCAACTTGGCTTCTCGCAGGGAGGGAACCGCCAGAAGGCCCTCAGAGCTGGACCTCAGTGTCCGGGCAGAACGATGGGGGTAGAGATGCTCTTTCAGGTATCCTGGGCCAAGGCCATTTAGGGCTTTCATGGTCAGCACCAATACTTTGAATTGTGCTCAGAAACATACTGGACTATCGGGGACCTTAGCCTGGCCCTGTCCTGCCCCGACTTCTGTGAAACGTGGGCGGCCAGGATGAGGCCTCTCAACTGAAGAGCGAGAGAAGCGGCTGGGCTTTCAGGGCCCTTGACATTTCCCACAGACAAAGGCTTGCAGGTGTGTGGGAAAGAACAAAAGATGTTCAGTGTTGGTGGCTCACTATACCCCCAGCTGACCCAGGCTGAGAATCTGCCCTGGTGTTCAGAGAAGGGCTTGCATGTTGTTAATGGGATTTGTGTGCCTTCGCGCTCTCTCTCTCTCCCTCCCTCCCTCTAGCCGCCAGGGGAGTTGCAAAACCAGGGTCAGCATTTTTGCATCTCTCTCTCCCCCCCTCCCCCTTCCCTCCAAGGGCAGAGCATGACGAATGGTGGCGCAGTCTGGATTCCGGACGAAGCTTCCTTCCAGGGCAGCTTTCAGGGCCTGTTGATGTTCCTCCTCTCCACATCCTGGCTATGTGACTCTTTCAGCTGATGGGCAAAATTTTAAGCAACGATTGCTTCCAGGTTAAGGGAAACAATGAGCAAAGCATGGGGAGTGGGGGAATTGGTGCAGGAGAGGGGGATGAACATGGATGGTGAGTTGGCCGTGGCACGAGAGGAGTTTCTAAAATTCTGCCTGGCATGGAGGAAGTGGGCAGAGAAAAGCTCCCCCCCCCTCTCTCCCAATGCTAGAACTCATGGACATCCACCAAAGTTGAATGTTGCAATATTCAGGACAGAGAGAAGTAAGGACTTTCCCATCCAGTGCCAAGTTAGAACTGTGATAAGAAATCTAAGGTCTCAAATATAGTACAAATATTCATAAATGCACACCTATCTAAAGATATGAACCATGTGTCTGAAATAGTGTGGGAGAGCAATCCTGCAGCCATTCTGACTCTCCCAAATTGACCTCAATATATTTCTCTGCAAGGAGGGAGGCAAATGGGGAAAGTCTTTTTGCTTGCAAATCCTGTCTTAAGGGCGTATTTGTGGATGAATAGGGTGAGCCTGTGACCTGGATTCAGGAACTAAAGTATTTACCATCACAAAAGAATGGCCAGGCTGCCCAGGTAAAGCAGTCAGTGACCATTATCAGGTATCCTGGCAGACAGGATTTCTGCTTTCGACTGCCTCCTGTGATGTATGTATGTTGTTTTGGGGGGTGGTCTTGGGCTACAGGGTGGGCAATTTCAAGAGTCTATATAAGGGCCTGCACACCACTGTTCAGGGTTCTCTCCTCCCTCCCGCGTGTGGTGAGTGAGGACCCTGTTGCAACAGTTCCTTGATCAAAGACCAGGCTTACTAGCCTGTGCTTCTCAATATACTCTGGTTGGCCTGTTTTCTCCTACAGATTCTATATGGGCTCCTCGATACCCCATAAGGAAAGAGGAGCAGTTTTTCTTACAACAGAACTGTGGAACTCCCTCCCGCAGGAGGCAGGGATAGCCAAAGGAGGGTAGAACTTGAACCAATGGCTTCAACTTACAAGAAAGGAGATTCTGACTCAACATGAGGAAGCAGTTTCTGACAGCAAGAGCTGTTAGACAGCGGAACCGTCCCCCTCTGGAAGATTGTGGACTCTCCTTCCTTGGAGGTTTTTAAGCAGAGGTTGGATGGCCATGTGCCATAGACGCTTGAGTTGAGAATTCCTCATTGCAGGGGGTTGGACTAGATGACCCCCGTGTCCCTTCCATCTCTACAACCCTATGAAGGCTACTTTCCAGAATGGCTGTGTTCTGTCTCCACAGTCGGAGGCAGCCATGCTTCTGAATCCCAGTTGCTGGAAACCACAGGAGGGGAGAGTTGCTCATGTGTCGGATCCATTGGGGAATTGGATGGCTGCTTTGAGAACAGGATGCTGGACTAGCTAAGCCATTGGCCTGATCCAGCAGATGGGTCTTATATTCTTACGTAGAGTCCCCCTTTCACATTGCCAGGGTTTAGCCCCTAAACATAGGCATCTGCTGAGAGGCCCCTGGAGAGACAACATGGGGGAAACTGTTGAAGAAGGGACAGATCCGGCTTCTGAGGAGGGCCCTGCAACTGTCAATTGCTCCTGAAGAAGCAGCAATGGTCAACGCGTTGATTGGAGGCTGGATCTGCTGCCTCTGTAGATTCTTCCACCAGAGGCAGTCCCCTCAGCTTGCCTCATAGAATCATAGAGTTGGAAGAGACCACAGGGGCCATCCAGTACAACCCCCTGCCAAGCAGAAAACACCACCAAAGCATTCCTGACAGATGGCTGTCAAGCCTCCGCTTAAAGACCTCCAAAGAAGGAGACTCCACCACACTCCTTGGCAGCATATTCCACTGTCAAACAGTTCTTACTGTCAGGAAGTTCTTCCTCATGTTGAGTCAGAATCTACTTTCTTGTAAGTTGAAGCCATTGGTTCAAGTTCTACCCTCCTTTGGCCTCTTCTTAGAATCATAGAGTTAGAAGAGACCACAAGGGCCAGCCAATCCAAACCCCTGCCAAGCAGGAAACACCATCAAAGCATTCTTGACATATGGCCGTCAAGCCTCCGCTTAAAGACCTCCAAAGAAGGAGACTCTACCACACTCCTTGGCAGCAAATTACTGTCAGGAACTTCTTCCTAATGTTTAGGTGGAATCTTCTTTCTTGTAGCTTGAATCCATTGCTCCGTGTCCGCTTCTCTGGAGCAGCAGGAAACAACCTTTCACCCTCTTCCATATGACATCCTTTTATATATTTGAACATGGCTATCATATCACCCCTTAATCTTCTCTCTTCAGGCTAAACATACCCAGCTCCCTAAGCTGTTCCTCATAAGGCATCGTTTCCAGGCCTTTGACCATTTTGGTTGCCCTCCTCTGGACACGTTCCAGCTTGTCAGTATCCTTCTTGAACTGTGGTGCCCAGAACTGGACACAGTACGCCAGGTGAGGTCTGACCAGAGTGGAATACAGTGGTACTATGGTATTACTTCCCTTGATCTAGATGCTATACTAGATGTCACAAGTATCTAGATGCCTCAAGTGTGGGCCGGTCCTGCCTGTGCTGGAGATTGGCATCAGGGCATTCTGGCGAGGGTGGGGGTGGAGGAGCTCCCTTCTCGATGCATCTTGCAAACCGGCCTCCCCACTGTGCATCAGTCTGGCTCCTGTCAGAAAACCCAGACAAGGCTGAGCTCATGCTGCCTCCCGTCAGACCCAGCTCATTGACTCTTACGAAGCCGGCTTCCCTCGTCTGAGCTCACAGGGGAGCAGCTAGGTCTGATGGGGGGGAGCCTCAGCAGACAGCCACAGCTGACAGCCACAGCAGTCCTCTCCATTCCGTGCTCGGACTGTACAGCAGAGGCTGTCCCAGACCCCAACACAATGCAGCTGCCCCATCGAGGAAGACAGGCTGGCTTAAAGGCTCCATCCATAATGTACACACCCACCCTGCTGTGCCTGTGATCTTTCGCATTTGGTGCAGAAAGGCAGCCAAAATGCTGTCTTTTGTGGGAATGTTAGGGATGTGGATTAGGATATATTATTAGATAGATCCTATCCAAGCTTGTGTTAGCAAGCTTCCAATATCAGCAGAGGGACATTCCCCTTTTGTGCGCAGCAAAGCGTGAGCGTTAGGTTTGTTAGAACCTCTGCAACAATATTATACTTCAATATTATACTTCCTGGCAAATCCCCTTTGTCCCTCTTAAAAGAAATACACGACACAATAGTATTAAAATAAGATAGAGTTTACTCACATGACATCCTGAGTTAACAGCATAATCTCAGAAAGGCAGGCTTGCGTAGAAAAGTTACAAGTATATACATCTGGAGTCTACTTAGTAAAGTGAGGCTCCATCAGGTCTCTCTCTTAGCAGCAGGCCAAGAGGGAGAACCATCCTAACTGGAGATTCTCTGGAGATGTGTTCCCGTTGAAAGAGAAAAGGCTAAGAGAGAGAATGGTTGCTGGCTAGGGGCTTTTGTCTGCCAGCTAATCCATCTCATCTGCATATCTGGAGGAACAGGAACTGAACTTAGTCAGGTGTCCCTCCAGGTGAGTTCCTGTTAGTGGACACTCTAGGAACTGTTGTGACTTGTCTACCCCAGTGTTCCATCCCACATCTTTGACCTAAAAATCCTTAAATGGCTCAGGACTGCAATACCTTAAGGATCACCTCTCCGGATCCTGAGATCACCACTCGAGGCCCTTCTTTGTGTGTCTCCTCCACGACAGATCCGGAGGACGGCAACATGAGAACGGGGCCTTCTCTGACAATAAACATTCAGAAGAACTTTCTGTTTGACAGTGGGACGGTCTCCCTCGGCAGGTGATGGACCTCCTTCCTCGGAGGCTTTTCATTTTCAACAGAGGTTGGATAGCCATTTGTCAGAGATTCTTTGCAGGGGGTTGCACTAGATGACCCCCAGGAGTCCCTTCCAACTCAACAATTCTATGGTTTGGGAGAGAAAAACCTCTCCCTATCCTCTTTTCCCAGCACCATGCATAACTATTTATACGACTCTGTCATGTCTCCCCTTACTCCTTTTCTAAACTAAAGATTGCAGACTTTACGTCCCCCTGATCCTTTTGGTCGCCCTTCCTGGCACCTTCTCAACCTCAGTCTCCAAGTAGGGAAATGGGTGCATTCAACATCCAGCACACACCCACAGATAAGCACCCGCACATGAGCACTGAGGTTTACACACAGCCTGCCGTTTTGCAGACTTCAGCAAAATTTGAGGTGTGTTTTTTTAAGAGAGAGAGAGTATATTGATGGATTTGCACCCAGTGAATATTTTTGACATGCTTGGCTTTCAAATCAGCAGAGGAAAGGGCTCTTTCAGGATAAAGGAAAATGCAAAGGTACAGATGCAAAGAGAAGCCTCCGTGTGAGGCAGGCAGAGTCGTCCTGAGGAATTTCCCTGCTGAGAAGCAAATCCCCAACAACCAAGCCAAGCCAAGGCACAGACCAAGCCAGTTAAGTTATTTTGGTCCTGGAGAAAAATCCCACAAGTGTCTCTCGCCCTCCCAGCAGGAAAAGCAGAACCATCACCAATTGAACGCTGGACATAGTCAATTAAATACTGCAGCACGATTGCTGATGGGAGCGAGGCCTTGTCAACACGTAACCCCCGTGCTCAGAGACTTACAAGGGTTGCCGATTTCCCGCCAGGCCAAGTTCAAGGTTATTTGAAAATAAAGTACTGTTGATATATTAAGTCCTTAACTTGGGACCAGTTTGCCTACAAGATCCCCTTCCCCCATTGGATCGATGGAACTGGCTCTGTTCCAGGTGTTACCAGGAAATTGGAAGTGGGGTGAGAGACCTCACCACCCCCATGAGCTTTGCCTCTCCCACACCAGCAGGCAAAGACAGAGAGCCTCCGCTGCACAGTAACAAACCACTCACTCACAAATAATATAAGACTCCTGTTGGAAATGTATACATTGCTTCTGGAATGGCACACAAAGGATGAACACAGGTTAAATCTGTAATGAGACACTGGGAGAGGGGTTTGGGGCATAATATCCAACTTTCAGATTGGGAAAGGTTATGGAAATCTGATTTGAAATTCTCGGCACGTTCTACACTGAAAGGAAACTATATGAAAACGATGTGCCGGTGGTATTTGACTCCTAGTAAGGTAGGACATGGGTGGTGCTGTGGTCTAAACCACTGGGCCTCTTGGGCTTGCCAATCAGAAGGTCGGTGGTTTGAATCCCCACGATGGGATGAGCTCCCGTTGCTCTGTCCCAACTCCTGCCAACCTATTGATACCAGGCAGGCACCTTCGCTGTCCTCCTTTTGCCCCTCCAGCAGCCGTAGCAACTTGAGTCTGTGGACTGCAGCCTTCTGCTCCACAGCCACCAGCCGCCCTGCCTCTCTCCTCTTTCCCCTCCTGCCAATATCATCTCCTTTATTATATACAGGGTGTTCAAACTGTTAGATGAGGGGTGGTACCTCTGGTGGGGGGCAGAGAAGGAAAGCTCTGATCCTAAACTTCCGCCGCCTTGTAGGACATCTTCAAAAGAAAAGATTCTGGGGGGCGGGATGAGGGGGAGGGAGCCGAGCCGCTTTGCCAGCAGCCTTCATTTCGGCAACTCCTGCAGCCAAGCTGGTGCCAAACATCTTGCTCTGTTTTCCTTTGGACCACATCCGCGAGGCTGAGGGGGGGGGGTTGTTGTCATCTGGGCAGGCCAGGACCTCCAGACACACTGCCTAGGCTTGCACCCCTTCGGTGATGCTAACACAGCAAAAACAACGCAGGAGGCAGCTGTTTGCAAGCTCCCAGCCTCTGCCGCCACAGCAGGTGCTGTGATTCTCCAGCGGTTTGATCTCACCCGTGGATCCTACTCCATTGTCTCTTGAGGCAGACAGATGCCAACCACAACAAGATTATCCGGACAGACCAGGAAGTCTCTTTTTGTAGAAATTCCATGACTCTTGAGTCAAACAATGACATCACTCTTAGGTCCAGCCCAAGAGTTTCCATTGCGCAAAGTGGAGCCCAAATAGCCTTCTTCCCCCCCCCCAAAATACTAATAATAATAATAATTGCTGGAGGGTAATTTAGAGTGGGGGGGAATAGATGGCTCCATAGAGGCATCAGATCCTTCATTTGCTGCTTTCAGTTTCCACTGTCTGGGGAGACTTCCTTCTCCTTTTTGCTGATCACTTTCGCTCTCACCCTGCCTGACCTGCCTCCCGCGGTTGTTCTCCAAACCTCTTAGAGAAAGCGGGTACATGGAATACAGAACGAAACGAAAATAATTATGGATCTTCTAATTTTACTATTTGGCTAGGCTAAAGAAACTGTGCTAATGGAGAACAGGGTTTTAATGTGCCATCTCTTAACTGCTGCCAGAATTATTATTTGTCAAAACTGGAGGGGGAAATGAGAGGCTCTGTGCATAAGAGAATAGATGGCTGAAATCTGGGACATTGTGTGAAGCTTATATGCACGGTGAGAAGCAGAGCAGGCAGGCAAACAAGATTAGGTCTTTATCGAAAAACAAAGTCTTTTTATAATGTAACTGGAGTAATAAGGGACAGGATAATGTCAAGCCATTTCTGTTACTCAGAACCCTGCAATATTGATTTATGACATTTGATTTTGGCAGGGAAATTTGCTCCTGTGACTTAACTTCTAGATATCCCTCTCTGCTTTTAATTTATATGGCATCTGTTTTTGTACTTGTCACTCTATAAGTGTGTGTGTGTGTGTGTGTGTGTGTAAATAATAATAAAAACAAATGCATAATGTTTCCTTTATAAAACAAATAAGCTAGGCAAATATAAGCTCTCCCGGTTCCACTGCTCCGCTCCGTATTAATTAAGCCAGCCTAATTACCACGGCTGGTTCCGTAATTGCAAGCGCCGACGTGGACTCGGACCTCTACACTTCATGCTTCCCACTCCCCCCCCACTCCCTCCCTCCCTCCCTCCCTCCCTCCCTCCCTCCCTCCCTCCCTCCCTTGAGAGCTGTTGGAGAAATTGCCTGGTTTTTAATAAACCAGAATATGCTTCTGCAATGAAACCGGGGGAGACAGAGTGGAAGGAACAGAGAGACAAAACAGCCGTTCTTGCCTCTGCAAGGAATTAAAAAACAGGGCTTGTGGTTTGAATACTTGCTCATGTGCAAGCAAAAAAAAAAAAAATACCCCCCAGAAATCCTTGGCTGTGCTTTTGACAGCTTCAGAAAGCTGTGAAGCTTTTTATGTCCCAGGGACACCCAGAAAACAACTGTCTTTCTAGAAACACTGCATAGATATTTCAGATTTCTCTCTCTTTTGTTTTATTTTATCCACTTGGCTTTGTGTTTTTATGCTACAGTGCACCCTGGGAACTTAGACTGAAGGACGGGTAACTAATAATAATAATAATAATAATAATAATAATAATAATAATAATAATAGAAGAAGAAGAAGAAGAAGAAGAAGAAGAAGAAGAAGAAGAAGAAGAAGAAGAAGAAGAAGAAGAAGAAGAAGAAGAAGAAGAAACATGAATTTGTAGAGTTGGAAGGGACCCCAAGGGCCATCTAGTCCCACCCCCTGCAAGGCAGGAATCACAGCTGAAGAATCCCAACTTTCAACCTCTGCTTAAAAACCTCTAATGAAGGAGAATCCACCACCTTCCACTGTCAAACAGAAAGTTTTTCCGAATGTTTAGTCAGAATCTCCTTCCTTGTCATTTGAATCATTTGCTTTAGGTCCTCCTCTCTGATGCATCAAACTTGCATCATCAACAGCCCTTCAAATCTTTGAAGAAGGCTCTCAGGGTTGCCAATGATATGAGTCATATCGTTTCTCGGTCTCTTTTTTTGCAGGATAAACATACGCAACTCCCTCAACCGTTCCTCATCAGGCGTGGCTTCCATCCCCATCATCATTCAGTCTGCTCTCCCCTGCACACCTTCCAGCTTGTCGATATCCTTCTTAAACTGGGGTGCCCAGAACTGGGGGGAAGGTCTGACCAAGGTGGAATAAAGCGTTGGGTTTCAGGCTGCCGGGCGCAAAGCAAACCTTTCGTCATTTTTCATCATGTTCAAAGGCCACAAGACCATCACATGAGAAACAGAGGCCTGGCTCCCTCGAGCTCAGTCCCCTGTCAGGAGTGGGA
This sequence comes from Zootoca vivipara, assembly GCF_965207765.1. NCBI lineage: Eukaryota > Metazoa > Chordata > Lepidosauria > Squamata > Lacertidae > Zootoca > Zootoca vivipara. The sequence goes on along the minus strand of NC_142589.1, from coordinate 81,248,393 downwards.
AAAGAAAACAGGAAGGAAAAACCAAAAGCATTTCAAAGGTCAGAGCTCAAAGTCCGGCGCTTCACCTCTCGATTCCTTAGGAAGTTCCCCGCAAATCAGGCTCTCAGGCGGCTTTCCTTTTCCACCTCTGCCGACCTCCACCACGAGCTCAGCAGTTCCACAATCACGTCGCATGAAAACGCAAGAGCACACAGCCACAAACCTCTTACACCCACACACCTCTCTGCTCCACTGAGCTTTCCTTCCCCTAGGCTAGCAAAATAAATAAGTGAGGGTGCTGCCCCACAACCCATTTGCAAAGGGACCGGAAAAGAAACACCTGCCCAAGCCAACCGCCGGTTGCCTGTTCTGTGCTGAGTTGCGAAATCCCAGGGCAGTTGGGCACGCCTATTTCTCCTCCTCCTGCCAGGGTAGAAGGCCTTTCATACTTCAAGCATGACATCACCTCTAGACACTCAGCCAGGATCACCTGGGAATTTCTCTGGCTCACAGTCAGCACCTGTCAACTTTTTTCACTTTCCTTCAACTCTTTCAGAACATCATGTTGGAAGAGTTCCCTTATTCGAATGGTCGAGTTCCCCAGCTCGCTGTTTCGTGTCCTGAAAACAGAAAGCTGCGCAGGTATAAATACCTGGGCCATGGAGGATCCAAAACACACAGATCTGCTCCAGGGAACGAAGACAACGTGCATCTCAAACCCGAAGACATCGCGACAGAATTACGATGGGCACAGGTAAGGACATGTCGACTGCTTTGACTCTGCGGCTCAGGCTGCAGAGTCGGGTGTGTGTCGGGGATTGGCTCGGGGCAACTACAATTGAGCTGTGATGACTGTGTTGCAGCAGGTTGGACTAGATTACTCTTGGGATCCCTTCCAACTCGTACCAATCAATGATACATTGGAGGTCTTCCAACAAAGGTTGGGCGGCCATCAGTCGGGGATTCCTTAGCTGTGATTCCTGCACTGCAGGCGATTGGATTAGATGACCTCCAGGAACCCTTGCAACTCTGCAGGTCTATGATTCTGATTAGTTCTGCACCCTTTTGCACTGCAAACCCCATGTTTTGTACCGGACCCCAAACCAATTAACTGGCGCTCAAACCAGGGGTCCTAGGTATCCCCCCAAAAAAACTCCAAAGTCAAGTGCTTCGACTCTGCGGCTCGACTGCTTCGACTCTGCAGCTCGACTGCTTCGATGGCTGTGTTGCAACACGTCGAGTGCTTCGAGTGCTTCGACGTCGAGTGCTTCGACTCTGCGGCTCAGACTGCAGAGTCGAGTGTGTGTCGGGGATTGGCTCGGGGCAACTACAATTGAGCTGGCGCTCAAACCAGGGGTCCTAGGTATCCCCAAAAAAAACCTCCAAAGTTGACCGATTGAAACAAACTGGTGCCAAACATTTGCACTCATTCTGCACCCTTTTGCACTGCGAACCCCGTGTTTTGCACCGGACCCTCAAACCAATTAACTGGCGCTCAAACCAGGGGTCCTAGGTATCCCCCCCAAAAAAACTCCAAAGTTGTCTGATTGAAACAAACTGGTGCCAAACTTTTGCACTCATTCTGCACCCTTTTGCACCGTGAACGCCGTGTTTTGCACTGGACCCCCCACACTGATTATCTGATGCTCAAACCAGGGGTAATTGGAATCCCACAAAACCTGAAAACAGGAAGCTGCGCAGGTATAAATACCTGGGCCATGGAGGATCCAAAACACACAGATCTGCTCCGGGGAACGAAGACAACGTGCATCTCAAACCCGAAGACATCGCGACAGAATTACGATGGGCACAGGTAAGGGCACGTCGAGTGCTTCGAGTGCTTCGGCGTCAAGTGCTTCGACTCTGCGGCTCGACTGCTTCGACTCTGCAACTCGACTGCTTCGATGGCTGTGTTGCAACACTTCGAGTGCTTCGACGTCGAGTGCTTCGACTCTGCAGCTCAGACTGCAGAGTCGGGTGTGTGTTGGGGATTGGCTCGGGGCAACTACAATTGAGCTGTAATTGGACCCCAAACTAATTAACTGGCGCTCAAACCAGGGGTCCTAGGTATCCCCCCAAAAAAACTCCAAAGTTGACCGATTGAAACAAACTGGTGCCAAACATTTGCACTCATTCTGCACCCTTTTGCACTGCGAACCCTGTGTTTTGCACCGGACCCCCAAACCAATTAACTGGCGCTCAAACCAGGGGTCCTAGGTATCCCCCAAAAAAAACTCCAAAGTTGACCGATTGAAACAAACTGGTGCCAAACTTTTGCACTCATTCTGCACCCTTTTGCACCGTGAACGCCGTGTTTTGCACTGGACCCCCCAAACCGATTATCTGATGCTCAAACCAGGGGTAATTGGAATCCCACAAAACCTGAAAACAGAAAGCTGCGCAGGTATAAATACCTGGGCCATGGAGGATCCAAAACACACAGATCTGCTCCGGGGAACGAAGACAACGTGCATCTCAAACCCGAAGACATCGCGACAGAATTACGATGGGCACAGGTAAGGGCACGTCGAGTGCTTCGAGTGCTTCGGCGTCAAGTGCTTCGACTCTGCGGCTCGACTGCTTCGACTCTGCAACTCGACTGCTTCGATGGCTGTGTTGCAACACTTCGAGTGCTTCGACGTCGAGTGCTTCGACTCTGCAGCTCAGACTGCAGAGTCGGGTGTGTGTTGGGGATTGGCTCGGGGCAACTACAATTGAGCTGTAATTGGACCCCAAACTAATTAACTGGCGCTCAAACCAGGGGTCCTAGGTATCCCCCCCAAAAAACTCCAAAGTTGACCGATTGAAACAAACTGGTGCCAAACATTTGCACTCATTCTGCACCCTTTTGCACTGCGAACCCTGTGTTTTGCACCGGACCCCCAAACCAATTAACTGGCGCTCAAACCAGGGGTCCTAGGTATCCCCCAAAAAAAACTCCAAAGTTGACCGATTGAAACAAACTGGTGCCAAACTTTTGCACTCATTCTGCACCCTTTTGCACCGTGAACGCCGTGTTTTGCACTGGACCCCCCAAACCGATTATCTGATGCTCAAACCAGGGGTAATTGGAATCCCACAAAACCTGAAAACAGAAAGCTGCGCAGGTATAAATACCTGGGCCATGGAGGATCCAAAACACACAGATCTGCTCCGGGGAACGAAGACAACGTGCATCTCAAACCCGAAGACATCGCGACAGAATTACGATGGGCACAGGTAAGGGCACGTCGAGTGCTTCGGCGTCAAGTGCTTCGACTCTGCGGCTCGACTGCTTCGACTCTGCAACTCGACTGCTTCGATGGCTGTGTTGCAACACTTCGAGTGCTTCGACGTCGAGTGCTTCGACTCTGCAGCTCAGACTGCAGAGTCGGGTGTGTGTTGGGGATTGGCTCGGGGCAACTACAATTGAGCTGTAATTGGACCCCAAACTAATTAACTGGCGCTCAAACCAGGGGTCCTAGGTATCCCCCCAAAAAAACTCCAAAGTTGACCGATTGAAACAAACTGGTGCCAAACATTTGCACTCATTCTGCACCCTTTTGCACTGCGAACCCCGTGTTTTGCACCGGACCCCCAAACCAATTAACTGGCACTCAAACCAGGGGTCCTAGGTATCCCCCCCAAAAAAACTCCAAAGTTGTCTGATTCAAACAAACTGGTGCCAAACTTTTGCACTCATTCTGCACCCTTTTGCACCGTGAACGCCGTGTTTTGCACTGGACCCCCCAAACCGATTATCTGATGCTCAAACCAGGGGTAATTGGAATCCCACAAAACCTGAAAACAGGAAGCTGCGCAGGTATAAATACCTGGGCCATGGAGGATCCAAAACACGCAGATCTGCTCCGGGGAACGAAGACAACGTGCATCTCAAACCCGAAGACATCGCGACAGAATTACGATGGGCACAGGTAAGGGCACGTCGAGTGCTTCGGCGTCAAGTGCTTCGACTCTGCGGCTCGACTGCTTCGACTCTGCAGCTCGACTGCTTCGATGGCTGTGTTGCAACACGTCGAGTGCTTCGAGTGCTTCGACGTCGAGTGCTTCAACTCTGCGGCTCAGACTGCAGAGTCGGGTGTGTGTCGGGGATTGGCTCGGGGCAACTACAATTGAGCTGTAATTGGACCCCAAACTAATTAACTGCCGCTCAAACCAGGGGTCCTAGGTATCCCCCCCAAAAAAACTCCAAAGTTGACCGATTGAAACAAACTGGTGCCAAACATTTGCACTCATTCTGCACCCTCTTGCACTGCGAACCCTGCGGCTCGACTGCTTCGACTCTGCAGCTCGACTGCTTCGATGGCTGTGTTGCAACACGTTGAGTGCTTCGAGAGCTTCGACGTCGAGTGCTTTGACTCTGTGGCTCAACTGCTTCGACTCTGCGGCTCAGACTGCAGAGTCGGGTGTGTGTCGGGGATTGGCTCGGGGCAACTACAATTGAGCTGTGATGGATATCCCCCCCCCCTAAAAACCCTTCACCGTTGTCCTCTTCACTCTAAACTATTGCAAAAGTTTGGCACCCGATCAGAGTGTGCTAGATACTCCATAGCACAGCTTTCTGTTTTCAGGACTCGACACAGCGAGTCGGCGAACTCTCCCGCCACAATGTTCGGAAAGCAGGTGGAGCAAAGTGAAAATAGGTGACATGTGCTGGCTGTGAGCCAGCGGAATTCCCATGTGTTGTTAGCCAAGTCAGTGCCTAGAGGTGATGTCATGCTTGCAGCACAAAAGGCATTCTGCCCTGGCAGGAAGAGGAAAAATAGGTGTGCCGTCTGATTCACTGCCCTGGAATCTTTCACGTTGACACAGAACGGGGAGGGTGAGGCAAACCATGGGTTTTGCGATGCAAGTTTGCAAAGGTTTGGCACCCGTTTGGAACGAATTGGACAATGCTAGCTTTTTGGTGTTAACTATGAGCAGCGGCAGAGCTAGCCGCCCGGGCATCTGGAACGGCGCACATGCCTTGCACCCAGGGGCGGAGTGATCAGCCCACAGGGGCGGGGCAATCCTCCCAGGGGGGGCGATCGGCACAGTGGCGATCTGCCCAGGGGGGATTTTGTCACCCCCTTCAGGGATGACACCCGGGGCGAGCTGCCTCCACTGCCCTCCCCTTCCTACATCTCTGACAATGAGCCCTGGTTTGCTGCATCAATTACTCAGTTTGGGGGTCAGTGTAAAACACGGGGGTGAAACCTGAATGGCTTCCAGTGTATCGCTGAGTCCAAACAATCTAGAGGGCACCAGGTTGACAAAGACAGGGCTAGGGCGCAAAGTGTGCCCCTCCTACGAGGACGCACGGTGGGAGAAAAAGGCGAGCATCATTTCAGAAGCAAAGGCAGCATGCTGTTTTCTCTAGAGTTCTTGATTCTCCTCATATGCAAATGCATGCAGATTTTAATTGGCTCAGTTAACTGCCTAAAACTTATACAAGTAATCAGCCGGAATGGAGTGGGTGCGAAAGTGGGAAAGGGAGGGAAGAGGAGAGTCTCATTTCCAGCAGTGTCTGTGTGCCTTTTAGCAGCTGGAGACGGGCAGAAATTCAATCCGTACAGCTTTTTGATAAGGGAGCTGCACCTGTTGGACTTTCACCTGCCGGACAGCTCTTATAGGCAGGGCATCTCTGTGGGGCAGGTGGGGTGGCCTAAGTGCACAGCAGCCTTCTCCAACCCGGTGCCTTTCAGAGGTGGTGTAGTGGTTAGGGTGCTGGGTTAGGACCCGGGAGAGAACCTGGTCCAAATCTACCCCACTCAGCCATGAAGCTCACTGGTTTTGGGGGCCAGTCGCAGCCCAACCTACCTCACAGGATTGTTGTGGGAATTAAACGAGGAAGTGGAGGAGAACCACTTTGAGCTCCTTGGAGAAAAAGGTGGGATATAAATTATATAAGCACGTGCACAGACAGGTGTGCCAGGATTTAGCGGTAGAAACTAAAGTGATAAGATGCCCTACAGGCAGCCGTTCAACAGGGAGCGTAACAAGAAGAGCTGCGCCTGTTGCATTTGGGCTCCCAGGATTAAGTGAGGAGGGGGCAGAACCACGCCTGCTTCCTTGAGCTCCATGGAGAAATGGGTGGAATGCAAATGTAAATAGCTAGAATATCTTAGTTGGGGCATTGCAGGGGGTTGGACTAGATGACCCCTGGTGTCCCTTCCAACTCTACAATTCTATGATTCTGTGAGGCTCTTAATTTCAGGGTCGTGGGTTTAGGTTTGAGCCCCACTTTGGGTACAAGATTCCTGCATTGCAAGAGGTTGGGTTAGATGGCTTATGTGGCCCCTTCCAACTCTAGAAGTCATGATCCCTGCATGGATATGCAAAAGATTTTACTGCTCCAAATAGTATTAGTAATACTGATGCCTTGGACCACAGCTGGGCTGGTGGGTCAGAACCTATAAACCAGAGCCTCTGCAGAGCTCCAGGTTGGAGAAGCCTGGTGTGCACTTGCCGGAAAGGGAGGACGGGTGCCTCGGCACACCTGCTGGTTTCTCTGCTCTTTGAAAAACCGGTCAGTCATCTTTCGCAAAGGTCCCTGGGGATCAGCTCCCCAAACCCTGCCGCCTTTCCCCCGCCACCAAACACATATACCCCACATCCCCATTCCTTGCCAGGACACCCCAGCGAGACCCCTCTTAACCTTATGCTAATTGCCCAATTACTCACCTTCCCAATGCAAATGTAGCTACAGAGAAATAATTGAAGCTCTAAACAGTGACAAATGATTCTGGCTCCGGAGGACTAGAAGCGTCGAGGCAATTATCTCCCAGCGCTTCTCAATACCCATCTTTCCTTTCCAATATTTTATTTATCAGAGTTTTTCCTCTCTGTGGTAATGGTGCAATTAGCCATCTCCCAGGAATACCCAGCGGGGCGGCTGGGGAAAGAGGGCATCCATTTGGCCCCAAAGCCTTCCTCCTCCCTGGTCAACAAAATCTCCTTCACATGCCCAGAATACCCACCTGCCTAGAAGTTGGGGACCCCAAGATGTAATCCCAAGGAAAGGCGGCCAGGACCAGCCAGGATCAGTTTCTTAATTACTCTCATAGAATCACAGAATCATGGAATTATAGAGTTAGAAGGGAACCCCCAGGGTCCAGCCCCCACTGTACAAGAATCGGGGGTGGACTAGATGACTTTGGGTGTCCCTTCCAACTCTACAGTTCTATGATACTAGGCCATGCCACAGGTAGCCAATGACCTTGAGATGTTGTGAAGTCCCAAATCCCAACAGCCCCCTTCCCAACCTAGCATGACCAACGGTAGGGGATGATGGGTGCTGTAGTCCGTGCAGTAACCGGAGAGCAACACAGCTTGGAGCCATAATTTTTGAAAAATAGGAGAGAACACCTGATTTAATCAGCCTGAGCTTGCTTTGAGTTCTGCAGCCTTCCGAAAGCAGATGAAAGCAAGTGGTCCCCCCTGTCAGTGTCTTCTGCCTTTGAGTGACTCAGTGCCCTCCTTTCATCCTGGCATCAACACAAAGGCAAGCTCTGATCGCATCCCCCTGACCCAGGCGTTGGAAGGGGTCACGGAAACGCTCGCTCTCCAAATTGGTGTGCCTTTCCGCTTCTTTAATCAGAGCCGGTTTACGCCATCAGATCCTGGGGGGGTTGGCTCTCTCCGCACCGTTGATCAGGAGATAACAGCCCTTCAAATATTAATCGCATAATAACAATCCCCATTTGTTCAAGTGTCTTAAACAGAGAGAAAGAAAGACACTGCTTGGAGATAAGGAACAGACAATCCCTTGAAGAATAATCAGATGGCCCACATCCACGGCGGGAATCATAAATCCCCGGGAATTTCAGCCCACACACCCTGGGCTCATCATCTCCAGTCATTTAGAAGTGAATTTTGTTGTCTAGTGAATGGAGAAAGCGACCTGCTCTTCTGGATGGGATTGCTTATCCCCAGTTTAAAAAACAAAGTTGAGGGTGGGCGCCTGATCTTACTAACACAGCCAGCCTCTAGCTGGTGGAATACAGAGGTTTTGGACTACAACTCCCATCAGCTGGTGGAAGTTGTAGTCCAGAACCTCTGGAGGGCACCAGGTTATGGGGAAGGCCCCTTTTCACCCCATCAAACTCAGAGACATCGCATTTAATTTTCTAAACAGAGCATGAGCGACCCCATTTTGGTTAGAGCAGCCCTTGCACGTTACCCTCCTCCAAAAAGAAATGAGAGCAAAAGAGGGCAAATTGCAAAGCATTTTTGGTACCTGCTGGTTTATACGCAGAGGTTTCAATTCCAAAAAAATAATGTAAAGAGAAATCCACAGCTGTTGTGATCCAGTGAGCTGTCCGCCTGGTTTAGTAGTTGTGGTCTAAACCACTGAGCCTCTTGGGCTTGCTGATCAGAAGGTCGGCGGTTCGAATCCGCACAACGGGGTGAGCTCCCGTTGCTCTGTCCCAGCTCCTGCCTACCTAGCAGTTCGAAAGCACGCCAGTGCGAGTAGATAAATAGGTACCACTGCGGCGGGAAGGTAGTGTTTCCATGAGCTCTGGTTTCCGTCATGGTGTCCCATTGCCCCAGAAGTGGTTTAGTCCTGCTGGCCACATCACCCAGAAAGCTGTCTGTGGACAAAGGCCGGCTCCCTCAGCCTGAAAGCGAGATGAGCGCCGCGGCCCCATAGTTGCCTTTGACTGGACTTAACTCTACAGGGGTCCTTTACATATATATATATACCCTGCCCATCTGGCTGGGTTTCCCCAGCCACTCTGGGCGGCTTCCAAATGAATATTTAAAAAAAGTACAGCATCAAACATTAAAAACTTCCCTAAACAGGTGTCTTCTAAAAGTAAAATACTTGCTATTTCCTTATTTCTTACCTTTTTATGTTCGAACCAACTGAGCTATCCAGGCTTCTATGGGGGGGGGGGTAACAAAGTCCAGGGATTCTCAAGCTGTGATTCCTACATTGCAGGAGGTGGGTTCGACTAGAGACCCTTGGGGTCTTCCATTCTATGAGTCTATGACTCATCACATGATGCTTTTTCCAAAAGGCGCCTGTCGCCTTTGAAGAACTGGATTAGCCACAGCAGCATCATTCCATGCAAAGTGCACCAATTAATTCTGCTGCCCCACATGCGCCATCGCAGCTGGTGGGCGCCTTCGTTTCCACATGCTGCGTTTTAAGGAAGTTGGAGGCGAAACTGCAGGTTGGAGAGGGGAGCCCCAATAGGATCAGGGGTTTAGTAGAGGAGGCTGGAGCCCCTGGAGACGCTCGGCTTAGGAAAGGAAAGGCGATTATGTGCCCAGCCCGTTTAATGATGCTCTTCAGATTTTAAAAGGCTGTCATGAAAGCAACGGAAAGCTATTATTCTTCCTTGTCGCTGAAAGCCACACTCACCCGGGCAAGGTGCAATGGGCTTTCTGCCGCGAGGATGTCTCAGTAGGAGGATTGAGGAGGATAAAGTGGTTGCTTCGAGCCCAAAGGTCTGCAGAAACGGGGGTCTATTTCCAGGCTGACTTGCCCCACAGTCCCTAATTCACACTCTCCGGTGAATTGCATTGATTTGCAGCTATGCGATCTCAGGGAGAGTGTGCAACGGTTTCCAGGTCATCCTCCCCAAAGAACCCTGCTTCTCCCCATCTCACGGAGGTCAAGGTTCTCAAGCACTACTGGCCATAGTGGCTGGGCTCTGCCTCCATGGTCGGAACCAGTAAATGCCTCTGAATGTTATTACACCCATTTCGCAGAAGGGAAAACCAGTTTCTGGAAACCACACTCTGGAGGCAAGCAAACCAGCCCTTCAGATCTGAATGGGATTTGGCCTGTTTCATCCTCCGTGGTTATAACCAACCACAGGGGAATTAGAATCACGGGGCGGCAGACCGGGGAGGGACACCCAAAGGTCATCGAGCCCACCCCCTGGCGTGCAGGAATCGTGGCTAATAAAAAGAGGACTTCCTGTGCAAAATAAACCAAATAAGCATTTGGAAAGGAACTCTCAATGATGACCCCCTTTGGCCCCTTCGCCGACTTGGGCCCCAAGTCATGCACCCTGCAGCCTCAGAACCTGACTTCCGGTCTCACAAGGCCTCAGAGATGCTGCCCAAGGTCTCGGAACCTGATTTCTGCTGCTTTGCAAGGCACCAAAAGTTACATCGGGGCCCCCTGCAATGTGGGTGCTGAGGGCCTCCTATAGTTGGCACCCCTGCTGCTTGTTGTTTAGTCATTTAGCCGTGTCCGACTCTTCGTGACCCCATGGACCAGAGCACGCCAGGCACTCCTGTCTTCCACTGCCTCCCACAGTTTGGTCAGACTCATGTTGGTAGCTTCAAGAACACTGTCCAACCATCTCATCCTCTGTCATCCCCTTCTCCTTGTGCCCTCAATCTTTCCCAACATCAGGGTCTTTCCAGGGAGTCTTCTCTTCTCATGTGGTGGCCAAAGTATTGGAGCCTCAGCTTCAGGATATGTCCTTCCAGTGAGCACCCAGGGCTGATTTCCTTCAGAATGGATAGGTTTGATCTTCTTGCAGTCCATGGGACTCTCAAGAGTCTCCTCCAGCACCAAAATTCAAAAGCATCCATTCTTTGGCGATCAGCCTTCTTTATGGTCCAGCTCTCACTTCCACACTTCAAGCCGTCGGCTCCCTTGCCACCATCACCTGAAAACAATTCACCTGCCAGCTATTCTCCACCTCGCCATCTTCTTTCTCTTCTCCTCCACCCCACCCCACCCCCGACTATCGAAACATCTGCCAGGCTCCATTAAACGCGGCAACAGCGTGAGACTCCCTGCCAATTTCATTCATGAGCAACGCCGTCCGCTGCGCTTGGCATCAATTAGCGGCGGTCAGGATTCTGCCTTCGTCGCCGCATTTTGGAGGACTGGGTTTTGCCCTGGCTCAAGCCAAACCTCACCCCTGTTTCCCGACACCACCACCCCTCCTTTTAGAAAATACGGTTTCGGTTTAAGATGCCGGTAAACCCAAGTGGGATCTTTGATTACTGGCCTGCGAGGGAGATATTAATGCCCCGAATCAACTCATGTCTGCGCTGGGAGCCGTTAATTTCAGGCCTTCCCTGGCGTTCCTTTAGATCTCGCACAAAGCCAAGCTGCCTGGCTCAGGGCACAACACCAGAGCTGTTTGTGATTCCATAATGACACAGATTAGTGGCCTTTCAGGAACTATAAACCCAGGGATGCAAAGCAGAGAGGAATCTGGCTGCAAACGTCGTCTGATTAAGGAGCATATGAATCTGTGTTGAGCGGGTCTCAGCTCAGCGTGGAATTGCTTTAGAACGGGGACCGGGGTGCGGAAGCAAATGGCAAAGCCCCAAGAAGTGATTGCTTTCAAAGGCCATCGCCAAAGGGCAGGGAATCATAAAATCATAGAAGTGGAAAGGAGGGTTCCCCAGGGGTCATCCAGTCCAACCCCCTGTGATGCAGGAATCTCAGCTGAAGCTTCCCTGACAGATGGCCCTCCAACCTTTGCTCAAAAACCTCCAAGGAAGGAGAGTCCACCGTTCATGTGGTTCTTAAAAGGCTTGGTTCCCAGATCACCTTGGTTGCCCTCCTCTGCACACGAGGCTGAAGGAATGAGAGAGAGGGCATTTCATTTCTCCCGAGAGCAAAAGGCCTTAGGGTCGCATCTGCACCTTCCCCTTAAAATGCTGTGACACTACTTTAAAGAGGCATGGATTCTTCTGCCAGAGAATCACAGAATCATAGATATTCGAAGGGGCACCCAAGTGTCATCTAGCCCAACCCCCTGCAATGCAGAAATCTCGGCTGGCCGGGGGGGGGGATTCCTGACAGAGGGCCATACAACCTCTACTCAGAAACCTCCAAGGAAGGAGAGTCCACAACCTCCTGAGGGAAATCCTGGGAACTGTAGTTTGTTAAGGGTGTTGAGAGTTGTTCTCCCAGAATCTCCTAATAACTCTCAGCACCCTTATCAAACTACAGTTCCCAAGATTTTTTTTGGGGGGGGGAGCTGGTGCCCACCAAATGTTGCCAGACTACAATTCCCACCAGCCCTGAGCTTTGGCCAGGCAGAAAGGCAGCAATCCTGCAAATTGGGAGTCACTTTTTAAAGCTTTTAGAACAATGGGCTATCAGGAATTCTGTGGGAAGAGGGTGGGAGAGGATGTCATTCCTGGCTTGAGGAACAACCTTCATTTCCCGCTTCTCCTCCCTCCGATTCAGCTCCTGTGAAGCGGATTCTGCTGGCGGCCGTGGCCGTGATTTTGTTTCTGGAAATCTACCAGGCGGATGGGGCTCCCATCAACCAGTGCTACTTCAGCAACTACGGGCCCCAGAGACAGATGAAGGCCTTCAAAAACCTCCGGAACAGATATGTAAGTAGGATGAATTATTCGTTTCTTATGTAATTTGCACCCCTCCGTTTTCTCCAGGGAGCTCAAGGTACCTTACATGGCTCTCCTGCGCCCCCTTGCTTAAACCCCACAATAGCCCTGCGAGGTAGGATAGGCTGAGAGTGAATGGCTGGCCTCGCCCATGGAGAACCCCCCCAAATACATGATGAAAACCAGCATTCCCGCGCATTCAACTTATCCCAGTACCCACCTACAAAACCTTTTATCATCAAGTGATTCACAAGCTAATATAAACCCACCTAGGATAGTTCAGTCGGTAGAGCATGAAACCCTTAACCTCAGGGTTGTGGGTTCGAATCCCACGTTGGGCAAAAGATGCCTGCATTGCAGAGGGTCGGGCCAGATGACCCTTGAGGTCCCTTCCAACCGGCCTTTGGTTTTCCAGACAAAATGAAGCTCCCAAATTCTCTCGCAAAGCTGCCTTTCTGCTTTGATCCTCTTGTCTCAATTTGTGCACCTTTTTTTGTTTTGTCCTTTTCTGTAAGGGCGATACGCCACCCTCTCTTGCACCATGCTCCCATTTCCTCACCTCTTAAGCCCTTCCAGAATATAGCAATATAACCCTATGTGCAGCCACCAAGAAAATTCCAATTAGTGGCTTATTCTCCCCCCCTTAAACCCGCTTGTCATAGAGGTTCTCATGTTTTCATAAAGAGTTTTAAACAAATGTGTGTCAAGGCCGGCATGACGCCAAACAACCTGCAAGGCGGGCTCCCATAAACTGGGTGCTCTCCAAAGGTTTTGAAAGCACCTAGGTTAGGAAAGGCGAATTCACCTGCAGGGCTGGGCGATATCTGGTTTTCAACATTGTGATAGATCACCAGCTAAACATTGCAAGATACTGATAAATCACAATGTCCAAAATAAGGATGGAGCTATGTGGAGGGCTTCATGTTTTTCCCCACATCATGATTTTTGCATAGCACGGACACACACATCATGATTTGCGATTTGATTTGATTTGATTTATTGTTACGGTTCTTGACCAGCACACATAAATATGCAATACATAAAAACAATAAAAGAAGACAAGAATATCTAAAAATAGACAATAAGTATAAGTTCTAACAATTGGTTAAAAGAAAACTAATTAAAAGGAGTATTACTACTTAGGGAGGTAGACTATAGCAGTTAATATCACTGGATCCTCTTTAGCTAGTCCTGAAGATGTTCTGAGGATATTTGAGGTTGCCAAATTCTGTGCTAGAGCCATAAAAATTCGGTCCAATCTAATTAGCAGTGTCCAAATATCCTCATGATTGCAATATATTGCCAGGTCAAAAATTACAAAACTGGTATCAGGCTATGGACTCAAACCAGTTTTGTAGAATATGTCAAAATATGCCCTATTCTCCTGACAGCATCGTGCCACCACCGACCTCCATTGTTCCTGCATTGCAGGGGGCTGGACCTTGGGGTCCCTTCCAGCTCTACAATCCCATGAGTCTATGACCTGCTTTGATCCTGGCATGTTGTCAAGGAGGCCCTAACTTTGCTTCTGTGTCTTGTCATTCCAGGAGGACCTGAGGAGACAGTCTCAGCCATGGAAGAACTGCTCTGGGGAGCATCTCAGGTGGCCCAAAGAATCTCTGGACAATGTGAGTGAGCCCTGTTTTCCTTGGGGGTGGGGAAGCATCGCACATGAGCCCCATTCTGTCCCACACGCTGCCTGCCGTGGCGGAGAGAGCAGGACCCAAGAGGGGTGAAGTGTCCTCCTTTAGATGCAGGAAAATGTATCTAAGAGAGATTTGGGAAAGCCTATTTTGGCCACAAATAGCCATAACCCAGGCAAGCATAACCACCAATAAAGTGGAGAGACTCCTCGGTGAGGGAACATTGCAGCATTTGGGACGTTTCAGAGGAGAGGAGAGATAGAGGAGACAGCAGTTTATGAAGTTATACACAGCACGGTAAAAGTGGAGAGAGAGGAAGACGTTTTCCTCCCTCTCTCATAACATGAGAACTTGTGGACATCCTGTTGGGAGATTCACGTGAAAGAAACCACTAAACAGTGTCCGGTTAGACTGTGGAACTCCCTGCCACAGGAGGCTGTGATGGCCACCAACCTAGACAGCTTTGAAAGAGGATTGGGGAAATTCCTGGAGGAGAAGAGGACTCCTAGCCAGGATGGCTCTGCTTTGCCTCCACGGTCCCAGCAAGGCTTCTCAGTGCCACCTTAGACGCGGACCTCTCTCCTGGAGGGATCCCCAGCGCTGGTGGGCATTAGAAGTGGGGAATGCTGTTTGTGGCTCTTGGGGTGCTTTTGCAGGGAGATGGGGAGTTTAAACAGCTGCGTACCCTGCTCCCCTCCAAAAGCAATTTCAGGAATCTGCCTCACCAGGAAGGAACAATGACAAGGTAGGATCTCTGAACTCTCTTTTTTTCGGCAGATATGGGATAAACGAGAAGCATTGGTGATGAAGCTCGACTTGGTCATCTCCGTCCTGCGGAACCACAGCCAGAATGTTTCCGCCGGAATTGTCAAGCCCGTGTTGGAATTCCTGATGCCCCTACAAGAGACACTCGCGAACTGCGTAAGAAGTTTCTCTGTCCCTTCCTGTCCCACTCACCCACGCTGCCCCCAGTTCTGCCAGGAAGGGGAATTTCTAAACCACATCCCTTCTCTCTTTTAGATAAAGAAGAAGCCTTCGGATCACGAAGCCCACAGTCACCTGCAGGAATTTAGGAGACAGCTTCAGACGTTTAACACCAGAAATGCCCAGGTGAGTGGGGCAGGAGAGAGCCCGGAGGATTTCATCAGGATGCGAGACAGGACCGGCCAAAGGGGGGGGGAGCGGTGGTCTGGGAAAAGCTTTGAGGGCTGGAAAGAGAGGACTGGGTGGGAAGCTTTGCACAGCCTTGCAAACAGAACAACAGAATTGTAAAGTTGGAGGAGACCCCTGACCCCCCCAGTTATGCCAGAACAACATTGCAATGGCTGACTCACACAGGGCGCAATACAGCTGTAATGGAGAAAATCACAGTGGAGCCTTGGTTCTCGAACGGCTTAGTTGATGAACAAATCAGCTCCCAAACGCCAAAAGTGTTCCAGATTTCGAACGTTTTCCGAAAGCCGAGCATCCAGCACGGCTTCCGCTTGAGTGCAGGAAGCTCCTGCAGCCAATCGGAAGCCGCGCCTTAGTTTTCAAACGGTTTTGAGAGTCGAGCGGACCCCCGGAATGGATTAAGTTTGAGAACCAAGGTTCCACTGTACTCATAATTTGAGATTTCAACAAGGACCAGAACCTCCAGGCAATTTAAATATATGATTTGGTGCCCTTTTATTACATAGACATGAGTTGGCATAATTTAACAGATGATTGGTCATTATTATCATTACGTCATTTCCAAGACAGGCCTGGCAAGGCCAAAATGTTGCGACAGGTATGCAGGTGCTCTCGTTCTCATATATTCTCTCTCTCTCTCCATCCCAGCAATCTCCAGAGTGTCTGGAAGTGGCTGTGGGGATGCACCTAGTTGGTCTCTTGAACAAAGATATAAGGCAAATCAGCCACCATCGCCATCAGAAACCCTCCAGATAAGACCCATTTGCGCCAACCAAGGACCTGCTTCCCTCTTTATCCTACTGTTTCTCAAAAGCGACCAGATGGAATCGGAAGACTACCCGGCCCCATTCATCACGTAAAGATGCTGCCACCTGCAAATTGGAACCAAATGCTTGACTTCCCCGCTCTGAACAGCCCTCCAGCCGTTCTAGACCACGAACCCCATCCTTCCCAGCCAGCATGGACCACAAACACCCAGGCGCAAGCATGCCTGCATCTTTTCGGATGTGCAAAGTTTCCACGCCTGTGTGCAAAGCATTCGCCAGAAGCCTTACACCCCCAGACCTAGGAGCCTCTTGTACCGTATTTGCGAATCCAGATGCAATTCTCTTCCGGCAAGAGAAAAGCAATATTGGCCAAGCACCTCAAGGAAAAAAACGAGTGCTAGCAAATCTGGACGGAACTCTATTGCAGAAAATAAACTATGCCATTTATTTTAATTTCCTTGGGCCTGGAATTAACAAGTTCAAGAGGAGGAGGGGAAAGGGGGATCATTATTTAAAGTGCAACGCATTCATAAAAATGTTATTTATTCATGCATCTGTGTCTGTGGTTTAAGAGTTCTCTCTCTCTCTCTCTCTCTCTCTCTCTCCCCGGACAAGCCAGGCTGCCCCCTGCTGGAAGGATTTATGCTTTGCGCACACTGCTGCAACTGCATCGGAATTGCATCAGCAAATCCAGAATTCAAACCTGGTTTTCGGATTTGAAATCCGACGATGCTGGCGCGAGCAGGTGTGGAGCAAAATCAAAGGCTGCGATATTTTGCTAAATTGTTTTTGGCAGCAAATCCACAGTCTTCTTAATTCAGAGGAATCCACTTAAAATAGAGCAGCTTTCTCCCAGCCTAGGGACCTTTTGGACTTAGCTATTTATTTTATTTATTTTATATATACTGTACATATGTAGGTTGCAACCAAAACTGTTGTCTTTCTTGTTGTTCTTTTGCAATCTTAATAAAAAGATGGGAACCTAAACTCTTGCCTTTCTGTCACCTACATTTTTTTAAAAAAAAAAAAGACTGGAAATTACGCGGGGCTACAGTGGGTCAAGACGCAGGAGGGTGACCCAGGAGGGTGGGGGGAACCAAGTTCTCTCTCTCTGGCCCCCTTCCCTGGCCACACACTCCTGGCTGGCCCTATCTCACACCCTGAGTATTTTTGCCAGGCTGGAATCACAAAATCATAGAGTTGGAAGGGACCCCAAGGGTCATCCAGCCCAACCCCCTTGCAAAGTCTGGCCCTCCCTCCTTTTATAAGATCCTTTTATAAGGATCCTTTTATAAGACCCTGCTTGGAAGTGGCCTCCCTAACTCTAGCCCACCAGCCCACATAAGACCAGCACAAATAGTTGGGCCTGGTGAGCACTTAATGTCCCCAACCCCTATAGTTGATTTTGTTTTTATCTTAATCTGATTTTAAACTGTATTTTAATTGATTGTTTGACTTTATGTTTTTAACTTATTATATATTTTGATGTTAGCCACCCTGAGCCCAGTCTTGTCTGGGGAGGGCGGGGTATAAATAAAAGTTATTATTATTATTATTAATTGTTATTATTATTACTATTATTGCAAGAATTGCAACTAAACACGCCCTGACAGATGGCCACCCAACGTCTGTTGAAAAACCTCCAACAGAGGAGAGCCCGCCACCTTCCAAGGGAGTCCGTTCCGCTGCTGAACGGCCCACACTGCCATAAGGTTCTTCCTAACGTTTAGTCGCAATCTCCTTTCCAGTCGTTTCCATCCATTGGTTTGGGTCCTGCCCTGCAAGCTTCTTCCGTCTTCCAGGGGACAAAGCTGGCATCTGTCTGTCTCGGGAGACAATGGAGGAGCCTTTAGGGGTGAGGTCTGTTGTGGGCAGGCCCCCCCCCAAGGCAAACAACATCTAAGTGCCAGCCCGTCTCTCCCTTCTGTGTGCCGCTCAAGAGATCCATCAATCTTCCTCCCCAATGTCATAGCTGCCAAGTCTCCCGCTGAAAAATGCGGGCTCAGCAGAGGTGCGGCACCGGAAGTCGCTTCTACGCATGTCGAGACATGCGTAGAAGCAGGGCCATCTCAAGCAGGTCAGGTGCCCTGGCGCTGTGGTGCGGAGATCGCTCCAGCGCCCCCGCCCTAGTGGGCGGGCGCAGTGCGCAGCCCAGCTTCCGCAAGGCGCCCCCCTGCCAGCCCGGCACCCTGGCGTCCTGCGCCACCCAGCCTACCCCTAGAGCCGGCCCTGTGTAGAAGCAACTTCCGGTGCCGCTCTGCCCGATTTCCGGTGCCCAGACATGGGCAGAGCGGCACCCAAAATGGAGCCTCCCTGGCAGGTAGGAAATCCGGGGGATTTCCGGGATTTTTTTTCTATTCGGGATAACAGTGGGAAACGGATTAAAATCTGGGGGTTTCCCGTGAAAAACGGAGGACTTGGCAGCTATGCAATGTGCTTCAGTGACTCATGTCTTTGCGACGTGAGCACACATTGCCCTCACAGAGTCAATAACAGCAGAGCTAGATAAGAATTGATTAGAAAACCTTTTGAGGGGAGGGAGGGAAGTCAAACTCGGCGGAGTATGTTTTTGGATAAGATTAATAAGAGTTGTAAAAAGAGTGATGTATGTATTTTGAATGTTTGTTTGTTTGTTTGTTAGTTTTGTATAATGTCTTAAATGTGTTTATTTGGAAAATTCAATAAATAGTTATTTAAAAAAAATAAAATAACAGCAGAGCTAGGCTTGAGGCGCAAGTACTAAGCTACGTTATTATACAGTAGGGCCTCTACTTGGGCCTGATCCATGTTGCGACCACGGCAAACCCGGAAGTAAATACAGCGGTGCCTCTAGTTACAGACTCGATCCTTTCTGGGGTGCCGTTCACACCCCGAAAAGTCCGTAACTAGAGCGGTGCTTCTGCGTATGTGCGCACGGCGAAACCCAGAAGGTAACACTTCCTGGTTTGCCGCTTACTGATCTTGAAAAGCAGCAGACGCAACATGAGGTATGACTGTACCGGGTTTGCCGCGATTTGCGCACATGCAGAAGCGGCTTCTGCCATTTGCATATGGGCAGAAGCAGCTGCCCCCGTCTGCACATGTGCAGAAGCGCACTGCCGCCGAATGCGCCTGCACACAATTTTATCAATTTCCGCAGTCACACAATCAATCAATCAATCAGTAGCTGGACTGGGTTCTGCACAGTCACAAAAACAAATTAACCAAAAAAAGCCTCAAAAACAAAAACGCAAAATAGCAAAAACAAAAGCGCCAAACTTAATCCATTCCAGAAGTCCGTTTGACTGCCGAAATGTTCGGAAACCAAGGCATGGCTTCTGATTGGTGCAGGGGCCCCGGAAACACTAGCTAACAGCTGTATCAGACATTCGGCTTCCGAAAAATATTCAAAAACCGGAACACTTAATTCTGGGTTTTCGGTGTTTGAGAACCAAGGCCTTTGAGAACCAAGGGACCACTGTAGTTAGCACTCTGGACTCTGAAGCTAGCCATTTCATTCCACCTCTCAGTAGAAACTACAACTTTGGCGTAGAGCATGAGAGTCTTCATCTCAAGGTTGTGGGTTCGAGTCCCGTGTAGGGTGAAATATTCCTGCATTGCAGAGGGTTGGATTAGAGGACCTTTGGTGTCCCTTCCAACACTAGGAGTCTATGTATTTGCTGTTACCAAGTTTCCCGTTCTGCCACCTTTGGGGTGATGTTCCTGGACCTTTGGGGCGCACCAGCACCCCTTTCTCCCTGACGCTGCCTGTCTGGGAAGCTCTAGTTCCCTTCGCCTCACCCACAGGGGAAGTATTATGAACCGGTTTCCTTTCGGCCTCCACCCGCCACTGATTCCGCCTGCACATCTATGAGGCTGCAGAGAATGACTTCAACTTAATGTCAGCGTTAATCACCCAGGAGCTAACGACGCATTGATGGGATTAGTAATTTTTTCCCCCGACATGTAATTCAATTAAACACCTCCACTTGTTTCCCTTTTTTTTCATTTAAATAAATTAAGTCTTTCCCATCTGCTGCCAAAACACCGATGTAAAGGTTAAGCCGAAAAGGGAGGGGGAGCCGGTCTCAGGCAGTGCAGCGCCGAATTTTGCTGTCCCCATTTTTCATCCCCGCCAGAGTGAAGGGAGCCTGCGCTAACCAGAGATCAGCTGCGGGAGCTGCGAATTTCAAGCTCAGACAGCAGACAGATGGGCGGGAAACTCACCAGACTCTCACAGCAAAACCGAGGAGCCGTTTGTCGCCCCGAGGGCCGCATCCGCTTCTGGGTGAACTTCCAGGGGCCGAATGCCAGGGGTGGGCGTGGCCAGGGGCAAAAGTGGGCGGGGCAGCAGGCGAGAACTTCGCCCCTGCAGAGTAGGCTGGTTTCTGCGCACACATCTGTATCCTGCACCCAAGCTCGCAAGAGTCACGGTCAAAGTTCGAGGACACATCCCAGCCGGCAAATGCACCCAAAGCGGGGTGGGTGAGCGGTGCCCATCTTGAGGGACAGTGTGGCACAGTGGGAGATCAGGGCTCGAAACGCCGCCCAGCCATGACAGTCAGCGGGTGACCTTGGGCCAGCCGAAGCCTCTCAACCTCACCTACCTTGCAGGGCTGTTGTCAGGACACAATGGGGAGAGAGATTACCACGCATGCCGCCTTGAGACTGAAGGATAGGTGGGGTAGAAATGGAATAAATAAACCAACAGACACCTGAAAGGTCCACGTGAATTTGCCCAAGTATTGAACAGATCATCCCAGAAGTTGTCTTCCTTGTTTGGGTCTCCTCACCCGCAATCCACACCAGACATCCGAATCGAGGTTGGTAGACACCAGGAAAAAATATCCACCAGGTCTGAAATCGGCTCTCCAGGAAGGCCCCCTGTGGGGTCTTTTCAGTGTGTCTGCAGAGGAGTTTTCTGTTTGCT
Source organism: Zootoca vivipara (assembly GCF_965207765.1). Classification (NCBI taxonomy): domain Eukaryota; kingdom Metazoa; phylum Chordata; class Lepidosauria; order Squamata; family Lacertidae; genus Zootoca; species Zootoca vivipara. Next base: position 81,227,604 of record NC_142589.1, on the reverse strand, counting down.
CCAAACCTCTCCAGTGTGGTGTAGTGGTTAAGAGTGGTACTCGTAATCTGGGGAGCCGGGATCACGTCTCCGCTCCTCCACATGCAGCTGCTGGGTGACCTTGGGTTAGTCACATTTATCTGAAGTCTCTCAGCCCCACCCACCTCACAGGGTGTCTGTTGTGGGGGAGGAAGGGAAAGAAGAATGTTAGCCGCTTTGAGACTCCTTCGGGTAGTGATAAAGCGGGATATCAAATCCAAACTCTTCTTCTTCTTCTTCTTCTTCTCCACTTTCTCAATCCTTTCAGCTCAAGCTCTTTTAAATTAGGAGGCTTCTCTGTTTGTGCTGCTGTTTTGGAATTATTTTTTAATAATGGACGCTATTTCTTGTTTTTATGCTTGCGAAGCCTTTAGACTAAAGAGCACACTCTGATGTATTTGTAATGAGAGGGGGGGGAGAGAGAGAAGCAGTGGCCAAGCTATTTAGAGAACACTTTTTCACCTACAATACATCTGTATTCACCCACGATTCACCTGCAGTATCTCTGTATTTATTCCTGATGCCAACCATCCTTCCTGCAGGGGAGAGGCGGACAGAATCAAAGTCACACCAGGATAAAGTTCAGCACTGAATCCTCTATTATGGACAGGCCCCTTTCGGGATGAGAATACATCATTAGAGTTGTCCATTAATGATCCATTAAAATACACACATCCCTGAGGTTCGCCTTGATGTTCCTTCTGAATTTTTCCCTCTCTGTAGCCTGTGGGGTGTGTGTGTGTGTGTGTGTAAGCTTCCTCTCCCCAGACCTCCACCCTCCCCAGCACTAAAGCTAATTTGCGACTCAACCTTACCAGCAGAAGGCAGAAAACTACTTAGCAGTGGCTCTCAAAGAAACAACTGAAGCTTGTCCAGAGACATAAAACTATTAGGTGGGGAAATATGAAATGGGTGTATAAATTGCCTGCCTTCCCATTCGCAGGCGCGAGGCGAGCAGTGTAGCCAGTCACATGGAGCAGGCAATGGTCCAGGGAGGAACATGGAGCCTTTTTCACGACGTCCTCCAAATTGCGCCAATTTGCAAAGCACATCGGCTGTTGCTTCCCATTCACTGGGTCCCAGAATGGAGTCGGAGCCTGTTGGCTGATTGGAGGTAGGGCGAAGGTACAAGAGCGAAAAGGGTCGGTGTAATTGCCGCTGCCGTGGGAGGATAAAAGGGATGGAAATTAATTGAGGTTTGGGAGGGGGAAGAGAGAAAGAGGGTTGTGCATTAATGGTTCGCGCTACAAGTGACAAGGGGGACCGTTCTGCTGTGTCCTCTGTTAAAAGCATCATTTCAGACACTGCAAAGATGCAGATCTAATGGGCAGATGCAGGTGAATTTGCAGATATTTTACCGCCGGAGACATGCAGAAGGGAAACAGCCGCCGCTTGATGGAGAGAATGTAACCTTCAGGTTGCAATCCTGTACCTGGGAGTAGGCACCATTTAAAACAGCAGGTCTTGCTTCTGAGTAGGCATGTGCAGGATAAAATGAATTGGTTAAATTGAATTCGTTTCGCAAAGACTGCCAGTTGAGGAAGACAGGAATCTGCCTTAGGGTCAGGCAGATTATGTTAGACCACCGGTCCATTTTTGTTCAGTACTGCCGACACTGACTGGCAGCAGCTCTCCAGGATTTCAGGAAGGCGCCTCTCCCATCCTACCTGGAGACGCCATCGGCAATTGAACCTGGGACCTTCTGCATGAGTTGCAGCCCTTCCTCAACTCTCACAATGGAAGGATCCCTTTCAATTTCGTTTTGCCAGTTGTGGACCGACGGCTTCGTGAGGCCTAAGACCTGCCTTTGTCACCCTTGACCTTCCTGGTTGTCAAGGTCAGTGAGATCATGGAGCGAGGTTTAGGATCAGAGTGCTGCTTCTCCCAATGGACCACCTTCCAGAGTGGACGAGCCCCACCTGCCCCTCACTTCCTTCTACAACACTGGCAGAAGCGGCCTTCTTGACAGTTGGACCCACACATGGTCTCAATCCACCAGGGCCAGGCCAGTATTCACATGCAGTATTCACCCTAACTCACCGAGGGTTTTAGACCATTCAGCTCCCCCCACCTGGTTGAGCCAACCAGTTGACAGCTTCTAGGAGCCACAGGTGAGAGCTGAGTTCAGGGTGGGGACCAAGGATGGACAAACTACCCCATCACGTGGCCCCACCAGAGATGCTAGGGCTGCCATAGACCGGGACATTCGCAGGGAAACCAAAATGCTTGTTTACAAAGCTAATGTACTACCAACCTTACTGTACGCTTGTGGAACATGGACCACTTATAAACGCCATCTCCAACTCCTTGAAAGATTCCACCAACAGTGTCCCCGAAAAATTTGACACATCACTTGGGAAGACAGGCGAACTAATGCAGTGCACTGGAAGAAGCAAAGATCACCTGTGTCAAAGCAATGATTCTTCAACATCAACTTCGTTGGCCTGGTCATGTTGTGCGGATGCCTGGTGATCGTCTTCCAAAGCAACTACTCTATTCTGAACTTAAAAATGGAAAGCGTAATGCTGGTGGTCAACAAAAGAGGTTTAAAGACTGTCTCAAGGCAAATAAAAAAAAAGTTTTATAAACACCGACAACTGGAAAACACTGGCCTGCAAGTGCTCCAAATGGAGAACAGCCTTTACCAAAGGTGTAAAAAAAAGGTGTACAAAAGCCTTTACCAAAGGCTTTGAAACAAAATAAAAAAAATCCTTCCAGTAGAACCTTAGAGACCAACTAAGTTTGTCATTGGTGTGAGCTTTCGTGTGCATGCACACTTCTTCAGATACCTGGGCTTTGAAGACACTCAAACTCAGGACGCAAGGGAGAAACGTGCTAAGAGGAAGGCATGTTTGGCAAACCCTCATTGTGATTAACTCCCGCCCGGAAACCAATGTCCCCACTGTGGAAGGAAGTGTGGATCCAGAATTGGCCTCCACTGTCACCGACAGACTCATTGTTAAAACCGTAGTAAAATAAAAAAAATTCCTTCAGTAGCACCTTAAAGACCAACTAAGTTTTTATTTTGGTATGAGCTTTCGTGTGCATGCACACTTCTTCAGATACCGTGTTTATGGAATACAATCTTAGCCGGCTACAAGTGATCGCCCAAGGAAAACCATCTCTTGGGAGGGAGATGTTGCAAAAAAAACCCGGTACCTAACACACAAAGCAAAAACCCAGCTTTCTGCAGAAACAATTATAAACCTCCCGTGCGAAATACGCAGCACGAGCTAAAACTTGCAGAGCAACCACAAATCAAACGCGTTATAGTTTTCTCCACTAAGACCTTGAATCTATTTTTGGTAACAAGTGAAAGTTCAGTCTCCGTAGAGACTGTCAAAAATTGCCATTGCCGACTATATTTCAAGTCGTCATGGCGGGGTATTGGGAAAAGTTTTCAATTAGCAATAATCGCGCCTCGGATTAACCTCATTGGCTACGATACTGCCACTGCGCAAAGCTACCGTTCTTTCCGGCCGGCGCTGGAGCCGTGCCGTCAGAGGGCTGGGCAGGTGAGGGCGAGCCGATTCTCACCGCTCTCCGGAGCTGAAATACAACTCAAAGCCCCTCCGCGGTGTCCCCCGGTCCATTCCTTCGCTCTAGTTTATTCTCAAAAAGACCCCCGTCGCTTTTGCTCCGGTTTGTATCACCGGCGGGCTGCCGCAAAGCACTCTGGGCGCTGTATGTATATGAATCAAGGCGCGTCATCGATTCCCTGCTCCCTCCCGGGCTCTGCGAGGGGCAGAGGGCGGAGCGAGGGCGGGTATGATAGAAAATAAGGCGGGGAGGGCAGCCAATCATTAAAGGGCATGGAAGGGCGGGACTTAGGAGCTCCGCCCCATTGCGTCACAGATCCTGCTCTCTCTTTTTTTGCTACTTAGGAAGGAATTAAAAAGTGGGGACCCGGGGACCCAAGTGGCGCTGTGGGCTAAACCACAGAGTCCAGGACTTGCTGATAAGAAGGTCGGTGGTTCGAATCCCAACTTCTGCCACCTAGCAGTTCGAAAGCACATCAAAGTGCAAGTAGATAAACGGCGCTTTACCTTTACGGAATTAAAAAGGAGAAAATATGCAATAATGTAGATTTCCTGCAGCGCGACTCCGATTGGCCCATCTAGTTCAGTGTTCCCTGCATCTGACTGGCAGCAGCTCTCCAAGTTTACAAGTATGGATCCAAGCCTATGTGGAGATGCTGCCAGGCTTCTTGCATGCAGTGGCAACACCAGAAAAAAAAAATGACTGCCCCCCAGAAAGAAAGAAAAATAATCAGGTATTTCACGCTAAAACTGCCATTCAGACTAAACATTTCCCCCCAAAGTGTAAGTCATACATAATTTAGGTAATAATATTTTTAATACCACAAATTCAAATTGCAGAAAGAGAACAGGGCTTTCAGACAAGGCTGAGTTACTTCACAAACATTTATTTAATTTTTACACTTGTAAGAAGCACACAGTTTTGTACATGGTTCTCTTCACAACAGCCCTGCAAGGCTGGTTTGGCTGTGAGATAATGACTGGCACCCACTGAGCTCCATGGCTGGCTGGGGATTCAAACCGGGGTCTCTCCCAGATCGTAGTCCTAAAACTCTAACCATCACACCACACTGTGTTTCACCGACATACAAATTAGACACACAACAGGCTCCCTGTAAGGAAAGAGTTCTTTTCGAACCAGGGCAGGCAGAACCAGGAATGCAGACTCTCGGCAAGAGTTAAGTGAGACATCTGGATACACCTAAAGTTTTGCATCAGTTCTGGCTGATTAGATTGTCATTCACTGAGAGGCAATGGAGGAAAAAGCTGAATACACCGATTTTCATGCAGTTCTGCAAAATAACTGACAACAGCTTCAAGGTCGAGGGCTTTTGATCATTTCTTTTCAATTACCAATCCTACAGCAATGTTACTTAGTGATTCATCACCCATTCTGCTCCTCAAGTAGGTCTTAATTTGCCGCAGTCACGAAAACCGCATCCAGGCTTCGAAAGAGGTATTATTGTGGCGGCTGGGACCGGTCAATGATGAGCAAACAGTCATAAGCTTGTATTGCAGCGAGCTCAGACTTCCTGACGACGTTCCTCCGAGGTAGACTATCCAGGGAGAGTTGGTGGCTGGGTCAGGGTCACCCCGAAAGCTTGGTGACCGAGCATTAGATGTGCCCTTGCCCTCGGATCTCCATGAACGAAGTCCAATGCCATCTAACCACTAGGCCACATTGCCCTTTTTTAAAATATGGGAACAAAAGTATTGCTTCATTTGCTGGAGATATTTTGAGAAGCTATTAACCAGTCCACCCAGAGAAACAGCTGCACTTAACATTTTGCACCAATATCTTGTATATGTCTCAGTTCGAGACACACGAGTGGCCTCAACACTTTCAATCAACATGTAATCAGAATATTTTAAAAAAAGTTAATGTCTTTTGCTTATACGTACAATTAGGCTATGTCTCACTCCAGACCTGGGGTGGGTGGGAGAAATTTCCTTGTTTTTTTTGGGGGGGGGTGCTTGCCTCTCTGCCCACCACTACCACCATAGCACCCCATTCCATGTCTACATGCAAAGCAGATGCTCTATCTCTGAGCTATTATTTTTTTTCTCTCTGGGCTTGAAGAAGAGAAAGCAAACATGCCCCCCCCCCAAAAAAAATCAAAAGCTGAAAATTGGGTGGGAGTTAAAGGCCAACACCCGCCTTAACTATTGAGCTCAGGACTCAAAATTTATGCTTTTGCCCCACTGGGTCAATTTCGTTCCAGCCCCTTTGTCACGAGACACAGGGCTACTGACACCCCCTTTTTTATAACCAGAAGAGGGGAGCAATTTGTGGGCAGGAACAAAGACTTCATGTGGCAACCGTTCTTCCTATCTGCTGGCTTCAGAAGGGCGAGACTAATTTCGGCTGGCAGCTTCATTATATACCTGGAGGCGCTAGGCAAAAATGTTCCTCTGGCATTCAATACCCTTTTAAATGTGTTTGTGGGAGGGGTAAGGAGGTTATTAGTTTGTGCTTATTTGTTGTTACTGTTATAAGAATTTCAAGGTCTCAAATATAGAACAAATATTCATAAATTCACACATATCTAAATACTGTATATCAGGGGTTCCCAAACTAAGGCCCGGGGGCCGGATGCGGCCCAATCGCCTTCTAAATCCGGCCCACGGATGGTCCGGGAATCAGCATGTTTTTACAAGAGTAGAATGTGTCCTTTTATTTAAAATGCATCTCTGGGTTATTTGTGGGGCATAGGAATTCGTGCATTTTTTTTTCAAAATATAGTCTGGCCCCCCACAAGGTCTGAGGGGCCCCCCACAAGGTCTGAAAAAGTTTGCTGACCCCTGCTGTATATGAACCATGTGTCTGAAATAGTATGGGAGAGAAATCCTGAAGCCATTCTGACTCTCCCAATTTTTGCTTGTGAATCCTGTCTTAAGGGCACATTTGTGTTTGAATAGGGTGAGCCTGTGGCCTGGATTCAGGAACTAAAAGTATTTACTACCGGTATCACAGAAGAATGGCCAGGCTGCCCAGGTAAAGCAATCAGTGACCATTATCAGGTATCCTGGGCAAAGCAGGATTTCTGCTGTAGACCACCTCCTTCTGTGATGTATGTATGATATTTCGGGGGGGGGGTCTTGGGCTACAGGGTGGGCAATTTGAAGAGTCTATATAAGGGCTTGCGCACCATTGTTCTGGGTTCCTCTTCTCCCTCCTGAGTGTGGTGAGTGGGGACCCTGTTGCAACAGTTCCTTGAATAAAGACCAGGCTTACTAGCCACTTTGCTTCTCAATATACTCTGGTTGGCCTCTGTTATTTTCTCCTACCAATAGGGAACCCACTTAATGACTCTATACAGGCTCCAGAATACCCCATAAGGGAAAGGGAGCAGTTTTTCTTATAACGTTACTCTTGTTTCTATTAAGTATTTTGTGTTTCTATCCCGTCTTGTTACATTGCATACTGCTGTGAGAGCTGCAGGTGACAGGTGGCATACAAATTTAATAAATAATAATAATTTGGGGAAGGGTGGCAGCTCAGGAGTAGAAGGACCCGGGCTCAATCTCCGGCTGCCTCTCCAGGTAGAACTGGGAATGTCCCCTGCCTGAAACCCCAGAGAGATGCTGCCGGTCAGTGCAGACAATACTGAGCTAGATAGACCAAGGAACCAATGTAATATAAGGCCACTTCTCCCATATAAAGCCACTCCTGTTCCCATTTGAAATCAACTCTGTGCTGGAAGTCATGAGGACTGGAATCCTTATTTTCAGATTCACAGGTCAGGGGACCCCAGAGCACGTGCCTTGCTCAGGGTCCTGGGTTCAAATCCCGAGCAAAACTTCCTCGTAGGGCTGCAAAAAAAAAGACTTCCTGCTCAAAACGCCAGAGAGCTGCTGCGCTTGGTCAGTGTAGGCGACATGGAGAGAAATGAATGCAGGGTCTGACTCTGAAGGTGCCTTGCCCTCTACACACACACACACACACACACAACCACAGCACCAGGGCTTGGCAGCTGCAGCTCATCCATCAGGGTGACCTTGAGGGTGACGCAGGTGGGTGGGTGCTGTGACAAGGGAGGCAGGGTGCCCCCACCCAGGGGAAATCTGCACCTGGCCTTGGGAGAGGCAGCAGGTGGAGGGCGGAGGAAAACAAAAATAGATGTTTCCAATGTGGAAAGATTAGATATACGGTAGTCTCTGCAGGTGTTCTTTTGGGGAAAGGTGGCGTTCCTAATTTTTACCTGCTGAAAGTTGGGAAGAGGGGAGAAAGGAAGGGGGGAAGAAATGTCTCCACATTACGGCCAAGTTAGGACCCCCATTTGGGTCAGGGTTAGAGCTGGCAGGGATTCCTCCCCAAGGGGTCATCTAGTCCAACCCCCTTGCAATGCAGGAACCTCGATGGATGGCTGCCCAAACTCTGTTGAAGAACCTCCACCCAAGGAGAGCACAGCTGGCTCACCCTATTAGCCTCGCTGTTTTACAACATCCTGCACTTCCGGAGTTGGGGGAGAAAATATTTGGATTGTATAAACGTGACTGTGCGGGAAACGTTGAACTTTACGGAGGAAAACATCGTTTTGAATTACACACCCACTAGATGGAATTTGGCAACGTAAATGGATTTCCCATCCCTTTACTACGGCCTAAAGACTTGATATTGATGCATTGGAAAGATAAACCTATGCCTCACTTTTAGTCAATGAAGATTTGACAAGACTCACAACTTATGAATGGATTGCTTACAGATGTGGACTTTGAATGGAGAAGCATAATGGTATTTGGAACCCATTTATGACAGAATGTAGTAGGTTATAAATAACCATATATGCATTTTGATAATAATAACACTTATATACCTAGGCCTCGTTAGGGTCTTTCTTGTGTGCCTCCGCCATGAGGGGTCCAGCGAGAACAGGGCCTTTTCTGCGGTGGCTTCCTGCTTGTGGGATTCTCTCCCCAGAGAGGTTTGCCTGACACCTTTCTCTATAACCACCAGGCCTTTGGCCCCTTAACTATCTGTGACCTCGATCTTTAGGTCCAGTGTATCATTGCTCAATTAACCAATTCATCTTTCGTTTCCCATTCCAATAACATTATATCTATTTTCGAGATCAGTTTTATAATAATAATAGTCATAATAATTTATTTATACCCTGCTCATCTGGCAGAGTGGTTTCCCCAGCCACTCTGGGCGGCTCCCAACAGAATATTGAAAACACAATAAAACATCAAAACATTAAAAACTTCCCTAAACAGGGCTGCCTTCAGTTTTACTTTACCATCTAGCGATTTACAGTACTTTCAAAATCAGACCTTTGTTGTTACCTGACGATGCTGAAACAAAACAGAAATCCATTCTTGGATCTCTTCTTGTTTATTAAGTTTACAAGCACTTTCAGAAAAACTGAATATATTGCTATACGTTCCCCAGTTCCTCTTAATATTTATTTTCTTCTGTGCACACAATGGTGTTTTTTCTGCCCAGCTCCCAGAATGTCCACCCCCAGAAACAGGCGCCTTGATTTGCCAGCCACAGCTTGCCACTTTCCCACCCATATCTCCCTCCTGCTATCTCTGTGCCCGCCTCGGCCCTGGGCAGCGCTCTATAAGAGCAAGCCTCTTCCCCGCAGGCTGCAACCTTCCTTCTCCCTCAGCCGCTGCAGCGATGAAGGCCTCGCCAAGCTTCCTCCTCGTCCCGCTGCTCTTCGCCATGGCCTGGGCCCAATGCCCGGTGCCAGCCGATCTAAAGACGGCCAACGGCACTAAGATCTGCGCCCAGCTCTACACCAAGAACAGCCCCTACTATGACCAGTGCTGCGCTGGCAGTGTCCTGGTGGTGCCACCGGATGAGGACCAGCCTTACATGCCATCTGCCTTCAACAACAAGGTGACCTCCCTGGTGGTGGGGCAGAGATGTGAGCTGACCGTCTGGTCCAGCAAGGGCAAAGGGGGCAAGACCCGCAAGTTCAAGGCCGGCGCCTACCCGCGTCTCCAAGAATACCGGAAGGGCATCTTTGGCGACTGGGCCAATGCCATCTCCGCCTACTATTGCAAGTGCAGTTGAAGAGGCCATGCCGGAGCCCAGCGAGATGAGAAAGGACCCCGTGGCCACAAGCAGCTCTTGCCAGCCTGACCCCGCAGCACCCCAAGCGATGTTTCCGCAGGTCTTGCACCCGTCTCTTGCCAGCTAGAAGGTTCTCCCTCCCGGAGTCCTCTGCTCTGCCCATTGGAGAATCTCTAGCCAACTGGAAGGTGTCCTTCCCAGAATCCTCTGCTCTCACCACATATCAAAGACGAGCTCTCTCGCCAACTGGAAGATCATCCTCCCAGAATCCTCTGCGCTGTCCGTGGCAAAATCTCTAGCCAACTGGGAGAAGTCTCTCCCAGAACCCTCTGCTCTCGTCACATCTCCAGGGCAAATTCTCTGATCAACTGGAAGATCTCCCTCCCAGAATCCTCTGCTCCGGCCATGGGCCATGGCAAAAGCTCTGCCCAACTGGGGGGATCTCTGCACCCAAACGAAATGCGAACACCACCACCACCCCCTGGGGGGAAAAAATCCATCTTCTGATAGCAAATAATTCACCCACAGGGAGCAGGAACGACGTCACGAAAAAGCAGAAACTGGCAAGTGAATTTATTTTTCACAACCGTGGCAAAGAAGGGGCTTTCTCCCTGAGCTTTGACGATGGACACCTCGCTCGAAAGATATGTAGCTTCTGATGCTTTTAAGACCTTTCCCACATTCCCCACTTTGTTCTGGGTGCGTTTATTTTCTTTTCTTTTTTTGGCTTTTTAAGACAGGCATTCCATCTTCAAAGCCATTGTGTCTCTCTTTGCAGCAAAGGCTCCTTCTGCCTCGTCTCGGCCACTAATTCCTCTGCTTCGCCACGATAAACATAATTAAAAGTGAAAGAACACGGCTTTCGGAACGCGTTCCGTCTCCCTCTCTTTTTTGTAGCTCAAGGTCAGCAAATGATGGGTAGCTTTTACTCTTTTCTCGCCTCTTGTAAACATTTAATTGGAAAGAGCTTTCAGGAAGCCGAGAGCAGAATACAATAATCCCCACCGAGCAGATTGTTTTCAATTGACTCCCTTCCTCCGAGGCATCTTCAAACTGGGCACGGCCAAAGGAGGGTGGTGGGGTGCGAGAGAAGGGAGTTTGATCCAGGACTTGCCACTTCACCAATTTCAATGCCAGAGAGATCAAGGCTTGAAGTTTGGGCGGGGGGGGGGGAACTAATGGAGAGGGTGCCTCTGAGCACCAGCAGAGTGCCACAGAACTGTATAGTTGGAAAGTCCCAGAGGTCAACAAATCTAAGCACCGTGATGCAGGAATCACAGCTAAAAGATTTCTGACAGATGAAATCCACCACCACCACCACCCTACTTAGATGGGATAGCTGAGACTCTGAATCTCAGGGTCGTGGGTTCGAGCCCAAATTAGGCAAAAGATTCCTGCATTGCAGGGGGTTGGACTAGATGATTCTCAGGGTCCCTTTCCAACTCTATGATTCTATGGAAATGTCACAGGGCTGGCCAGGCCAAAAAGCTGCCTTATCCTTGATCCAGGGCTGGAGAGCAGGGACCATTATCCCCCACTGGTCCTATTTCACACCTTGAGCTTTTTTCCCTGCCTGGAACCAAAGAATCATAGAATTCTAGCGAGTTGGGGGTACCCCCAAAGGTCATCCAGTCCAACCCCCTGCAATGCAGGAAAATCACAGATAAAAGATCGCTGGCAGATGGCCACTGAATCCCATCTTCTCTCCCTAAACAACCACCCCTGCAAGGTAGGCCAGTATTACTGCCACAGCACGGATGGGACACTGGGCGTTGAGGTTACAGCACTAAATGCATTTACTGTAATAGGGAAGAAGCCTCACTGACTTGCTTCCGAGTAAACCTGAGCAGGAGTGCATTATGAGGAGTGCAAAGGGTAGGCTTCACTTGCTAGGAAGTCGCCAGTTTAGCTGGGGAGGTGTCAGTTCTACAGGGAGAGGTTGATCCGAGAAAGCGAGGAACCAGGGATTAGCCCCCAGACCTTTTCCCAGCATGCCATATCCCTGACCTGGAATAAAATGGTACCAGGAAGAACAACAGTGCCTCCCAAAATGGGCAGAGTCTCTTCCTCTATATACTACAAAAGATGCTGTTTGTAGTTTCACATCTACTTTTAATCAATATGCAAGAAAACATCATTCGAGGGTGGGCCTTCCTACAGGATCTGGGCGGCTCAGGGCACCCCCTTTGATGCCCCACACAATGCCTGACCACCCCACCACTCCCCCAAGCGCCATCAGTCCCGCAGCTGGGCAGAGACGCTGCTGTCCGTCACTCTCGTCCGGAGGAATCCTGCCGTCGTCTCGACCTCCTTGGCCTTGTGGAGGAAGTGGACGTGGCGCAGTCCTGCTCCGTAGCGCTGGAATACGTGGGAGACCTTGAAAGAGATCGGGGAGGGGAACGGTCTCAGTCCGCAAGGCACAACCACAGGGGTGCCGGGCTGGAGACCCCAAAGTCCCTCCAGCTTAACGCGCACATATGTACCCATTTCTTGGACAGGCAAACTGAGTCCTTAGGGGTTTTTTTTACAGCAGGCAGTGCGGCTCAACCAACCCAGTTAGACCCAGATCAGTCAGCATTTGGGGCTTTTTTAGTTTAGAGAAAAAGCGAGGAAGTGGCGACATGATGCAACTTTATAAAACTGCACATGTCGTGGGGAAAGTGGATAGGAAAAAGCTTTCTTCCCTCCCTCATGGCTGGCCATTAGAACTTGTGGACATCCAGGAGTTTGCAATAAAGATTGAGGAACTCCCCTATGAAGAAGGATTACAGTGTTTGGCATTTTAAAGTTTGGGATCATAGAATTATGGAGCTGGAGGGACCCTGAGGGTCATCTAGTCCAACCCCCTGCAATGTAGGAATATGCAGCTTTCCCGTGGGGGGATCGAACCTGCAACCTTGGCTATATCAGCACAGTGCTCTAGCCAACTGAGGATACACGGTGCTTTATAAAATTATGAAGGGCATGAAGGAAGCAGATAGAGAAAAGATTTCCCCTCTCTCGTAACGCTAGGAGTTATGGGCATCCAAGAAACTGAACGTTGGAAGATTCAGGACAGGGAAAATGAAGTCCTTCTTTAAACAGTGTGTGGTTAAACTGCGGAACTCCCTGCCACAGGAGGCAGCCATGGCCCCCAACTGGGATGGCTTTAAAGAAGGATTAGAAAAATTCATGGGGGAGGACAGGGCTATCGATGGCTATGCTCTGCCCTGCACAGTCAGAGGCAGCAATACTCCTGGACAGCAGTGGCTGGAAACTGGGAGTGGAGAGTGATCTTGTGTTCGAATCCTGCTTGCAGGTTTCCCACAGGCATCTTGTTGGCCACCGTGAGAACAGGATGCTGGACAAGAGAGTCCAGCTCTCTGCAATGCAGGAATCTCCGTAGTCCTTGCCAGCTGTGCCCACCCAATGCGGCTCTTTAAAGATAAAGGTACCCCTGACCGTTAGGTCCAGTCGTGGACGACTCTGGGGTTGCGCGCTCATCTCGCTCTATAGGCCGAGGGAGCCGGCGTTTGTCCGCAGACAGCTTCCGGGTCATGTGGCCAGCAGGACTAAGCCGCTTCTGGCAAAACCAGAGCAGCGCACGGAAATGTCGTTTACCTTCCCGCCGAAGCGGTACCTATGAATCTGCTTGCACTTTGACGTGCTTTCGAACTGCTAGGTGGGCAGGAGCTGGGACCGAGCAACAGGAGCTCAGCCTCTCGCGGGGATTCGAACCGCCGACCTTCTGATCGGCAAGCCCTAGGCTCAGTGCTTTAGACCACAGTGCCACCCGGGTCTTACGTGATGCCAGTACTTGTTTTTCTGCCCGTCCTGCTCGCCCTTGTGCGCCACGTGGTGAAATTCACCCATCACCGTGGCCCCGTCAGCTCCCAGGAGCCGGACATGGAGTTCATAGACAGAGTCAGCCAGTTTGCTGTTTTCGTACCTGTAGAAAGAAAGCAGAGGGCTGATGGTTTTGTTGTTGGTCGTCCCCCCCCCCCGCCCCCCAGACTAGCTTTATCAGAGGAGAACTGCTGCCCTCTGGTGGTCTGAAATAAAGCATGTGTGTGAAGACACTTTGCACCTGATTACCTATAGATATATTTAGTGATGGTGCAATTGCACCGTACATGCATTTAACCTCTGCAATTTCAAACATATGTGGTTGAAGGCAAGCTGAATGATATTATGCAAGATATGTCCCTCCCATTCATCACGCCCCCCCAGCCAAAAAAAAAAACCACATTTATGCATCTTAATTTGAACCAGGGCTCTCCAAAACTTAGCCTGGAATTTTGCTATCAGAATATATGATAAGCAAGGGATGGATGCATCTGAGCATGCACAAAGTTTATTTCCCTCACTCCTGTGGAACTGCCAGCCTTGGGGATCTTGCCCCTAAAAATAGGGTATTCATCAATGGTGTCAGGGAGAATCTTTGACAGTGAGCCAGGGGTAAGAGAGCAGGTCAGAGAAGAGGACAGGGGAGGTAAAAGATCATCATCATCATCAAAATATTAAAAATACAATAAAACATCAGACATTAAAAATTCCCTAAACTATGGGGCTGATGGGAAGGATTCTGCCAGAGACCGTCTGCATGGCCCTTGCGCAAAACACTCATTTCATGAAGCAGAGCCCAAGTTGTTTTGGAGTTGTAGAAACAGGCAGTTCAGACGGCATAACTTTCTAGAGAGCATCAAGCCCCAGCACTTCTTTTTAGAGACCCTGGGATGCTCTCAGTGTGCTTCTTGCCCATTGTGCCAAACAAGGCCAAGAAAGAGACAGGGTCATAGAATCAAAAAACTGTAGACTTGCAAGGGACCCTCAAGGGTCATCCAGTCCAACCCACTGCAATGCAGTAATCTGTGGGAAACTAACCGCCGGCCAGCCACACACACTTACCAGTCCATGACAGTGATGTTTGGCTGGTATGAATCCAGCAGCTCCTCCCAGAATCCTTCGGCCACCAAGTCTACATGTTGCTGCTTAACGCACCAGCTAGAAAGGGCAAAAGGGAGAGGAGGAAGCAGGTGAGCTGTTCCAATGAGACTCAAAGAGACAAACAATTTTTTTTAAAAAAAACAATCCTTCCAGTAGCACCTTAGAGACCCAGTAAGTTTGTCATTGGTATGAGCTTTCGTGTGCATGCACACTTCTTTAGATACCTGAAAGCTCATACCAATGACAAACTTAATTGGTCTCTAAGGTGCTACTGGAAGGAAGGAATTATTTTATTTTTTTCCCGACTATGTCAGACTAACAAGGCTACCTACCTATAACTAGAATCAAAGAGACAAGACCAGCTCACAGGGACTCCAGTCCAGTACCGGATTTACGTATAAGCTAAACAAGCTATAGCTTAGGGCCCCACTCTCTTGGGGGCCCCCCAAAAAAATTAAAGGAAAAGAAACTGGATGCACATTTCCAAAATATAAGGAAAAAAAATAAAAAAAAATAAAACTTACATACAGCAACAGTGTTTTGTGTTGTGCAGGCTCCTATGATGTAAGTCATGGGCCCTGCCTGCTAGCTTGCTCCCTAAAATATCACTGGTTTGCTCCTTTCTATGTATAGGGCGCCTACATTTTGTGTGGCAACATGTGCAAATGGCTTGAGATACCTATTAGGTCCATAAATTACCATGTAATAATAATAATTATTATTATTTATTATTTATACCCCGTCCATCTGGCTGGGTTTCCCCAGCCACTCTGGGCGGCTTACAACAGAAAAATGAAATAAAATAATCTATTAAACATTAAAAGCCTCCCTAAACAGGGCTGCCTTCAGATGTCTTCTAAAAATCTGGTAGCTGCTTTTTTCTTTGACATCTGATGGGAGGGTGTTCCACATGGCGGGCGCCACCACCGAGAAGGCCCTCTGCCTGGTTCCCTACAACTTGGCTTCTCGCAACGAGGGAACCACCAGAAGGCCCTCAGCACTGGACCTCAGTGTCAGGGCAGAACGATGGGGGTGGAGATGCTCCTTCAGGTATACTGGACCGAGGCCATTTAGGGCTTTAAAGGTCAGCACCAACACTTTGAACTGTGCTCGGAAACGTACTGGGAGCCAATGTAGATCTTTCAAGACCGGTGTTATGTGGTCTCGGCGGCCACTCCCAGTCACCAGTCTAGCTGCCGCATTCTAGATTAGTTGTAGTTTCCGGGTCACCTTCAAAGGTAGCCCCACGTAGAGCGCATTGCAATAGTCCAAGCGGGAGATAACCAGAGCATATATTCAACACAAAAAAACAGTGACAATTTGTTGTTGACAAAGGACAGCTGGGCATATAAAGGGCCCCATTACCTTCAGGAGCTTAGGGCCTCATCAAACCTAAATCCGGCTCTGCCAGAGACATAGTCCCCCACTCACCTATAGCGTGGCAAGACAGACTTGGGGGTGACATCTGCCTTGTCTGCCTCCAAAGGCTCGATGCTGACTTGCCAGCCTTTGAAAATACCTGTGGGGAGAGATGGAAAGGGGACCCCCAAGAGGAAGGGGAAATGGTTTTAGTAAATTGCCTTTTTCCTGTGTCCCTGCAATCTGGCATCTTGAGCCAGGTGCCCCTGAGCATACACAGAATGCTTCCCCCCTCTAGATGGAACATGTGGGTCCCCCCAAAAAAATAAACACAAGGGCACAGTGTCCCTGAGCATGTGCAGCTTCCGAATATGTATGTATTTATTTCATAAAATTTATACACTGCTTGGTTGCAGAAGAAAAGAAAGCCTCAAAACAATAAAACAATAAAAAATTTCAGTAAAAAGATCTATTTAAAACATTCAAAGTGTAAAACAGCAATAAAAACAAAACTCGCATCAACTTTCTAAATATCTTGGTAGACCCGTCTGAACAAGAATGCTTTTAACATGTACTGTACAGAAAAAAGTACAGTGAAAGCAACTCCCTGATGTCAAGAGGCAGGCAGTTCCAAAGATCAAGTTATTATAAATGCGGAATTGCGATTTTGAGGCACCTGCAACAGGGCCAGTTCTGCCGATTGAAGCGGTCAAGTGGGCACGTGTGGGGTCAGGCAATCCCACAGGTAAACCGATCCCAAGCTGTTCAGGGCTAAGACTAATAGCAACACTTGGAAGCAAATTGGCAACCAGGGAAGATCTCTGAGCACAGGCGTTATATGATGACAAGGGCTCTCTCCTGTCAGCAATCGTGCTGCAGCATTCTGCGTGGACTGCATCTTCTGGGTCAAGCGCAAGCGAAGCCCCACTGAGAGAATGATACAGAATTAACAACCTGGTCCACTGTCTCAACTATTTTGCATAAATGCAAACACAGGCTACACCCTAGGTCCTTTTTTAAAAAAACAACAACAAAAAAACAACCCACTTCCTGTCAAGGAAGCTGCCTTTTACGCATCCTTCTGGGGCTAAATTTTTCAAAAGGCCTGTTGTAAAAATTGGGGTCACTTTTGCTCCAATCCCTGGCTCAAGGGACTGGCAATTCCGTGGAGGTCTGCTTGTTGGTCAGAGGAAATAACTGCAGTCTGTAACCAGGCACAAGGAAAAGGCAAAGCTGGTAAGCCTGAGTGTTTGATTGTTGCAGCAAGGTTTCTCCCCTCAAAACAGCAAGAATCATAGAATCATAGAGTTGGAAGAGACCACAAGGGCCATCCAGTCCAACCCCCTGCCAAGCAGGAAACACCATCAAAGCATTCTTGACATATGCCTGTCAAGCCTCTGCTTAAAGACCTCCAAAGAAGGAGGAAGAGGAAGAAGCAGCCTTGATCTGGGTTTATGGCATCTTTTAAAAGTTCCATTTCCCCCATCACAGAAATACCTCCTTGAAAACGCAACATTTATGTGCAACACAGAAACATCGCAGGTATCAGTCAGAAATCTGAACCTGTGACTTGACACCTGTCCATCAAGTCATCTCGTGAATTGCAAGTCTTTGTCTCCCACCTTGGGCCACTCATTTCCATTTCCTTTTGACATTCTGATCTGTTTAATCTGGCTTGAGTCATCTGATCGCTTGTTCAAACATTTCTCTATTGATGGCTCGATTTATGCTCTTCCTCCCATTGTGAAAACGTAATCCGTCCCCTTTGACGGATCCCTGACAGATCCTGCTATGTTGTTGTCACGCTTAAAGGATTATGGCCATCCGTGACCTGGGTCAGAGTATTGCTGTTCCGAAGCTTCCCAGAATATGATTTTGTGGTTTCTGGTTTGAGTTTTATTCATCAATCAACTGGTTTTTACACTCGCTGTGTGTTTTTATTCCTAAGGAGCGAGTTTTCAGCTTCTATCGATAACTTCCGCTCAAGAGGAAATTAAGAAGTTGCAGATGCCAGCCAGCTCTGGGCTTGCAAGGAGAGGCCCACCTTCAGTTGCCACAACCCCAATCACCTCCCCGCTGTCGTGCATTACGTCACCTTTGGGGTCCAGGGGATTCCAAGCTGCCCTGGGAAGCGTCAGGGGGGGCGCTGGCTCAGAAATATTCACACCTGCAAAATAAATGGGGGAAGAGGAAAAGGAATTGAACCCTGATCTTCCCTAGACTGCTTTTAGCACCAAGCCCAGCCAAAGGCATAGCATGGGGGTGGGGAGGGGGATCCCAGGGCAACTGGGGGGGAAAATTACAGGTGCACCTCTGCAGCTGCCACCTTAACAGGAGATCTGCACCCATGTCTTGCTGCTGCTCTGCAGCTCTGTCTGGCAACAGCTGCAGCACCACACGGACGTGCCTTTCCTTGCCCTGGGCACCAGCAATCCTCGCTACGCCACTGCCCTGCCCTGAACCTCTCTCACATGCATAGCTGATTCCTGCATTGCAAGGGGATGGGCGGTTCCCTTCTAACTAAACAGTTCTTTATAAATCCCTCTGGCGGCTCCGTTTTCCTCCTGCAAATTGCCTCCACGGAAAGAAGCTGACGGCTCCCAAATGTTTTTCCTTGTCCGGATAAAATATAGGGAGGCGATGTGTTGATTGGCAGCAGCCAGAGGTGAGGAGATGGTGGTAAATTCCACAGCAACTTCTCTCGCTGAAATGCATTTGAAAGAGGCTGGAGGTATCTTGCTGGGACCCGTGAGACCAGCACGCTGGACTACATGGGCCCCTTCAGGCTTGATCCAGCAGACACTTGTTGCATTCTTAAGAAAGGGCTGTGTTAATTGGGAGTGAGAGAGGAGGCCTGGAAGCTACAAGGCCTCCTTGCAAACGTGCAAGGATTATGACCGCCAATTAATTACGGTAATTGTGGAGATCTTCCCGCACCCCCAGGCGGGCGGCACCAGCAAGGCCAAAGACAAGCTGTTTCAGAGCTCTGGGAGTTAATCTCCTGCACCAACAAGTTTTAACGTGTTTAGGCATCCACCCTGCCTTGCAGCGGCCTTGAACCCTGACTAGCCAGAACACCAAAAACTCTTCTTGGCTCAACATCAGAAAAAGCCGTTTGCCATGCCGTTGCTATTTTCTGGAAGGGAAACAGGCAAAGGACCTTTCATTAAAGGCTGATACTGTCAGATCTCTCAAGCAACCTCCTTGCTCCCCCCCCCACACGTTCATTTGCATGCCTGCGGTCCGTTGGCTGGAAGGATTCTAGAGGCGGTTCCAGAGAGAGAATCAACCCATTCATAAATACTGTGCAGCTCTGCCAGCTGATCACCAACCTTCCTGGCTGGGATGTAACAGAATGAGTACACACATTCCAACTTCTAAGAGGCAAAAGGTCAAGAAGAGGCATTTAAGCAGCTGGGACAGGGGTTGCCAACATGGCAATAACAAGCCTCTGAGCCCACCCACCTGCCCCACAGCCCCTTGGGCCAGCAGGTGGTGAGGGCAGCCTCCTGTTCCTCTCTTGAAAAGGACCTTTGGCTAAAGGAGAAAGTTGGAAGAGCGAAAGTATTTCCCTCCTCTTTCAGATTTATGTGCTCCCTGGTCCTGACTGGGACAACTGTGCCCCTAAAGGACCAGGTGTGCAGCCTGGGAGTCATTTTGGACTCACCGCTGTACATGGAGGTGCAGGTTAGTTCTGTGTCCAGGGCAGCTGTCTACCAGCTCCATCGGGTACACTGGCTGAGACCCTCCCTGCCCGCAGACTGTCTCGCCAGAGTGATGCATGCTCTGGTTATCTCCCGCTTGGACTACTGCAATGCGCTCTATGTGAGGCTACCTTTGAAGGTGACCCAGAAACTACAACTAATCCAGAATGCGGCAACTAGACTGGTGACTGAGAGCGGCCGCTGAGACAGCATAACACCGGTCCTGAAAAATCTACATTGGCTCCCAGTATGTTTCTGAGCAGAAATCAAAGTGTCGGTGCTGACCTTTAAAGCCCTAAATGGCCTTGGTCCTGTATACCTGAAGGAGCGTCTTCACCCCCATCGTTCTGCCCAGACACTGAGGTCCAGCTCCAAGGGCCTTCTGGCGGTTCCTTCACTGCGAGAAGCGAGGTTACAGGGAACCAGGCAGAGAGCCTTCTCGTTAGTGACGCCCTCCTATCAGATGTCAAGGAAATAAATAACTATCTGACTTTTAGAAGACATCTGAAGGCAGCCCTGTTTAGGGAAGCTTTTAATATTTGATTAATTATTGTATTTTAATGTTTTTCTGGAAGCCGCCCAGAATGGCTGGGGAAACCCAGCCAGATGGGTGGGGTATATATAATAAATTATTATTATTATTTCAGTCTCAGATTGATTTACCCTGAGCCCTTGGAAATGTAAATTGGGGTGTGTGTGCATTGGGAGGGGTGGGATGTGCTGATCTGGAGAAGGATGAAAAGAAGAGACTAGAAAGAAGAGAATATTCCTGACTGTTCTGTGACATCACAGCAGTTGCTGCCAATGGTATTGGCTAAGGTACTTGTAGGTAAGCCTGTAAGTGACAGACAGCTGATTCCTAAACTCAGCTCAGACTCTGAGAACAAGCTCAAGTACAGTCATACCTCTGTTTAAGTACGCTCCGGTTTGAGTACTTTCAGTTTAAGTACTCCGCGGACCTGTCTGGAACGGATTAATCCACTTTCCATTACTTTCAATGGGATAGTTAGCTTCAGGTTAAGTACAGTTCAGGTTAAGTACAGGCTTCCGGAACCAATTGTGTACTTAAACAGAGGTACCGCTGTATTTGTGGCCTTGGTAATGTGGCTGAAGGTGGAGACTTCTCTGCCTGCAAGAGATGAGCCACCTCTTCTATGTTCCGGCAAATGCTCTAACTCAAATATGGAAGTTATCATAGACTCACATCCCCAGCAGAATGCTAAGTCCTCTCAATGCTCATCACTCAGCTCTTGCAATATCTACCCAACCTCCAGTGAGACAAGCACCCCTAATTCCTGCAAACATCCCTCCTAAATCCTGCATTCCACATCTCCGTTATTTTTTCCTCGGCCTCCACATCCAGATACATTTTGAATCGTGTAAAGATTTTCGCCCTGCGCCTTAGTAAAAAAATGAAACGAAACAGCTAACAGAGCAACTTACAAAATCAGTAGGAAGAGCCTGTTTGCCTTCTGCCTTACAAATGAGAGACATGGCACAAGAGGAAAAGGAGAGGGGAGGGAGGAGGAAAACAAGCTAGCTCAGGTACTAACTCCTAGTAACAAAATGCAAAATTGAATCAATGCAAAACTGTACATGCCTGCTGTCACCCAATAAGCCAACTGCTTGATATAGTAGCTCTGAGTGAGGAGCTGACTGGCTGGCAAGTCAGGCAGTCTTCCTATCTCAGACTCCTGCAAGGGCAAGTCTAGCAAATAGCTATTGAACAGTGATCCCTGCTGGGAGAAAATCCACTTCAGTTAGAGGTATCTTTTAATGGGCAAACGTGTCCCTGCTTTCTAGTCTCTGATAAATCGGAGGAACGCCTTGTTAAAATTCCTCTTGCGCCTTCTTGCCAGCATTGTCATTCTTCAGGGTTCAGTTCTCTTCTCGGGGTCTCGGGAAGCTGAATCTACGAGGGGATGCATCTTGGCTCCAGCACACTCCCGTGTAAACACAGAGGCCTGCCAGAAAGACACCACACAGAGTGAGGTCTGGCTCCATCTCCTCTGCATACCGGTAGCTCTTAAGGTTTTTTTGTTTGTTTTGGATTGCTAGTTTCTCCAAGTATGTCATTTTAAAATTAAGAGGCAACCCCATCTTGGCTCTTCAGGCAGAGCAAGGGATGCTATTGCAAAGGAAACACAGAAGTGGAACAGAGCAGCCTTCACCCACCTGTCTTCTTCCAGGTGTTGCCAAACCACAACTCCCATTAGCCCCAACCTGAGGCTGATGGGAGTTGTAGTTCGAGATCAGGAGAACGCCAGGTGAATGAAGGCTGGGATATAGATAGCTTCAGTAACATGTAGAGGGTTGGGATTGATATTTCATTGATTCCTAGAACCATAGGCTTATAGAGATGACCCCCAAGGGTCACCTAGCCCAACCCCGTTCGAGGTAGCAATTGCCGCTAAGAAGTGCCAAAAACGCTTTGCTCAGGGGGGTGGGGGACCAGTTCTTGCAATGCTGACCCTTAGAAAGGGTGGAGGTGGTCAATCCCCCTCTTTTGCAAAGCAGTCACCCCTCCCCCCATCGCCCCCGGTCCCCTCGCAGGGGCTGAAGGAGAAGCGGGCGCCGGGGGAGCCGCGTGGTACCTTCGGGGTTGGGGTTCCGCAGGAGGTTCCTCTCGAAGGGCTTTAGCGCAGGGTCGGGGGCGACGGAGACCCCCGGAGGCGGCTGCTTCTGGGCTCGCTTCTTCTGCTGCTCCTCCTCCGAAGCCATCGGGACAATGGCGGGAGCTGCAGGGCAGCAAAGCGGGCGGCCGCGGAGGCGAAGTTTTGCAAACTGCCGGCGGGCGGCTTGCGCAAGGCTGCCCTACCTTGGAAGCTGGAGGGAGGGGAGAGGCGGGCCGGTGGCCACAGAAACTCCCGGAGGGAGGGCGGGAAGCGATGCAAAACGGCCTCCTGCAGCCGAGGAGACCCGCCCAGCAACCTGCCTCACCCCCACCCGTCGATTTCTATCCTATTTGTTGCCTGTATATACTTGACTTTTGTCTCCAAGGAGCGCAAGGCGGCGCGCATGACGAGTCTCCTTCCCCCTTGTTTTTTATCTTTGCGACAACAACCCTGTGAGGGAGGTCAGGCTGAGAGGCAGTGACTAGTAGTCCCCAAGTCAGCGAGCTTTATTATGGTCTAGTGGGAGGATTTGAACTCAGGTCCAGTCCAGGTCCGACACACTAAGCACCACACCACAGTGGCTCTCTTTTTCCAAAATCAAATATTGGGGCACCCTCCTCCCCTACTCTAGATACACAAGGCATGCCCTGGAGAGGGAGGGCTGACTAAACTTGCATGGGGGTAAAAGCACTCTGCACATGCACGGCAGGCGACTCCAGCTGTGGCACGAGCGACCTCATGTTTTCAGGGGAAAGCAACACTTTTGGAAAGCTAGCATGCCCAGAAGTGCCAACCCCTGAGGGGCACCAGAATTTCCACCTACCTACCACTCATGTTGGCGGGGGGCAGCTGCCTTCGCAGGAAAATGCATTTAATCTTCCGCAAGCCCCACTGCAAGTCATGGTTTGGGGTTTAGAAAAAGACAATGAAAATTGGCAGTGTCTTCCCATTGTCCCTGGATTTCATCTTCCCAACAATCCCAGAAGGTGGGTTTCCCCTTCCCATTTTACAGACAGGGAAAACTGAGACTTAGGGGGGGAAATAGTCAATGTTCTTGAGGAGAGGCGTGGATACTGCTTCTGGTTGCATATATATATATAAAACAATTATTTTGATGTTATATTACACTGAAATGTTTCTTTGTACTTGAATCTTCCTGCCGCAGTTGCCATTCTCTCCTTTGAGAGCCACTGACTTAAAATACCCATTGCTGCAAACCAGTGTCGTCTTCTTTGGCAATCACTCGTAGCTGAGTAAGATTGCCTTCCATGAACACGGTCTTAACAGTGAGTCCATAAGTGGCTGTGTGGAGGCCAGTTCTGGATCCACACGTCCTTCTACAGTGGGGACATAGGTTTCCGGGTGGGAGTTGATCACAGCGAGGGTTTGCCAAGTGTGCCTTCCTCTTAGCACATTTCTCCCTTGCGTCCTGAGTTCAAGTGTCTTCAAAGCCCATGACACCTTTGGTAAAGGCTGTTCTCCAACTGGAGCGCTCGCAGACCAGTGTTTCCCAGTTGTCAGTGTTTAAACTACATTTTTTTAGATTTGCCTTGAGAGAGTCTTTAAACCTCTTTTGTTGACCACCAGCATTACGCTTTCCATTTTTAAATTTGGAATAGAGCAGTTGCTTTGGAAGACGATCATCAGGCATCCGCACAACATGACCAGTCCAACGAAGCTAATGTTGAAGAATCATTGCTTCAACACTGGTGATCTTTGCTTCTTCCAATACACTGGCATTAGTTTGCAAACCAGTCAACACTAAACTAGGTGGACCAGCCGTCCGATGATTCTCTATGAAGCAGAATTGATAGAATTTGCACCTGCCAAAATCCCACCACCCTGAAAGCCTAGATGTCCTGGACAGTTGGTCTATATAACAAGAACCACTTGCAACAGAAGATCTCTCTGTTGTCTTTTGCATTCCAGGGTAAAGCTGCATGAAGGAGACCTGCCTACAAAACAGGTTCAGCAAGCAGTTAGCTGATCCCACCCAGGGCAAAAGGAAGTGGATCCATACAGGTGCATCTGTCTAGGGGCGCACCCAGAGTAGTGTTTACCTTCCCCGATCAATGGGAGAGCTTAGACCGTCAACTCTCCCGGCAGTGAGTGAACCCCACCTCGCATAAACAACTGCCTTGTCCTGCAGAGCTCAGCAGTGAGCCGGCGGAGATGTGTCACCATGTACATCAAAGGCAGGGCTGAGTCCAGCAAGCGAGAGATCCCCGAAGGGACACACGTCTCTGCAGAATCATTGCGGGGGGCGATTCCAGGGCCTAAGAGCAGCTTAGTGCTGGGGACGTGCTACCATCTCCCTGATCAAGATGCTCAAGACCTCGAGATGAGGAATGAACTCAAGGGAGCATCTTGAAGGGGAAACATTGCATTAACAGGTGACTTCATAGAATTATAGAGTTGGAAGAGACCACAAGCGCCATCCAGTCCAACCCCCTGCCAAGCAGGAAACACCATCAAAGCATTCCTGACAGATGGCTGTCAAGCCTCCGCTTAAAGACCTCCAAAGAAGGAGACTCCACCACACTCCTTGGCAGCAAATTCCACTGTCGAATAGCTCCTATTGTCAGGAAGTTCTTCCTAATGTTTAGGTGGAATCTTCTTTCTTGTAGTTTGAATCCATTGCTCTGTGTCTGCTTCTCTGGAGCAGCAGAAAACAACCTTTCTCCCTCCTCTATATGGCATCCTTTACTTTATTTGAACGTGGCTATCATATCACCCCTTAACATTCTCTTCTCCAGGCTAAACATGCCCAGCTCCCTAAGCCATTCCTCATAAGGCATCGTTTCCAGGCCTTTGACCATTTTAGTTGCCCTCCTCTGGACACGTTCCTGCTTGTCAGTATCCTTCTTGAACTGTGGTGCCCAGAACTGGACACAGTACTCCAGGTGAGGTCTGACCAGAGCGGAATATAGTGGTACTATTACTTCCCTTGATCTAGATGCTGTACTCCTATTGATGCAGCCCAGAATTGCATTGGCTGGCTCATCTGTGTTCCAGTAATACCAAAGTTGTAACAACAACAACAACAACAACAACAGTCATTGAAAACTTCCCTAAACAGAGCTGCCTTCAGATGTCTTCTAAACGTTAGATAGTTGTTTATTTCCTTGACATCTGATGGGAGGGTGTTCCACAGGATGGGCGCCACCACCGAGAAGGCCCTCTACCTGGTTCCCTGTACCCTCACTTCTTGCAGGGAGGGAACTGCCAGAAGGCCCCGGTGCTGGACCTCAGTGTCCAGGCTGAATGATGGGGGTGGAGATGCTCCTTCAGGTATACTGGGCCTTTGAGGTTGTTTAGGGCTTTAAAGGTCAGCACCAACACTCTGAATTTTGCTCGGAAACGTACTGGGAGCAAATGTAGGTCTTTCAAGACGGGTGTTATGTGGTCTTGCTGACCCCTCCCAGTCACCAGTCTAGCTACTGCATTCCTAGACACCCTAAAATGTGTGTGCAGTAGAACAGTTAGTGCTGGAACCAACCAGAGGGCAAGGGACGACCCTGGACTTGATCCTGAGTGGTGCCCAGGACCTGGTGTGAGAGGGAAGCATTGTTGTATCAGAGGATCGCCAAAGCATGTGCCATCAGGACGCAACATCAACAAAACTAAAAGTTCATTATTCAAATCTAGAAATCCCCTACCTTACTTTCTAAAATGTTTTAAATGGTTCGGATTTTGATTCCTCTGTTTTGCTTTCGTCGGGTTGGTGTTGGTTAAATGTTTAGTTGGTGTTGGCGGTTATTTTAATTTGGGTATAGCTGTAAACTGTTTATTATTGTTAATATTGTTGTTGTTACTGGTTTCTATTGATTTGTTGGTTGGTTTGTTGCTCGTATAGGACATTTTGTTCTTTAAATGTTTGGTGCTTTGTTGTGTTTTTACGTATGTTGTAAGCTGCCCAGAGTGGCTGGGGAAACCAGATGGGCGGGATATAAATAAAAAAATTATTGTATTATTATTATTGAGCCCAATTGGAGTTGGAAGGGGCCCTACGGGATCATCTAGTCCAACGCCCTGCAATGCAGGAATTTCAGCTAAATCATCCCTCACAGATGGCCATCCAACCTCTGCTTAAATACCTCCAAGGAAGGAGAGTCCACCACCTCCCAAGGGAGTCCTTTCCGCTGTCAAACAGCTCTTACCGTCAGAAAGTTATTCCTGATAACAATTTTATTTATACCCATCCCATGTGGCTGGGTTAGGGTTAGGGGTTGAGCCTCCCCCAAGAATCAGTATTGGGACCTGTGCTTTGGAACTTGTTCATAGAGGATTTGGAGTTGAGCAGTGTGAGGTGACCAGCTTTGCCGACGGCACTAAATTATCAGAACGGAAAGAGATTGCGAAGAGCTCCAAAAGGACCTCTCCAAACGGAGAGAACGGGCAGCAAAATGGCAAAAGCAATTCAACGGAAGCGAGGGTAAAGTGAGCAAAAATATAATAATGTTAATTTGACATATACCCTTACGGAGTCTGAACTGGAAGTGGTGGGCCGGGAACGAGACCTTGGGGGTCATAGCGGAGAGCTCAAAGAAGAGGCAAAGTCAGTGTGCGGCGACTGTGAAAAAGGCAAATTCCATCATTAGGAAAGGAAAATTAAACTGAAGAAGTATTTTTTTATATAGGTGTGTTATGAGAGAGGGAGAAAAGCTTCTCTCTCTCTCTGCTTTCTCCTTGCAATGCAGAATTTTATAAATGTAGCCTCTTCCTCGCCTTTTCTCTCAACTAGAAAGCCCCCAACACTGCAAACTTTTCTTCACAGGAGTCGCTCCAGCCCCTTGGTCGTTTGGGTTGCCTTTTCCCGAACCTTTTCCAACTCTGCGATATCCTTTTTGAGTTGAGGTGACCAGAACTGTACACTGTGTGCAAATGAGGCTGCGCCCTAGATTTGTACAATGGCATTATGACATCAGCAGTTTGATATTCACTTCCTTTCCTAATGATCTCTCGCATGGAATTTGCCTTTCCCCCAGCTGCTGCACACGGGGCCGACATCTATATAACCAGCCATTCAGAAACAATTTGTAATAAGTACATCAGGGGGGGGGGGCTTTCTACACCCCGGAACTTATCCCGGTCCCGACTTTTAACGCTTTGCAGATTTTTTTCCCCCAAAACGTCCACAAACTCTAGGCCAGGGGTCCCCAAACTAAGGCCCAGGGGCTGGATGCGGCCCAATCGCCTTCTAAATCCGGCCTGCAGACGGTCCGGGAATCAGTGTGTTTTTACATGAGTAGAATGTGTGCTTTTATTTAAAATGCATCTCTGGGTTATTTGTGGGGCAAAGGAATTCGTTCATTTTTTTTTCTTCAAAATATAGTCCGGCACCCCACAAGGTCTGAGGGACTGTGGACCGGCCCCTTGCTGAAAAGGTTTGCTGACTTCTGCTCTAGGCAGATGTAAAAAATAATCCACAAGTGTAGAATGAATCAAGTTTTAATTGCTTTTTAAAAAATAAATCTCTGAACACCACAACCAGCATTCGAAAGTATATCGGAGAGTGTACACTCAGACAACGTGGGCCGATAAACCCAGAGTTCTTGCAAATGTCAATACTGCTTTCAGGCTGGCCTCTTCAGCAAAGTCACAAGTCTGCTCCTGCAGAACCAAATTCAGCAGAGGGAGTCAATATATGAACCGGTCCCCCCGAGCCATTTGGGCCAAGACTTCCATCCATAACTGGGGCAAGGGACCAGTCCGTGGCAGGTCCAAACTGGTCCCCTCCAAGCACACAATGCAGCCTCCATCCAAGCTGTGTGATTTCTGAGCACAGCAGGCAATAAAGGCTTTGGAGAGAAGGAACAATGAGTTTCCCCTATATCCAAACACTCACATTTTGCTTTGGGAAATAAAATTAATTTTTAAAAAAGGCTTTAAAATAAAATGAAAACGTAAATTAAGAAAAAAACAACCACCAAACAAACCAAGAATTTTCAGGACAGAATTCCTACTTGCGTCCCGACACGGAAAACCAAGCAGCCCAATGAATCTACAATATGGCTCCACTGCCGCAGGGCCATTGTCCGGGGTATCAACTCAGTCCCCCATTGGCGGATGTATCGCTCCGCCCACTGCAGCCCTCCAATAGCAGCGCTTCCTTAGGGCACCCCCGTAATCCCCCCAAGATTGTACAAGGAGCCACTTGGAAAGGGGTGGAGGAGCTCCAAGGCGACTCAACAAAAGCCCTGGAACCTGGGCTAAGGACCGTCCTTCTTTCCAACACCTGGGGGCAAGAGTGGTGCAGGGAGCTGGGAGGGTGACTCTCTTGCTGGGGGAGATCCAGATTCAGCAGAAGCTGCCCCTAAGGAGTCCTGATAGGAAGGGGGCTCCTCTCCAAGGCCGCAGAGATCTGGGCGGGCCCAGGCTTCCTGGGAAAGCCGTGGGCTCCCCGTGGGACCAGAGACGGCCTCTTCGTACGAGGGGAGGGGGCCTCCGCTGCAGTCTAGTCCCGGCACATCAGGCTCTTCTATTTGCTCCCACTGGTCGTCCAGGTGCTCATAGGAACTGGGGGGGGGGAGAAACAGCACCGTGAGGGTCTTTGCACCAAAGTTCTCTAAAAGCCCGAGCAAAGTGTGACCCCCGCAGCTTGCAAAAGGGAGGAAAGGTGTGTAAAAAGGGAAAATCTATTCATTTAAAAAAATATCTGTATGCAGCTATTCATTTTTTAAAACAGCAGTCTTGAGTATGTTATAAGAATTTTAAGGTCTCAAATATAGATTAAATATTCATAAATGCACACATATCTAAATATATGAGCCATGTTTCTGAAATAGCACGGGAGAGCAATCCTGAAGCCATTTTGACTCTCCCAATGACCTCAAATATTCCTCTGCAGGAAGGGAGGGAAATGGGGAAAGCCTCCCCATTGTCTTTTGCTTGCAAATCCCGTCTTAAGGACACATTTGTGTATGAAAAGGGTGAGCCTGTGACCTGGATTCAGGAATTAAAGTATTTACCATCACAAAAGAATGGCCAAACTGCCCAAGTAAAGCAATCAGTGACCATTAGCAGGTATCCTGGAAAAGCAGGATTTCTGCTGTAGATCACCTCCTTCTATGATGTATGTATGATGTTTTTTTGGGGGGTGGTCTTGGGCTACAAGGTGGGCAATTTCAAGAATCTATATAAGGGCTTGCGCACCATTGTTCTGGGTTCCTTCTCCCTCCTCCTGCATGTGGTGAGTGGGGACCCTGTTGCAACAGTTTAATAAAGATCAGGCTTACTAGCTACTTTGCTTCTCAATATTCTCTAGTTGGCCTCTGTTATTTTCTCCTACTGATAGGGAACCCACTTAATGACTCTATACAGGCTCTTGGATACCCCATAAGGAAAAGGGAGCAGTTCCCCCCCCCCTTATAACACATACTGTAAAATAAATACACTTTGACAGTGTAAGGTAGCACACTACAAACAGGATCCACCCTTGGAGTTTGCTCACACTCACCTGAGGCAGCGGCAGACGTGGAGTCTCGTCTTCAGGAGAACGCAAGCCACAACCGTCACCAGGATGGCGGAAAAGACCACGGCGGCAGCAAGCACCACGGGGACGGAGGCAGCGGAGAGGAAGGCGTCAGGACGTGGAGCTGCAGGGGTTGGGTGAGGAGGCAGGAGAGATTTTAATGGAGACCCTTAGGAAGGTGGGAAATTGTTGGTTAAGGATTGCGGGTATCAGTGCCCAAAACTGAACAGGGAGGGCAGACCTACACAGATGGAAGAATAAGGCAAGCTGCCTCTTGGTGCGCCAATCAAGGTTAGGGCAAGAGGTGTCAAAAATGTCTGGTGACAGGAACGACCCAAACTGGCCCATCCAGGCCAGCTGCCCATCCTAACAGGGGTGGTGTGTTTGAGAAGCCTGCATGCATTCTGCCACCCGAACACTGAGATTCATTTCGCTGCTGGAATATTTTAAATCTTAGACCACCCTGAGGGCCCTGGCAGGACGATTACACACAAGGTCAGCAGCAACAATAAACAGCAACCATCCCTATACTGTAGCAGGGCAGCCGACACCCACCGCTGCCAATAGACCAAGAACTCCGTTGGACTCAAAAGCTTGCATACTTGAAAGTTGGCTCGCTAAGGCCCCCAACCCAATCCTGAGCAACTTTGCGAAGCAGACAACTCTCTCAAATAAATTGGACCCAAATAAATGCGAATCAGAATGAGTCTGAATTCATATCCCCGGGATTAAAATTTGAACACTCCTTTCCAGTGGCTGTAGGAACAGCCAATCTGGTGCCCTGCAAATGTTGCTGGACTGCAAGTCGACTCATCATCCCTGAGCCCAACAACCATCTGCAAAGTCAGATTCTTCCTCTCCTTGGCAGCTAATGCCAGCCACCTGCAAAACTCTGGGTGACAGAGTGAACTGCTGTTGCGATTCTGTCCACAAGATGGCGACCAAACCGTGGAGAGGCTTGATTTCTGAGCCCAGGGAATCCGAATTTTGGATCCTGTATGAATGGCACTCAGGACTGGGCCACGACACACCGACCGGGCAACACAAGGAGAAGCCTCCCTTGCAACTTCAGAGGATGTGGGGTGCAATGCTAGCCATGCACCCAGCACCATGGATCACACACCACTTGAAATATTGCATGAGAACAGCCTGCTGGATCGGGCCAGTGGCCCATCTAGTCCAGCATCCTATTATCTCAGTGGCCAAGGAGATGCGCCACTGGGAAACACGACAAGCAGGAGTCCAGCACAAGAGCCCTCTCCCCTCCTGGGGTTTCCAGCAACTGGGATGCCAAAGCATTGCTGCCTCCAACTATGGAGGGCAGAGCACAGCCATCCTGGCTAGGAGCCATCAATAGCCCTCTCCTCCTCCACAAATCCTGCAGGAGTGAGTTCCACAGTTTATATGCTGGACGTAGAAAGACTTGCGTTTGTCTGCCCCGATATTTCCCAACGGTCAGCTTCACTGGGTGCCCACGAGTTCTAGCGTTACATGACAGGGAGAAAAGCTGTCCCCTGCCCTCTTTCTTGAATACCATGCATCATTTTATAAACTCCCATCCTGTCCCCCTCTTCCTCACTATTTCTCTAAACCAGGGTTTCCAGCTGTGTTTTTTGGACTACAACTCCCATCATTCCTAGCTAACAGAACTAGTGATCAAGGATGATGGGAACTGTAGTCCAAAAACAGCTGGAGACCCAAGGTTTGGGAAACTCTGGACTGAACTTTTTTTTAAAAAAAAAAAAACAAGATACCACAACCTTCCTTTGCAGGGGAGTCAGTCAAAGCCTCAAGGAGCTGTTCCTGGGTCATCTCTGATTTGGCAAACCGGATACACAAATTATTCTTCCCTTTGCATTTTGATTCTGGGTGGGGGAGCAGGGAGAGGGAGAGGGAGAGATCACAGCACTTACTTCCTTGGGGCATGCAAGCAAAGTCTGTCAACATATTCCACTGCCCTCCTTGGCAGATGGCGAGGGCTGGCGTGATGGTTGCGACGTATCCAGGTTGGCAGTAGAATTCCAGCACCGTTTCAGGTTTGAACAGGATCGAGTCTGGGGGAGGCTCCTGGCATAGGGGGGCCTGGCATCGGTAGGTGCTGTGAGCGGGCGGGTCTGGTGGTACACACCCTGGAGTCAGAGGAAAAAGATCTAATGAAGCACACAGGAAATGGGCAAACCCATAGCTTGGCTTTTTCGAAAGCCCAACGCCCCCCAAATCCCTGAGTGTGTTGCGGTGGCCCAGTTCCTGAGACACAAGAAACAGAGACCTTGCAACAGGCCCTAAAAGGATATTAAAGGATATTAAAAAATAGCTTCCTTAAGGCATCTAAGGAGCTGAGAGAATCATCCAGACAAGCTGGGATAACTCAGTCGGTAGAGCATAAGGCTCTTAATCTCAGAGTTGTGGGTTTGAGTCCTACGCTGGGGGCGGGGGGGGGGGGGAGATTCCTGCATTGAAGGGGGTTGGCCTAGATGACCCTTGGGGTCCCCTTCCAACACTATGATTCTATAACTTCTAAGACAATTTCAAAGTGCTGGCTATGAGCTATAAAGCCCTCGTCCAGTCTCTGCGTCCAGTGGTTCCCAAACCTTTGGGGGCCACTGCCTCCACCTTGGTTCCATAAGCTCATCCCCATCACCCCTCACCCTAAATCTACAAAAAAAGCATTTTTCAGACTATCACGCAATAAAATTCAAAACAGTACCAATTAGTTGCACATTTTATGCAAAAAGTCAATTAAAACTACTTTGTTTAACGAATTCAACAAAATAGATGAACTTGATCCAATGATAGCAGCTTTTCAAAGCCTGGAAGTTGTGTACCCCTCCAAGACCCCCCCCCCAATCCCACTGCCCCCTTACCTCTCAGTGTCCTCCTAAGTAATCCTACTGCCTCCCCACCTTACTTTGGGAACCACTGCCCCATATAGATTAGGTCCAGGCTACTGGGAAGTTCATATCTCCCTATAATTCAGGCTGAAAGGCAGTCCAAGGTGAGCTTCGTGGCTGTGGAGAGATTCGAACCCTGGTCTCTCTCAAGTCCAAGTCCAAGACTCTAACCTTTTCGGTTGTGGCCCCGGCCTGGTAGAACACTCTCCCATGTGAGACCAGGGCCCTGTGGGATTTCACATCTTTCCACAGGACCTGCAAGATGTATAAAACAGGCATCCCCAAACTTTGGCCCTCCAGATGTTTTGGACTACAATTCCCATCATCCCTGACTACTGGTCCACTTAGATAGGGATCATGGGAATTGGTATAAAACAAGCCCGAAGGAGGCCTCCAACCCGCTCACAAGTCCTTGCATGATCAGTGGAAACATGGTAATTGCCACCTGCCCAGATTTTAACTCATCTGAATTAACTTTAAGATGTATTTTAATTAATTGATGTCCGTTTTTTTAATGCATTTTGTGTTGTTTTTATGACGTGAGCCACTCTGAGCCCGGCCTCGGCCGGGGAGGGCGGGATACAAATAAAAATGCTGGCTGGAGAATTCAGCTCACCTTTCAAGAATCATAGAATTGTAGAGTTGGAAGGGGCACCGAGGGTCATCCAGTCCAACCCCCTGCAATGCAGAAATCTTTACTCCAACGTAGGGTTCAAACCCATAACTCTGAGATTAATGATCTCATGCTCTGCCGACCGAGCCAAAATCTATCAAACACTCATACAGTGGAACCTCGGTTTATGAATTTTCGGTTTATGAACGCCGCGGACCCATCTGGAACGGATTAATTCACTTTCCATTACTTTCAATGGGAAAGTTCGCTTCAGTTTATGAACGCTTCAGTTTAAGTACTCCGCAGACCGTCTGGAACAGATTAATCCACTTTCCATTACTTTCAATGGGAAAGCTCGCTTCAGTTTATGAACGCTTCAGTTTATGAACAGACTTCCGGAACCAATTGTGTTCATAAACCGAGGTACCACTGTAATTGCAAAGATCACCATTGGCAGAGGGTTATATATGATCTTGGCAGCTCAGAGATAGTAATTGCTACTCGGTGGAAAGCAGCCCAAAATCTTGCACCAGATGCTTGGGTACCACTTACTCTGGAATGTAGCCACAATGGAGAAAATTACCCATCATTTGAGATTTCAACAGGGACTAGAACCTCCAGGTGGTTTTTAAATGACTTGGCAGTCCTTCCTTATATGTACAACGAAATCATCATTTTCAAAACTCCCCTTGTCCCATGCCTGGCAAATCTGGAAGTAGACTTTATAATCAGATAATGCTGATATTATTTACACGGGTTTTTTTGTGTGTGTTATTTTAAGCCATGTGCTCTACTCATTCTACGTGCCTCATTCCATAGTCTCGTTTCTCAACTTTCCGTTTTTCCTCTAGTCCTGTAATTGTTCCCTCTGTTTTATACACATTTAACAATGATTTTTTTTTAAAAAAAAACCTTTACCGGGGGGCGGGCAGAGAGAGTGGGCAGTGCCCAGCAAGTGTCGGAAGCTGGAGCACAGAGAGACAAAATAGAGAATCACGTAACACAATGAAACGTCAGAGCTTGCTTCTCTTCCTCATTCCGCGTAACGGCTCAGTGTGGCAACAAACCCCTGCAGACAGACACATTGCAAAACAGGGAATCCACGAATTCGGGATAAAAAAAGGAAGGTGCCGCCTTCGCCGAGCCTCTTCCCGGTTTTGCATTTCGGCCTCAGCGCTGTTGCTGACAGGAAGTCTACGATCAAACTCCTGTGACCAAAGCAGCCTCCAACTTCAGCTTGCAACACACCTGTTTTTCAAGAAACTTGCAACAACCCCATTCTGCGAACGTTTCTGGCAGCCGATGTGCTGGCATGAAGCAAGGCTGGCTTGTCCTGGGAATGCAGATGAGGAACGGCCTCAGTTGACGGCTTCCGACTGGCGACTCCGCTCTGTTCTCTGGCCCTTGAGGTTTTGAGCTCCAAGACATGCAACAAGGAAAGACCTCAGTTTCCACCTGAGTCCTGTTCCCAAGAGGGGAGAGGGAGCCAGGGGTCTCCCCAGGGGAGCCAGCTGCAAGCAGACCAAGAAGGCAATGCACACACCTCTCTCAGCTTCCGACAGCCAGGGGGCGGCCGCCCAACAGGCAGGTGATCAGCAAGAGGGGAAGTAGGAAGGCGCCTCCCCACCCCCCACCCCATTTCATGTACAGTCGTACCTTGGGAGTCGAACGGAAACTGTTCCAGAAGTCCGTTCGACTTCCAAAATGTTTGGAAGCCAAAGCGTGGCTTCTGATTGGCTGCAGGAAGCTCCCGCAGCCAATCGGCAGCCCCGTCGGACGTTCGGATTCCAAAAACAGTTCGCAAACCGGAACAGTCACTTCCGAGTTTGCGGCGTTCAGGAGCCAAAATGTTCAAGAACTAAGCTGTTTGAAAACCAAGGTACGACTGTACTGATCAGAGTAGTGGTCGAATCATTGCCACCAGTTGAAAGGGACCCTAAGGGTCATCCACTCCAACCCGCTGCGATGCAAGAATCACAGCTGAAGATTCCTTGACAGATGGCCATCCAAACCCTTCCTAAAAACCTCCAAGGAAGGAGAGTCCTCTATTCCACTGTCAAACAACGTACGTTCTTACTAATCTCAGAATTTCCTTTATTGCGTTGAAGCCATGGGTTCGAGTCCTGCCCTGCAGAGCAGGAGAAAACAAGCTTGCTCCATCTTCCATGCGACAGCCCTTGAGAAATTTGAAGATGGCTCTCCTATCACATGGCCACAGGAACATGAGAAAACCCTCCTGCTGTATGAAGCCAGAAGTCTGTCTAGTCCAGCATCCTGTTCTCACAGGGGCCAACCAAATGCCTGTGGGAAATCCGCAAGCAGGGTCCGAGCATGAGAGCCCTCTCCTGTCCTGGGGTTTCCAGCAACTGGCATTCAGAAGCATCGCTGCCTCCAGCCATGGAGGCAGAACAGAGCCATCATGCCTAGGAACTGTTGCTAGACCTCCGGGAATTTGCCTAACCCCCTTTTAAAAGCCAGATTGGTGAAGCATCAGTGCCTCCTGTGGGAGAGAGTTCCATGGTTTAACAATGCGAAGAAGTACTTTATCAGCCCTAAATCTTCCAACATTCATTGGATGCCCATGTCGCCTCTCAGTCATCTCCAGGCTGAAACAGACCCGGCTCCCTCAACCATTCCTCATACGACTCTGTTTCCTTGATCGTCTCAGTCACCCTCCTCTGCACACAGAATTGGGAGAACTGTAGAGTCGGAAGGGACACCAAGGGTCATCCAGACCAACCCCCTGCAATGCAGGAACCTGAGCTAAAGCATAGATGACAGGCGGCCACTCGACATTCAAGCCTGTCCATCTGGGTGGGGCAGCATCTTCCAGAGGGCAGCAGACCAGCTTAGGGGCACGGAATAGTCGCTGCAGCCAGCATGCCCAATGGCTAGCGATAATGAGCATCGCTAATGTCTTTAAATGTTTACATTGTTCCTTAAGGTACTCTATGAATTTATACCATTCTTCTTTAAATTTACTATCATCTTGGTGTCTGATCTTCCCAGTCATTTTCGCCATTTTGGCATAGTCCATCGTTTTCACTCTCCACTCTTCCTTGGTTGGCCAAAAAGCATTCTTGCAGCTGTCGTTGCATACATAAACAGTCTTTTGGTATTTCTTCTCCTGTAATGTCTATTAAAAAGGCTTTTTGGGTTGTTGTTTTTTAACAAAAGTTATCTTAAACATTTTTTTCAATTCATTATATATCATTTCCCAGAATGCTCTAGCCTTTTTGCACGTCCACCACTAATATTGTAGCTATAAACACAACATACAGCAGAGAACACTGCATGGAAAAATATATATTTGCACATTTTTTACTGACAAAAACATAAAGGAAATTTGTAGCATAACATATTTATGTATAACTTAAATGCACAAAGCTTCACCTATCGCAGATGTACAGTAACCCTTGAATCAATGTGCAATTAATTGCTACTGCTTTGAATTTTACAGTTATTTTCTTCCATAGTGGGTTATGCAAACCGCTATTCGGAACAATGCTTTTTTTTAATAGGCAGGTTTATGAGGATGAGTTTACGGAATG
Organism: Zootoca vivipara; assembly: GCF_965207765.1. Classification (NCBI taxonomy): domain Eukaryota; kingdom Metazoa; phylum Chordata; class Lepidosauria; order Squamata; family Lacertidae; genus Zootoca; species Zootoca vivipara. The sequence goes on along the minus strand of NC_142589.1, from coordinate 81,190,889 downwards.
GTGGGGTGGGGGTGGGGAATCTGAAAAAAATTGGAATCTCAGTGTTTCCCAAACCTTGGGTCCCCAGCTGTTTTTGGACTACAACTCCCATCATCCCTGACCACTGGGTCCCACTAACTAGGGATGATGGGAGTTGTAGTCCAAAAACAGCTGGGGACCCAAGTTGGGGAAACCTTGCTCAGTCTAGACAAAGATCCCATCACAGCCATCTGCTTTGATGCCAGAGGATAAAAACACACAGAGGAACCGCCAAGGATGCTCACCTTTTCTCCGCGAGGAAAGTCGGGTGTCGCCCAGAGTCACGAGAGCCAGGCAGACGAAGAGGCTTCTTGTGGTCCTCCCGTGAGAGCAGGACATCTTGAGCATCAGCTCTGGCAAGGGAGGAGCAACACCTGCGGGAGGAAGGTCAAAGGTCACCCAAGGACCCTGTGGCAGAGGAGGAGAAAGAAGGGATCAATATTTGCATGCCCGAGAAACACCTAGACTCAGCATTCAAGGGTTGGGCTACCTCACCCTGCGCCAGCTAAGGGACCGGACATCCGAAACACACAGAGGGCACCCAATTGAGGAAGGCCAATGAAAACAGTGTGGCATAAAGGGTTTTAAGAGTGTTGGACCTGAGAGAGCAGGGTTCAAATCCCCACTCCCTGGGTGACTTTGGGCTAGTCACCTACCTCACAGGGTTGTGAGGAGGGTGAAATGGGGAGGAGGCAAACCATGTACAGTGGTACCTCGCAAGACGAAATTAATTCGTTCCGCGAGTCGTTTCGTATTGCGAAAATTTTGTCTTGCGAGGCACGATTTCCCATAGGAATGCATTGAAATTTAATTAATGCATTCCTATTTGTCTTGCCTCCACACACACACACACACACACTCAGTACACTGTACTGTACCCGCTTCTCAGCTGATCAGCAGAGGCGGCGCTGAGGGGCCGATCCCAGGCCGGCCCGAGGTGAGCGGGAGAAAGCGCGCGGCGGCGCTGCTGAGGGGGCAAATTCTGGGCCGGCAATGGCAGCGGATCCCCATCTTGTGAAGCACGGCCGTATAAAACTTCGTTTTGTGAGACGCCTCGTGCAACGCAAAACGCTGTCTTGCGAGTTTTTCGTTGCGCGAGACATTCGTCTTGTGGGGTACCACTGTACATCTTGAGATCCTTGGAAGATAATGGTGGTATATAAAGGGAAGAAGAAAAGAAAGAAAGAAAGAAAGTGTTGGGCCCTGGGAGATGGTTTTCTGGACAGGAAGAAGAAGAGAAGAAGAGTTTGGATTTGATATCCCGCTTCATCACTACCCGAAGGAGTCTCAAAGCGGCTAACATTCTCCTTTCCCCTCCTCCCCCACAACAGACACCCTGTGAGGTGGGTGGGGCTGAGAGACTTCCACTACACCACACTGGCTCTCAGTATCGCATTGATCCAATTAATCATTAGAGCCAGTGCCGGATTTACGTACAAGTTAAACAAGCTCTAGCTTAGGGCCCCACTCTCATGGGGCCGCCAAAAAAATTAAAGGAAAAAAACTGGATGTACATTTCCAAAATATAAGATAAACAATTAAAATAAAACCTACATACAGCAAGAATGTTTTGTGTTGTGTAGGCTCCTATTAAAGGTAAAGGGACCCCTGACCATTAGGTCCAGTCGTGACCGACTCTGGGGTTGCGGCGCTCATCTCGCATTATTGGCCGAGGAAGCTGGCATACAGCTTCCAGGTCATGTGGCCAGCATGACAAAGCCGCTTCTGGTGAACCAGAGCAGCACACGGAAACGCCATTTACCTCCCCCCCCCCCTATTTATCTGCTTGCACTTTGAAGTGCTTTTAAACTCCTAGGTTGGCAGGAGCTGGGACCGAGCAACGGTAGCTCACCCCGTCGCAGGGATTCAAACAGCCGACCTTCTGATCAGCAAGCCCTAGGCTCTGTGGTTTAACCCACAGCGCCACCTGGGTTCCATAGACTCCTATTAGGTCAATAAATTACCATATAGCATACATTCAACACAGAAAACAGCAAAAAATTGTTGGCGACAAAGGACAGCTGGTCATTTAAAGGGCCCCCATTACCTTCAGTAGCTTAGGGCCTCATCAAACCTAAATCTGGCCCTGATTAGAGCAATTTATAAAAGTCATGCTGAGTAAAACAAGAACATTGGCCCAGTGCAAACTTTTGAGCACCGAAATTATGTGCTGGCAATACTTTCTCCCCAACAGCCACCCAGGGGTGGCATTCTGCACCAGCTGGAGCCTCCAGACCAGGTCCAAGGATAGCCCTGCAAAGAGCGTGTTGCAATAATCAAGGCTGCCGGTGCATGGATCACCGTGGACAGACCATCCCTGGTCCAAGAACAGCTGCAGTTGATGTCAAAGGCACTCCTTGCCACTGAGGGTACATGAGCTCCCTAAACGGCATTGGCCCAGAATACCTGAATGAGTGTCTCCACCCCCATCACCCAGCCCGGACACCGGGGTCCACTTCCGAGGGCCTTCTCGGTGGTGGCACCCGCCCTGTGGAACACCCTCCCATCACATGTCAAGGAAATAATCATTTACCTGACTTTTAGAAGACATCTGAAGGCAGCCCTGTTTAGGGAAGTTTTTAATGTTTGATGCTTTATTGTATTTTTAATAATTTGTTGGAAGTCGCTCAGAGTGGCTGGGGAAACCCAGCCGGATGTGCGGAGTATAAATAACAAAATACTACTACTACTACTACTCCAGAGGCAAAGATGGATCCAGGGGCACACACACACCCCAACTCTGAACCTTTCAGAGGGAGCTCAACCCCACCCAGAACAGGCAAGCAGCCCCTCTCATCCAGTCCACCACACCATCCTGAACACCAGTTGCTGGAAACCACAGGAGGGGAGAATCATAGAAGTGTAGGGTTGGAAGGGACCCCTAAGGGCCATCCAGTCCAACCCCCTGCTATGCAGGAATCTCCGATAAAGCACCCCTCACAGATGGCCATCCAACCTCTGCTTACCACTAAATGTCTCCAAGGAAGGAGAGTCCACCATCTTGCGAGGGAGGCCACTCCACTGTCGAACAGCTCTCACTGTCAGAAAGTGAACCTGTGTTCAGGTCCTGCTCCCAGGCATCCCTTTGGGGCATCTAACTGGCTGCTTTGAGAACAGGATAGATAGGCCACTGGCCTGATCCATGCTCTTCTGCCTCCATAGAACAGTCCAGATGGTGCAGACTTTCTCCTGACTCCTGCCATTTTCCAGTGAAGAACTTCTTGTATCTCATGACAGGCCTGCCTCTTGGGCAAGTCTTAGCCACAGAGGAGTTCCCCCTTTCCTCCAGTTCTCAGAAGTCAGCCCCACTGACTAACCATGTGCCATCAGCTGTTTTCCACCCCACCCCCTTTGCAAGAAGGCAACAGGGAGCAGCAACTTGGGCTCCGAAAAAGGTCCGCTTTTAAGCCCATTTTCCAGCCTGCAATCAAGGCGAAAGTCTCACTGCGCCACAAGAACCACAATACACACAACCCCAGGGCTAAGCCAATCAATGGCTCAAAGATGGAGAAGGAGAGAAATGGACTCTGACCAGGGAAGAGTCACGGATTCAAATCCCCCACTAAGCCGTGAAGCTCCCTGGTGACCTTTGCTCTCTTCCCTGGGCTCCAAATCAAACCTTGGGGAGTAAGTTCACTTATTGGTGGTGGTGGTGGTGGTAGTAGTAGTAGTATATTGCCCTTCATCTGAAGACCGCAGGGTGCTTCAGAACAGAAAAATACAAAACGAGAAAACAAAATACGCCATAAAACCAAACCAATATCTCCCCTCCCACAAACACATTTTAAAAGCCATCAAAAGTTGATCAACCAAAGAGAAATATTTTCGCTCCGGCACCTAAAGATGTGCAGTGAAGAAGACGCTGACATATACTTAATGTATAAACCGGTAATGGGGCTCCCAAATAACAATAATAATGCGTGTTTAGTATATAAGGGAAGGGACCCAGGTGGCGCTGTGGGTTAAACCGCTGAGCCTAGGGCTTGCTGATCAGAAGGTCGGAGGTTCGAATCCCTGTGACGGACGGGAAGGTAAACGGTGTTTCCATGTGCTGCTCTGGTTTGCCAGAAGCGGCTTTGCCATGCTGGCCACATGACCTGGAAGCTATACGCCGGCTCCCTCGGCCAATAATGCGAGATGAGCGCACAACCCCAGAGTCGGTCACGACTGGACCTAATGGTCAGGGGTCCCTTTACCTTTACTAATATATAAGGAGGTGCCAGTTTACCTTTACAATGGTAAGCTTCAGCAAGAAGAGTTTTAGACAGCCATTTGGGCAATGAGCACAAGGTCGAAAGGGGCCAGGCAAAGAACGGGGGTCTGGCGGTGAAAGGCAGCAGAGTTTGGGGAGCCGACCCCCAAGGACCTCTGTGAAAGATGACTGGACGGATCTATGCTAACAATCGGAGATGATTTTAAGGCATACAAAAAGTTAAAACGACAAGAGGGAGGGAGAAACGAGGAAACCCCTCCTTAAGCCCCGGGGCGCTTCAAACATAATGTGCTGCGCGCGGCGCACCGACCGCGAGGCGCCCGCTGCTTCTGCGCGCCCCTTCCCCAGTCTCCGCGTAAAGTGCGCGGCTCGGCTCTATGGCCTCCCCTGAAGGCGGGAGGTGGGGGGTAGGGGTGGGAACATGAGCAGGGGGGCAGGGGGGAGAAAGGCAACAAGACTAACCCACTTCCAGCGCCGGCTCGCGTATCTCCTCGAAGAAGGTATCCAAAAGGCGCGTGCGAGCGGGAGGTGGATTTAAGTAGGGAGGGGATCCTCCCTGTGTGGGAGGGGCCATGGCCAAGCCCCGCCCCTTCTTTGTTTCTCGCCTGGCTCATAGGTAATCCGGATTAGCAGAATCGTAGATTTGGAAAGGACCAGTTTGATGATTCTCTATGGTTCCCAACATGGGGCACACGCCCCACAGGGGGGCAATTTGATTTTTAAGGGGGACAATTCGAGAATGAGTTGTTAACAGTTAATGTGCATTATATGTCACAAGGGGGGGGGGCATCAGGATTTTAGAGGTGCTCAGGTGGGGCATGGCAAAAAAAGAAGAAAAAGGTTGGGAACCACTTATCTAGTCCAACCCCGTACAATGCAAGAATATGGAGCTGTCCCATACGGGGATCGAACCTGCCATCTTGGCCTCGCCAGCACCATATTCACCCCCGCAAGAGCCAGCAACCGCCTCCGGCTCCTCTTGACCTTGGGCATCGTTGGGCAACGAACAGGCTCCGTACCGGGTAGCTGTCCTGGGTCATTTATTTATTTGTTGCATTTAAATTTCCCACCTTTTTCCCCAAGCAGCTCAAGGCGGCGCAAATCGTTCAAATCTCCCTGCTTCTCAGCAACAACCCGTCCCTGCGAGGTAGGTTAGGGCTGAGAGGGGCTGAGTGACTGCCACCCCCGCCCCAGGGTGAGCTTTTGTAGTCCATCTCAGGGATTTGCACCCTGGTCTCTCCCAGCTCCCATTCCGGCACTCTAACCAGCCTTTTTCGACTTTGGGTCGCCATGTGTTGTTCCCATCATCCCTGGCCAAGTGGTTCTGCTAGCTAAGGATGATGGGAGTTGTAGTCCAGCAAGCACCTGGGGGGGTACCCGAGGCTGAGAAAGGCTGCTCCGTCCGCGGACTACACTGGCGGGGGAGGAGCCTGCCCCAGCCCACGTGGTGCCGCCCAGATGTGTTGGACTACATCTCCCATCAGCCCCCAGCCCTTCTGCACCAAGTGCGTGCTCCTCTTTTAAAACAGAGCGCACAGGAGCGCTCTTGGAGATTGCGCAACTCTGGAGCAAGCTGCGTGTTTCACTGAGCTTCCGGCAGCTTTTCCTGGAATTTGCCTTGATCTCCCATTGTTCTGTGTTTTTGTTGGTGGCCGGGAGGGGAGATTCCCACCCCCACCCCTCCTGAGCGGACCAAACGGCTGCTAAGCCAAAGGAGCTCCTGGGAAGCAGGAAGGGTTCAAGACCAGCTCTCCCTGCCAACATAAATGGTGGGCATTTGAGGCAGTGCGGTGTAGTGGTTAGAGTGCTGGGCTAGGACCCGGGAGAGACCACGGCTCAAATCACCGCTCAGCTATGAAGCTCACTGGGTGACAGCCACCACCTCTTTTTCTAACCTGCCTCGCAGGGCTGTTGTGAGGCTAATAAGATGAGGTGGTGAAAGAACCAGGAACTCCAGCTTGAACTCCTTGGAGAAAGGGTGGGATAGGAAACCAGTAATAAAATGTACCAAGGGCACCATCCCAGTTTGTGGCGGTTAATTCTGCACCGTGCGGAGGAAGAACTTTTCTGCAGCTATTGGCTCATGCCAACCTGCTTTCATTTTGCATGCACCTCCCCCCCCCCCCAAAGTGTTTTGAGTGGGGAGCAAGCATCTCTCCAAGGCAGGGATAGGGAACATGCAGGCCCTCCAGGTGTTGCTGAATGACAACTCACACCCCAAAGCACAACCAGTAAGTCAGGGGGGGGGGGACATTGGGAGTCAAAGGCCGCAGGTGAGCCAGGTCTCAGCCAAGCTCCTAAGAGCACAGTCCTGCTGGGAATTCATTGTTAGAAACTCTTAAACCTGGGTTACGGTCACCACAACAGAATGTCTGGGCACCTTTTTCTGCAATGGAGTTTGATTATTATTAATTTCATTTCTATACCGCTTTATATTTTAAAGAAAAAAAATGTCAAAGCGGTTTACAATCCATTAAGACACCATTCCTGCATGGCAGGGGGTTGGACTAGATGACCCATGGGGGACCCTTCCAACTCTACAATTCTATGATCAAATTAAAAAATCCAGAATAAACCAAATTCAAGCTCCAAGGGAAATATCTTAGATCCTGCTCCAAGTGACATTTAGCTTTCCCCATATTTATTTGCCTACCTAAATTATAGAGCTGCCTCCTTGCAGGACGACTCTAGGGAGCCAGTGGGGTGCAGTGGTTAGTGTGTTGGACCAGGACCTCGAAGCGCAAAAACTCCTCAGTCGTGAAGCTCATCTAACTCCTTGGAGCCCTCTTAACCTACCTCGCAGGGTCATTGTAGGGATTAACTGAGGAATGGGGTAAACCATGTACTTATTGGAGAAAAGGGTGGGATACAAAAGCAAAAAATATGCTCTTCTGCTGAGCTGCTTAAGGAAGTTGGAGGGGCCAGTCGGATGGAGACGTCAGTCACCAACCTGGCACCCAGATATTTCCACGTGGTCGCAATTGGACCTATGGCAGTCGCAAAACACTCACGGAGCCTGGCTGATTTCTTAACTCTGGTTGGGATTCTGGTGAAAGAAGCCTTATAGGTAAAAGGTAAAGGGGCCCCTGACCACCAGGTCCAGTCGTGTCCGACTCTGGGGTTGCGGCGCTCATCTCGCTCTATAGGCCGAGGGAGCCGGCGTTTGTCCGCAGACAGCTTCCGGGTCATGTGGCCAGCATGACAAAGCTGCTTCTGGCGAACCAGAGCAGCGCACGGAAACGCAGTTTACCTTCCCGCTACTTGCACTTTGATGTGCTTTCGAACTGCTAGGTGGGCAGGAGCTGCCTGGGACCGAGCAACGGGAGCTCACACCGTTGCAGGGATTTGAACCGCCGACCTTCTGATCAGCAAGCCCTAGACTCTGTGGTTTAACCCACAGCGCCACCTGGGTTTCTTAACTCTGATTTCTTAACTCTGGTTGGGATTCTGGTGAAAGAAGCCTTATAGCTGCTCCCAAGTGTTGCTTGGGTAGATGGGGGGGGGGGGGTGAAGAGAGCAAGCAGGAACCCTGCAATGATGCACAGAAGTACCTAGATACCTGGAATTCCTGATCTTACCTGTTGGGTAGGTGGCAAGCAGAGCATCACAGCCATTGCAGGAGGACTGGAACACTTGGAGGTGGCTGGGTGCAGAGGGAGAAACGCTCCCCTTTTAAATTACAGGTAGGTAGCCGTGTTGGTCTGGATCGAAGTAAAATTAAAAAAATTCCTTCAGTAGCACCTTAAAGACCAACTAAGTTTTTATTTTGGTATGAGCTTTCGTGTGCATGCACACTTCTGTATCTGAAGAAGTGTGCATGCACACGAAAGCTCATACCAAAATAAAAACTTAGTTGGTCTTTAAGGTGCTACTGAAGGAATTTTTTTAATTTCCCCTTTTAAATGTCAGCAAAACCAAAAAAAACCTCCCCAGATATCTGGTCTCAAAGGTTTTCTAGTCCTGAGGCATGGGGGCAACCCCCCCCCCCGCCCCACCAGACAGCCAGTTCCTTAGAAGGCAGTGTGTTCAAATTTCCATAGACTCCTGCAATAGCCTTAGCAGCCTAAGGAGATTTATGTGTCTGAAAGTAGGTCGGTGTCTATGGATGTGGGTGGGCGCAAAGGCCATGGAGGGAGGGGATTTTTTTACAGCATGAGCAAACTCTTAGGAGTCTCTCCCACAAGCCCATGAAGCAGCACAGTGACGGGAGAAGAGGTCATGAGTGATGTTCTGAAACCTGTGCATATTTACGCTTTTTATAGGTCAGCACACAGCGAGTTAACTCAAACTGTTTTAAGTCTCATAGGCGACACTAAAGCAGTTGACTGGTTTGCTAGTAAGCTTTGTTCATTTAACCCAGGGGTCTGCAACCTTTAAGACAAAAAGAGCCACTTGGACCCGTTTCCGAAGAAAAAAAATAAACTGGGAGCCACAAAACAGGAACGTAATTAGAAATCAGAGGGCCCCATAGCAAAATTTGCTATGCCCAATAATCAATGCCCCAAAATGCCATAGAAAATTATTCAGGGCCCCAGTGTACCATAAATCATAATCAGTGCCTGATGTAAATAATAATTAATAATGAGGGTCCAATGTCATCCTCGTCATTATAAAAATAACTTTGAGTTTGGGCTGCCTTGATTACTGGGAACATAGCTGCCAAGTTCTCCCCTTTTTTAAGGGAAATTCCCTTATGCTGAATAGGCTTCCTCGTGAGAAAAGGGAAAACTTGGCAGCTATGACTGGGAATGGGCAACAGCAACCACTGCCTTATGAGTTTGGGCTGCCTTGATTACAGTGGTACCTCGGTTTATGAACACAATTGGTTCCGGAAGTCTGTTTATAAACTGAAGCGTTCATAAACTGAAGGGAACTTCCCCATTGAAAGTAATGGAAAGTGGATTAATCCGTTCCAGACGGGTCCGCGGAGTACTTAAACTGAAGTGTTCATAAACTGAAGCATGGGTGTAATTGGTTCCGGAAGTCTGTTCATAAACTGAAGCGTTCATAAACTGAAGCGAACTTTCCCATTGAAAGTAATGGAAAATGAATTAATCCGTTCCAGAGGGGTCTGCGGCGTTCGTAAACCGAAAATTCATAAACCGAGGTGTTCATAAACCGAGGTTCCACTGTACTGGGAATGGGCACCAGCAACCACTGCCTTATGAGTTTGGGCTGCCTTGATTACTGGGAATGGGCAAAACTCTGACTCCCTTATTAGGACACCTGTATGGTTTCATGTGTGTTGCTCCCATCAAGTGAACTTATAAAATTTCCTCATATTGAATCAACCCATTGATTAATACATCTATCTCCTGACCAGGCCAGCAGGAGGCCACAGGCAGGCCGCAGGCAGGAGCAGCAGCAGCAAACACGCGCTCCGAGCCCGCAAGCCTTTTCTGCTGCTGGGCGGGAAGAAGCGCGCCCATTTTAAAAAATAAATAACTCCGCCCCCGCCACCCGTGAGCCTATTGGCTGCAGAAATGCGGCGGGGAGGGGCTGATGCAGGGAGGGGGCCGACCACGCTCCCCGGGCTGCTAACGTCACCTTGCGTCCTTTTTGCACAGCGCACGCGCACAGAGGAGTTGTGGACTCCGGCGGGCGCTGTGCGGGGCGCAGGCGCACAGTGCGCCGCCGCAGCTGTGTGCTCCGGCGGCGGTGGGCACCGCGCGAGTGTCTGGCGGGCATGGTAGGTGCCGCCACATGGCTCAGGCGGCGCATGGCTCGGACGCCTCCTCCCCTCGTATCCGCTCCGGAGCCGCAGCAAAGGTGTAAAAGAGCCACATGCGGCTCCGGAGCCGCAGGTTGCAGACCCCTGATTTAACCTAAAATATGTTTTTCTCCCCAAATGATGCATGTCCAGAGCAGCTCTCAGTATATAGCCTGCCTTTCTGAACGGACCCTGCAGCATCATGCATTGTCAGCATAGACAAGATCATGGGTAGGCAAACTCAGGCCCGGGGGCTGGATCTGGCCCAATTGTCTTCTAAATCCGGCCCGTGGACAGTCCATGGACAGAATCAGCGTGTTTTTACATGAGTAGAATGTGTCCTTTTATTTAAAAGGCATCTCTGGGTTATTTGTGGGGCATAGGAATTTGTTCACCCCCCAAAAAAATATAGTCCAGTCCTCCACAAGATCTGAGGGACAGTGGACCTGCCCCCTGCTGAAAAAGTTTGCTGACCCCTGGACAAGATCTTTGCAAGAATCATTGCAGGTGCCCTTCCAAGCAATGGATCCTCTCTTTAAAATAAAAAATTCAGCACTGTGTATTCTTAGTTTTAATAGTGCTTCTCTCCCCTTCACCTGCCCCAGACGCTTTAAACCAATTGAGAATCCTTTCACTGGGCTTTGGGGTTTCTTGATGCAACGCCTGCAGGCTATTAAAAGCAGCTCAAGGGAAGGAGGGGGAATTCTAAGTGTTGCCACAAAAAGGGCTTTATAGTAGTTTGGAGCAACTTGTTTTCTTTGTTTCAAAACCCAACTGGGAAGAGCGTGTGTGTTCTGAAGGTGAGTGCACTGCTAGCTCATCCAAGTCTTAATTTATACCCCAGAGAGGAGAGATCTCTTCTTATAGCCATACTGAAAGCAACCACTCCCAGCGGGGAAGTTACTGGTCCGTATTTACAGCACCTGGTGCCTATAAAAGTGATCTCAAATGGAGGACAAAATGGTTGCTCTGAATCCATCGCTGGTGGCAAATGCCCACCAATACCAGGCGCATTTTGTGGCTGCACAAGTAGGAACATCTCATGGTTGCATCGATTCAGGGGCAGAGGCTAGGGAAACACATTGGGATGCTAAACCGTGTAAACAGCTTAAAAGTTGCACATCACAGAGGATTTCAGACCAGCTTTCTGCCCCACATGAAGGCAATGAGAGGGTTCAAAATGTGGTGTCAATAATGTAAGAGCCTGCCGGATCAAGCCAGCATCCTGTTCTCACAGTGGCCAGCCAGATGCCCCAAAGGGGAGCCCACAAGCAGGACCGGAGAATGAGATTCCTCTCCTCTCCCAAGGCTTCCAGCAAATGGTATTGAGACATCCTGCTTCCCACCGTGGAGGCAGAGCACAGCCATCGAGGCTGGAAGTAGCCATTGATAGCCGTATCCTCCACGAACCCATCTAATCCTCTTTCAAGCCTTCCAAGTTGGTGTCCACCACTGCCTCCTGTGGGAGGGAGTTCCGCAGGTTAACTGCGCTGTGTGGAAGAGGACTTTATCTGCCCTGCATCCTCCCAACGTTCAGCTTCATTGGAGGCCCACAAGTTCCAGTGTTAGAAGGGAAAGGAACGTCTCTATGCCATGCACCATTTTATACACTCCTCTCAGATCAGCTCTTACCTTTCCCCTAAACTAAAAAAAAAAACCCAACCCCCCCCCAGATGCTCATAGAGTGAGTTTCTCCACCTACTTGATCATTCTGGTTGCCTGTATTGGATCTTCTTGGCAATAGGCCATTTAATAAAACTATGGCCATTGTCGCCAAGCAGTTCGCACCAGATATTGGGTGCCGCACGACTCCAGGGCCACTGTCTCTCTGGTCAGCTCCTTGTACTTGGGCACAGTCATTTTTAGGGTATCTAGAAATTTTACTTTATCATGGTTGGAAGATATATAGCCAGCCAGCCTGTAGCTGAAGTCACCCATTACAACATTTCCTTTTTGTAATGCTTCCTTCAATCTTCTTCATAAGGGTCTCCCCCCTGAGCATTTCGATCAGGAGGATAATAGCATGTTCTCAGTACAAAGTTGCTTAGCTGGGATTCTTGCAACGCAGGGGGTTGGACTAGATGACCCTCGGAAGGGGCTCCCTTCAGACTCTACAATTCTGTCCTCTTGCATCTGTAAGGAAGAGGTGTGCCTCGTGATCCAGATCGTCGGACGGCTTCGTTCTTAATGCGCACCCTCACCAACCCAGAAGACGAACCTCCCAAGAAAGACCCGAGAGAGTTAAAAACAAAGGAAGGAGCACGCCTCTGTAATTGTAAAACTAGAATTTTGACTATTTAAAACTTTTCACCCAAAATTCAAACACCACATTTGAAAAGGGGGGAGGGGGGGAACAACAACCGAACCAAAGAAACCCACAGCCAAATCTCATCACATGAAGAATCCAGGTTTTTTATACAATACAACTCATGGTGAGAACGTCTTACTAGAATTTGTCACAGCAGTCTGTCTGAAACAGATCCGAAGGGGAGGGGAGAAATCATCCCAACGCAAAATACTGTTGTGTGTTTTTTTTTAAAAAAATGCAATATAAATAACTTCTCTTTTTAAAAAAGTAACAAAAACCCACAGAAATGAATCAGTAGTCATTCTCACAGGGAGGGGGGAAAGACCCCCATTCCTAAACCTCCAGTCATATAAAAATCTTCAAGCTACAAGGAGGCAGGATATGGGGAGGGAAAGGAACGAGGGAGTGGCTCTGGGGCCAGTTCTGTGGGACAGGGCGAGGCTTCTTTGCCAGGGCCTGTGGTTAAAATTCCAGTCCTGCATCTCAGGAAACTGGGGGGGGGGGGGAGGGAGAGAATATAGTGTTATGTGGGATTTGGGAAGGCTGAGAGTTTATCACCCTCCACCTTGAAAGGATGAGATTTGAAGTATTTTCCACTGCAGGAAAAGTGTAGTGTTTGTGCATCTGTGTTAGTGCCATAAAAAAATAGTTTCTTTTCCCCCTGTGTGCATGGGGGAAACCAATTCCTAGAGCGGAGGCAGCAGACGGCTGTGAGAAGAGGGGAAGTGAGCACTCCGGAGCCAGGGATTCTAGGGCTGCCAGCTCCTTCCATTTGTAAGCAAGCTACCAGGAGATGAACAGTCCGTGGGATGGCTCAGATTTAAAGCTGCAGCTATATAGAGTTACAAAAAGAATTGTTCCCAGAGGTGGGAAAACCCAGCTTCTTAGAAAGGGGTTGGAGTGGTGATGATTGCTAGGCCCTCGAAGACTAGCCTGTTCTGAGGTTCAAAGCTGAGAAACCCTTCGAGGAAAGCCCCTGGGCTTTGTTGCAGAACAGAACAGATCCACAAACGCAGTGTTGGGTAAAGCCTTTGCCTGCAGGCAAAAGCCAGGTGCGCTAGGAAGGAAGGCCCAGGTTAGCTTGGTTGCAAGCAAGGGTTCCTCTAGAGATCGGAAGAGATGAAACACTGTCCAGTTTTGAGAAGAAAAGCACCAGAAGCAGGAAGCAAACGGGGGAAGGGGATGTCCTGCGGAATACCTGCATTGCAGGCCAACAGCATTGGCGGGGAGGGGCTCAGTCCTGGACCCTTGCGGGAATTCTGCCCTGCGTGGACCAAGGTTGGCTCTTTTTCACCTGCAAATCCCTCCTAAAATATGCCAGTTTGCACCTGGCTAATGCCAATGGAGATGAGGAGTGGAACCCACAGGATTTTAAAAACCAAACGCCTGGGTTTTCTCCCTCAAGAGTGGTTGAAACTGACAGCAAATTTGCCAGGAGTGTGGCAAAAGCAGCAACAGGGAGATCCTGGTTTCGCGGAGGGGCAAATGAGAAATATTTGCTCTTTGAGCCCTAGGAGGGGCATCAGAAAGCGGGGTGCTTCCTCCCCGCTCCCAAAAAGCATTTCCACGGCAAATGTGATGCATAACCTATACCCGTAAGAACCTAAAACCAGGAAGCAAGAAAGTTCCCCAAACTCTTGAAGAAGAAAACCCTGCAAAACCCTTCCCCCGTAACTCTGCATGCAGAAAAGCCCATCCTGTATGTACAAGCATGCAAGGAGGGGGTGCCTTGTGTGGCAAGGAGGGGGGGGGTGGAGACCTTTGGAGGCCAGCTCTGTTCCTCAAGGCAGCTGCACCTACTTTACACCTCCCCTCCCCTGCCAGGGGACTCTTGGTGTCTCCTGGGCCCCCAAGCAAGCCTCCTTTCCAGAAAGCGCTGTGAATGCCACACCCTTCCCCACTTTCCTGCCACGGGGGACTCAAGCCCTCTCCAACCCAGAGGGTGCATGTGCGGAGGGAAGGACGGGCCTGAGCTTCCGATCCAACCCAGGGCTAGCAAACCTGGTGGCCTTCATCTTTCAAGCTGCTGTCCTGCCCCTGACATTCCTGCCTTGTCCATGCCACAAGACGCCACACAGGGACATGTCGGGAGCCAAGGGGGTGGCCTCTGGCCTTTGCTGCTGCTCCCCAACAACTGGCAAGGCAGACCCCCCCCCAAAAAAAGCTAACAATGCAAGAGCTTAGGGAAGTGCCACTTTGCAAGCTCATACTGGCCTCTATTTTAAAGACTAGGAACATAGGAGCAGTGATCTCCCTATCTCCTCGCCCCCCAGCCTAGCAATAAGCTGGGGTGGGGGGCAATGACAGGAGAGGCCCTGTTGCTGGTATCCCACTGCTTGTTCAGCCGGAGGGGAGCAAAGTGACAGAGCATCACAACCACAGACGGGTTCAGTCTCACAGAGAAACACCCAGGAAGCTCATTTGCTCTTCCTGCTCCCTTTTCTTCCTGCCTAACATTGCTATGTTCAAGGTTTGCAGTGCGGGGAGGGTTGGGCAGGTTTCCAGGTCTGGTGAGCAACACCAAGAGGCGCGTGGCTGCCTGGCCCCAGGAGCCCCACACCACACTTCTGAGATTGCGAGCGGCAGACTAAGTCATCCTCCAAGCTGAGCGTCACCAGCCACAAAGGAGAAGTCCAGAGAAAGTCTCCCCGCTGCAAGACAGGACAAAAAAATAAAACCAGAACAAGGCCTGTTCTTGGCACACCCTAGGCCGAGATCAGAACAAAACCCACAACGAGGACTTCCATAAATCCAGTCTGCCCTCCAGGCCGGAGAAACTTGCTAGTCACAGTTTTGCCTGGGGTGGGAAGCACACAGCTCAAGAGCAAGCAGAGGGGCAACGGCTGCCACTATCAAAGGCAGGAAGCAAGCTCAGCACGGCAACAGCAGGCAGGGAGAAAGAGCAAAGGGAGAAGAGAAGACAAGGCAGGGGGGAGAGAGGGGCCAGTGCAGCTCTATCCTGGCCAAGCGGCGACAAGAGGCGCAGAAACCAGGGACAAAGAGACAGGCTTGCGATTAAAAGCAGCCTTCCCAGGTCAGGATTCCCAGTGACGACTGCAGTTCCTGCCTCAGCAGCACAGGAGACGTGGGTTGGGGAAGGAGCTCAGGAAGGGCACAACCCTGTGAAAAGGGACAGTTTTAAAAACGAGAGAACTGGGCTGGGTAGGTGGAAGCGGCCATCTTGATTCAAAAAGAGGGCCTGAAACTCTTTAACTGGCAGTTAAGAGCACGGAGGAATTTATGGAGGGAGGTTTTTCTTTTCTAAAAAAGGACCGCTTTGCAGAGCTGAGAGTCTCGTTTGCCTGAGATGGAAGCCCCTGAGAAAACCCACCTCACTTCCTTCTCTTCCTCTCCAATACCAGGAGAAGCAGTGCTTCTCCCCAGTTTAAAAATCTGAGGCAGGTTTGGCTTGGGGGGGGGCAGGGAGAGGATTATTCAGGGAGGGGGAGAGGCAGCCTTGGCTCAACTGAAGTCCCCAGAAATCTGACTGGACTGTGGGGAGGGGGGCTTCCCTGCCCCCCACCCCCTCTCTGGGACACTCTTTGCCAATGGCCCCCGCCCCCTCTGTCCTCTTGCTATCTGGGAGGAAAGACATGCTACCAAGGAGGGAAGAACGAGAGAGGGGTCTCGGAAACCAGACTGAAGAGGGGTTGTGTTTCGAGCTCTCCCCTACCCACCCAAATCGCCGCTGCCCCCAGACTTGTGTGATATGAATGGCTAAACAGCAATCGGAAATGTTACAGTCTTTTTTTAAAAAAAAAATCCCCCCTCCCTCCAGGGCACTAAACCCTGCTCCGAGCTCAGTAGTACGGAAGGTGTGGCGCAGAGAGGGCGTCCTACTCGCCAGAGGTGGGCAGGCAGGACACTGTTTGTGGGACTTGTGTCTCCAGCATCAGCGGCGGATGTAGAGGAGTCCCTCAAGGGAGGATCGGCCTGAGGGTGGAACGCAGAGGTGACAAGTCTCCCTGGCCACGCTGCCCGGAGGAAGGAAGAGAAGCCCCCTCTTTCAGCAGGAACAGAGCTGGGAGGTGCCACAGGGTGCCCGCTGTCCCTGGAGGGTTTCCAGCTGCCGTTGGGGTGGGGTGGGGGGGTTAGCCAGGGACGATGCAGGTGTCTTCTCTCTCTCTCTCTCTTTGGTAAGATGGTCCAGTTTCTTTTGCCTCTTTCATCTCATCCGGTTCTGCCTCATCAGGGGCACGATGCAGGAAGGGGGGCCAGCTTTCCCCAGGAAGGGGTGCTTCAAGAGTTCATTGGCGGTGGCTCGCTGGGCTGGGTCCCTGACCAGCAGGCGGTCAAGGAAGCCCTTCAGGGAGGGAGAGACCTGCGGAGAAAGAAGGGGAAAGGCATGAGCCGCATTTGGGGCAGAAGAGTAAGGAGGGCAGAAACAGGAAGGGGAAGCACCTGTAGCGGGAACTATAGTATACACTTTGACAGAGACATGCTTTTTCTCTAAGAATATGGCTTGTTCTCTATGCACGTGTAAAGTAAAGCTGGGGGGGGTACCTCTATACAAGCCCTGTAGTCCTTATTTAATCCCCACAACAACCCTGTGAGGTAAGTTAGGCTGAGAGAGGCAATGACTGGCGGAAGATCACCCAGTGAGCTTCATCCTCGCCGAGTGGGGATTCGAACCCTGGTCTCTCCCAGGTCCTAGCCCAGCTCTCTAACCACTACAACACACTGGCTCTCTAATCCAAATGGCTCAGGACTGCCTCTCGTCATATGACTTGACCCGGACCCTGCGATCCTCATCCTTAGAGGCCCGACATCAAATTTCAGTCCTGAATCTGATCCTTCCAAGGTGGGGAAGTCAAGTGAGGAAAAGTAAGAGAGAAGGAAAAGGGGTCTCTTACCTTGTGCACGTTTTTGAGTTTGGGGGGCAGGTTGTCCCGGATCATCTTCATGGCCTTCAAAGGGGGCTCATTGAAATAAGGGGGCTCCCCATCCACCATTTCTATCACCATCACGCCTAGGGACCAGATGTCCACCTGAAAGAGAAAGATGGGGGGGGGGAAGAGGGGAATTGAGAAAGGCGAACAAGAGCAAAAGGTGCCTCCGCCCCCCCTCCCCAGCCTGGACAGTTTTGTAACTGATTTGCAAAATGGGGGCCCTACTGGACTGGCAAGTCTGCCTGGCAGCAGGCTTTTCGTTCCATTTGGATTTTACAGCTTCCCTCCCCCTGAAAGCCTAGGATGGATGACGGAGGCAAAAAAAAAATCTGATGAGAGAAGATGAGAACTTCATCAAAACCACGTAAATGACCACTTGACTGCTTTGATCAGTGGAACATGGCAGCACATACCCTCTGGAACTCCCTGCCTCTTAAGCTCCTTCACTGCATTCTTTCAGCATCTGCTGAAAACATTTCTGTTTAGGCAAAGCCAGAGGTTCAGAAAGTTGAAGCCCTCTTACCTCCGGTCCATAGGGCAACCGGGAGATGAGCTCTGGCGCCATCCAGTAAGGGGTCCCAACCAGGGACTTGCGCCGCGGCACCTCCTTGTTCACTTGCGCACAGAACCCGAAGTCGGAGAGTTTGACCTGGAAGGGAGAGCCAAGCAAACGAAGGAGGTCAGTGGCTGAATGCTTGGGAAGCAGAAGGCTCATTTTCTGTGGGAAGCATCTTTCCAGCCTTTGCAGTGCAGATCAGCAATATTCCTTTTTTTTAAAAAAAAAAGTGATGAGAGGCAGACAAACTCCCACAAATATATGGCTTTGCCTTATCGTGATGCCTCACCCCTCTGGTCACCCTAGCCCAGTTCTCTCCGTTTTGACAAGTGGCAGCCCATCCTGGCTACCAGATGTCCTTGGAAGCTGGAGATGCCAACATGTGAACCAAGGACTTTTATTCCACATGCCAAGTTTGCGTTCCGCCACTGAGCGATTCCCTCCCCCACCTCATTAACGTGAGGCTCAATTCCATACTTAGTCTAAACCTCAGTGCAAGGGCCTAACATGCCCCACCCCCAGGCCAGTGGTTCCCAAACTTTTTGGGGCCACTGCCGCCACCTTGGTTATAATAATGATTATTTACTTAACTCAACCCCGGTTCCCCCTCCCTTACCCTATAAAAAGCATCATTCAGAAGAGCAGCTTGCACGACCCACTAAGGAAGATAGTAACACAGCAAGAATCGAAACAGCAATTGAGCATTTATTCAAAGTCCAATTAAAACTATTTTGTTTCATTAATTCAACAAAATGGGTGACCTTGATCCTAGGATACCAGCTTTTCAAAGTCTGATAGTCATTTACATTTTCATCACCCCCATGCTGACCCCTTGCCTCTTAGAACCCCCCCTAGGGAATTCCACTTCCCCACCCTAACCCGGAGGGTACCACCTACGGTACTTTGGAAACCACTGATATGGACCCAAGCATGTTGTCATCCTGAAACTGTTTTGGGGCACTTCATTGCTCGACCTTAGACACACTCTGGTTCAGAGACGTGTGGAACCCATGGGTTAAAGAGACTTGGATTTCTTCACAACGGTGGAGGAGCCCGTGAAAGTTTGCTGCGTGTGTAGGTACAATACAATTTTTAAAAAATATATTGGCAGAAATTTCAAACCATTATTGAACGTAATTGCTTTGGGACTTCCAGGGGAGAGAAGACAAGAGGAAGCAACTGAGATTCCAGAGGGTGCTATAAAAAATCTGGCCTCTCACAAGTCTGAATATGGCACGTGGTTTCAACTAAACATTGTTGTTTTGTTGTTTAGTCGTGTCCGACTCTTCGTGACCCCATGGACCATAGCACGCCAGGCACTCCTGTCTTGCACTGCCTCCCGCAGTTTGGTCAAACTCATGTTCGTAGCTTCGAGAACACTGTCCAACCATCTTGTCCTCTGTCGTCCCCTTCTCCTAGTGCCCTCAATCTTTCCCAACATCAGGGTCTTTTCCAAGGATTCTTCTCTTCTCATGAGGTGGCCAAAGTATTGGAGCCTCAGCTTCACGATCTGTCCTTCCAGGGAGCACTCAGGGCTGATTTCCTTAAGAATGGATAGGTTTGATCTTCTTGCAGTCCATGGGACTCTCAAGAGTCTCCTCCAGCACCATAATTCAAAAGCATCAATTCTTCGGCGATCAGCCTTCTTTATGGTCCAGCTCTCACTTCCATACATCACTACTGGGAAAACCATAGCTTTAACTATACGGACCTTTGTCGGCAAGGTGATGTCTCTGCTTTTTAAGATGCTGTCTAGGTTTGTCATTGCTTTTCTCCCAAGAAGCAGGCGTCTTTTAATTTCGTGACTGCTGTCACCATCTGCAGTGATCAAGGAGCCCAAGAAAGTAAAATCTCTCACTGCCTCCATTTCTTCCCCTTCTATTTGCCAGGAGGTGATGGGACCAGTGGCCATGATCTTGGTTTTTTTGATGTTGAGCTTCAGACCATATTTTGCGCTCTCCTCTTTCACCCTCATTAAAAGGTTCTTTAATTCCTCCTCGCTTTCTGCCATCAAGGTTGTGTCATCTGCATATCTGAGGTTGTTGATATTTCTTCCGGCAATCTTAATTCCGGCTTGGGATTCATCTAGTCCAGCCTTTCGCATGATGAATTCTGCATATAAGTTAAATAAGCAGGGAGACAATATACAACCTTGTCGTACTCCTTTCCCAATTTTGAACCAATCAGTTGTTCCATATCCAGTTCTAACTGTAGCTTCTTGTCCCACATAGAGATTTCTCAGGAGACAGATGAGGTGATCAGGCACTCCCATTTCTTTAAGAACTTGCCATAGTTTGCTGTGGTCGACACAGTCAAAGGCTTTTGCATAGTCAATGAAGCAGAAGTAGACGTTTTTCTGGAACTCTCTAGCTTTCTCCATAATCCAGTGCATGTTTGCTATTTGGTCTCTGGTTCCTCTGCCCCTTCGAAATCCAGCTTGCACTTCTGGGAGTTCTCGGTCCACATACTGCCTAAGCCTGCCTTGTAGAATTTTAAGCATAACCTTGCTAGCGTGTGAAATGAGCGCAATTGTGCGGTAGTTGGAGCATTCTTTGGCACTGCCCTTCTTTGGAATTGGGATGTAGACTGATCTTCTCCAATCCTCTGGCCATTGCTGAGTTTTCCAAACTTGCTGGCATATTGGGTGTAGCACCTTAACATCATCATCATCATCATCATCACTTTTAATTTGTGTACCGCCTTTCTATCATACAATACTCAAAGCGGTTTACAAGCTGAAGAAACAGAATCTCATACAATACAAAACAACCTTATAACAGTCTAATGCAATACACAAATATGATAATAAAACATAGCTTTAAAATAAGCAATCAAATAATGTAACGTTCAACAATCATTAAAATAGTATAGAATAATATCAGCATATGAAAATTAAACAGAAACCCACTCTTGACATTTACAATAAATAATTTCAAAACAATAATCAATAAAACAACAGCAAGCCACAGTGCATAAAACAATACAATACAAATTGAAAAATAGAGACTGGAGGGTGAGGCAAGGTAGGTGGAAGGAGGCCTTGCCTGATGGAGTCTCTCCCCTCACAGTTCTTCCTCCAGGCACAGCTCCCTTATGAGGAGTCCCAGGGCCGGAGGGGGCAAGGCGGGTGGAAAGAGGCCTTGCCTGATGGAGTCTCTGCATTTTAAAATTTTAAATAGTTCAGCTGGAATATCACTTCCACTGGCCTTGTTATTAGCAGTGCTTTCTAAGGCCCATTTGACTTCACTCTCCAAGATGTCTGGCTCAAGGTCAGCAACCACACTACCTGGGGTGTACGAGACCTCCATATCTTTCTGGTATAATTCCTCTGTGTATTCTTGCCACCTCTTCTTGATGTCTTCTGCTTCTGTTAGGTCCTTACCACTTTTGTCCTTGATTATGGTAATCTTTGTACGAAATGTTCCTTTCATATCTCCAATTTTCTTGAACAGATCTCTGGTTTCCCCCATTCTATTGTTTTCCTCTATTTCTTTGCATTGCTCATTTAAGAAGACCCTCTTGTCTCTCCTTGCTGTTTTTTGGAAATCTGCATTCAGTTTCCTGTATCTTTCCCTATCTCCCTTGCATTTTGCTTGCCTCCTCTCCTCCGCTATTTGTAAGGCCTCCTAACTAAACATTAGGAAGAACTTTTTGACAGTGAGAGCTGGCCGACAGTGGAACGGGCTCCCTCAGAAAGTGGTGGGCTCTCTTTCGTTGGAGGTTTTTAAGCACAGGTTGGGTTGTCATCTGTTGCATATGATTTAGTTGAGATTCCTGCATTGCACTGGGGTTGGGCTAGATAACCCTTGGGGCCCCCTCCAACTCTATGACTATGTTTTTAAGTTCTCCTCAGAAGTCTTGGGGCCGCCTGACACCACTGAAGAGTCACCTCCAGGTGGCACTGCAGGACCAGGCAATTTCAGCAAAAGGTGAACGTGGGACAGGGACATTATTTTACTCCTTTGTTTCTACCCCCACCTCTTAGGGAAAATCTCTTACAAGTTGGCTTGCAATAATAAAAAAAGCATCAGATGAAATTGTATGTAGGAGTTCAGCAATAAAATCAATAAAAACATGGAGAAATAACAAGTTTTTAGTGACTGCATAAGGTCAGGCAGTGTTTCTCAGGGGAGGGCGTTGCACCGGTGTGGGGCCACCACTGAAGAGTCCCAATCCTTGGTCCCCACCAACCCGATGGCCCTTAGTGACAGTGCCAAAGAGCAGGGCTGCAGAGGCCAACCTCAGAGCCCAGGCAACTTCATGAAGGGTTTGAACTCAGAAACAAAGGTATAACCAGTGCGACTGATGTAAACTGGTGTGATAGGAGCAAACTGCCTGCAAATATTTGGGCTGTGGAACTCCCTCCCCACAGAATTGCAACTGGCACCTTCGCCACACAGCTTTCAGCGAATGTTGAAGGTGCTCCTCTTTACCCTGGAGATGTGAATTGTGTGTTTTCATGACAGACCCAATTCCTGTGACTTGTTTTAACTGTTTTGAATTCTGAATTTTAAATTGTTTCAATTTGCCCTGGGACCTGCTGGGGAAGGTTGGGTAATAATCACCATCACCGTTAATTATTAGGGAAAGATGGGCTAGAATCACAGAATGATAGAGTTAGAAGAGACCCCCTCGGGTCATCTAGTCTAACCCCCTGCAATACAGAAACCACAAGTGAAGAACCTCTGGCAGACGGCCATCCAACCTCTGTTAAAAAGCCTCCAAGGAAGGAGAGCCCACCACTTTCCGAGGGAGACCGTTCCACTGTGGAGCGGCTCTTACTGTCAGAAAGTTCTGCCTGACGTTTAGCTGGCATCTCCTCCTACTTTTTCCTCGAGCTTAAAATCAGCACCTAGGACCATGTGCAACTCACCCGGCCGTCGTGTGTGAGCAGAATGGAGTCACTCTTGATATCTCGGTGGATGACACCCTGGGCATGGAGGACGGAGAGCGCCTTGAGGACAGACAGACAGACGGCCGCAATCTGCTCCTCGTTCATCCTGGAAGCGGAATAAGAACACAGCCCCCGTTAAAAGAGCAGCTCGGCCGGTTCAGACCTCGGTGGGTCCACCTTGTCCACAGCTTCTAGAGGTCAAAACCGGATCCCCTTCTGAGAAGCCCACAATCAGGGCATCAAGGCGACAACTTTTTGCCCATTCTTGTTTCCCCAAGCGGCAATAATTCTGAGTCAGGCGCCTCCTGTACATCGAGTGGGTCCCATTCAGCTAAGATGGCAAATAGCCAGTGACAGGCCCCTCCCTCCTGCTCCTTCACGAATTTATGGAGCTGCCTTTTAAAGTCACCTAAGCCAGCGGCCCTCATCACATTCCGTGGCAGAAGATTCCATGAATCTATTCTGTGCTGTGTGAGGGACTCTCTGTGGCCTGTCCCAAACCCAAGCTCTGGCATTTGGAGAGAGTGAGAAAAACCTCCCATTGCTTTCCTTTTAAAGAGGAGTTGGCGATCTGGAATATAAACTTTGGTTCGTCTTCCTGTCTCTCCAAGAAATCCCTTTTATGTGGCCAACCAGGTGCCTGTGGGAAACCTGCAGGCAGGATTCAACCAGCAAAGCCCTCTCCCCTCCTGGGGTTTCCAGCAACTGGGATCCGGATGCACAGCTGCCTCTGACTATGGAGGCAGAACACAGCCATCCTGGCTAGCAGCCATCAAGAGCCATCTTCTCCATGAATCTGTCTTATCCTCTTTTAAAGTTGCACTTTCTCAAATAGTCACTCATCTAGTTTCTACCTTTGTTTTTCCTAAGGTTCACCTTTGGGCAAAATTTGGCCAACATCTGAATCTACATGCTGCTCTCTGCATAGCTGCTCTTTTTGATAATTGCTTCAATTATACCTTTTGACATTCCATACTGAGATGATTTTTCCTTTAAAAACATAATCATTAGGGGGGGGGGGAAGTTACGGTATGTATTTTTACAGTCATTCTGTACAAGCTGAAATTCTATACAGTTAACTAGGAGAAAGCTGTGGGAGTGAGTTCCACAGTTTAACTAGGAGGTGGTGGGTGAATGAGGACTTCCTTTTATGTGTCCTGAATCTTCCAATATTCAGCTCCATTGCGTGTCCACAATTTCTGGACATCCAGCAGGAGCCAGACCCGAGGTCAGAGAGAGAACCATCTTCTGAAGCTCTGCTCCAAGCTGGAGTAGAAAAGGGACTTTCAACTGTGTCCCAGTTCCAACTCGGCCACATGGGACTGCCTTTCAAGTGAAGAGCAAGGTCAGGCCATTGTGGAGCACTTAAAAACAAACACTTCTCTCCCTGCCCCACGCTGCAAAGCTTTGGAAATGCTTCTTTTCCCTAAAGGCCTTTACATCAACACATGCACACTCCTGGCTTCTTTTAGCTGGTCACAAAAGTCAGTGTATGCACAGCCGGCCGCTGTTAGGAGAACAGGGTTCTCTGTCCAGCAGGGCTGGGCAATATCTGGTTTTCAACACTGTGATATATCACTAGCTAAACATTGCAATATACCAATATAGCACAATGTCTGAAATAAGGATGGCACTTGTAGAGGCATTGGCTGGCTTCATGGTTTCCCCCACATTGTGATTTTTGCATAGCGCACACAAACACACACACACCATGATTTGCACAATACACTGCCAGGTCAAAAATTATGAAACCAGTATCATGATATGGTCTTCAAACCAGTTTGGGACAATATATAGTTTTATCGCCCAGCCCTACTGTCCAGATGGACTCAAGAAAACCTGTAAGGAAAATGGGAAGAATAGCAGCAGAGTCCTGGGAGAGAAGGGGCTCAAGACTTCCGCTCCCCATACCTCGTGTGTGTGACAATGTCTGTCAAAGCGCCTCCTTCCAGGAACTCCATGACGACCCATAGCTCATCGCCCACCAGGTAGCTGTTGTACATCTCCACCACATTCTCGTGCTGATAGTCTCTCATGATCACAACCTGAAAGGGGGGGAAATAGACAGTGGCAGCTGGGAGGGAGGAAGAGCCGCTGGATGAGTCCAGTGGCCCATCTAGCCCAGCATCCAGTTTTTGCAGTGGCCAGCCAGGTGGGCCAAAGAGAAGCATGCCAAGGAGGATCCTAGCACAGGAGCAAATCTCCCCTCCTGCGGTTAAAGTAACAAGTCAAAGTAACAGCAAATTAAGAACAGATTAACACTCGCATCAACTTTCAAAACACCTGGGCAGGCTTGTCAAAGCAAAAATGTTGTTAATAAGTGCCCAAAGAAGTACAGTGAAGGCGCCTGCCTGATCTCAAGAGGCAGGGAGTTCCAAAGTGTAGGTGCAGCCTTGACAAAACATGGAACAGGTGTTACATGGCACCAGTGCTTTATTTCTGGGGGGGGGGGACGCAGGGGTATGCATACCCCTAAACATTTTGTGAATCTAAGTTTGGCTTCATTGAGGGGCAGTATTTCAATATGAGTAGGAAAATGAGAGTACCCCTAAACCTTTTTTTTAAGGGGAAAAAATCACTGCATGGCACCTGGAAGAGTTCCGCAGAGCAGTCAAAGGGGGTGAGGCGATCTTGCAGGTGAACTGGTCCCAAGTTGTTAAGACTTGGGTGCCCGGCTGTTGCTGGACTACAATTCTCACCATCCCTGGCCGCTGGTCCTGCTAGCTAGGGATGATGGGAGTTGCAGTGCAACAACAGCTGGAGACCCAAGTTTGAGAAAGGCTGTGTTAAGGGCTTTCTATACTAGCCGCCTCTGCTGCCAGGACACCCCACCTTATACCCAATACCCTTTGGGGAAGGGTAGCACCATTTTCAACACACACACACACACACACACACACACAGGAAGAAGAACAGGAAGGGAGGCTACGGAGCGGGGACCTTTCTCCACCCCACCTCCCGGCCCCTCACCTCGTTGAAGAGCAGCTCTCGCCGCTGTTGTTTGCGCAGGTCCATCTTCTTGACGGCCACCAGCTTCCCGGAGCTCTTGATGGTAGCGATGCAGACAATGCCAGTGGACCCCTCACCAATCTTGATGAAGTTGTCCAGGTAGGTCCTGGGGTCGCCCGGGTCCACCACCATCTGCAAGGCAGCCCGGAACTGTTCGTGGGAGACCCGCTGGGGCTCGCGCTGTGGGGAGCGGGGCTGCTGTGGGGCTGGGGGAGGGGGGCCTGGGGGCTGTGGGGGCGGATGCTGGGGAGGGGGCTGCTGAGAGTACGGCGGCTGGTGGGCAGACGGTGGGATGTGTGTCAAGTGGGGGTCCGAGGCGTGCTGGGAGAGTCCTGGGTGGGGCGGCTCTGGGTTCCGGGATCTCGTTGGGCCCGATGGTGGGGGCCTGGAGGAGCTGCTGTTTCCACTTATGGGGCCGTTGGAAGCTGTTTCTTGGGGTTTCCCGGGCCTGTGCTCTGCCTAAAAGAAGCAGGGGTGGGTGGGGTGAAATGGTTACATCAGCAACTGGAAAGGACAGGAAAGATCAGAGAACCATAGAACTGTAGACTTGGAAGAGCCCAGGAGGGGCATCTAGTCCAACCCCCAGCATTGTCTACTTTCAGGCAAGTGTGGAAAGGCTGACTATCCCCTCAGACTACTCACCAGAAAGGGAAGGTGCAGAGAAGGTCACACTCCAGCTGCCTGGTTGCCAAGGGACCCTCAACCAGTGCACTGAGTGGCAGAAACCAATACGGTGATGTTGGTGCCTTAGGATTTGAGATTCCCCACCGCCAGTTCCGATAATATGTGAAGTATGGATCTCGCCCACAAGCAGGTCATGTGTTCTGAAACCCCCACCCGCCCCAGAAATTATGTTATCCGATTCCCTAGATGAAAACTCTCTGTGTGTCATTCTGCACGTTCCCTTTTCACGGATGAGCAGTGCCCTCTAACCTTGGGCCCCCAGATGTTGCCAGACTACAACTCCCATCATCCCTGACCATTAGCTAAACTGGGGGTGATAGGTTTTGTAGTCCAACAACACCTGGGCACCCAACAATTGAAGAGCACTGATGGAGAGAGATTTGTGGGTAGCTCTTGCAGCCTAATATGGAGTGACAGACTGCTGATCCGTTCAGCCCAGGGCCGTATTCTCTGCCCAACAGCAGAATCATAGAATTGTAGAATTGGAAGGGACCCAAAGAGTCATCTAGTCCAACCTCCTGCAATTCAGTAACGCCTCAAGAGACCCAGACATACAGGTGTTTCCCCAGCCCTTTTAACCTATACCATAAGAAAGTAAAAACAGACTGCTTGAACAGACCAAAGTTACACCTAGCCCTGCATTTTCCTCCCCACAGTGTCGAAACAGATGCCCTCTGGAAAGCCCACAAACCAGGTTCTCTTTTAATTGGAGATAGCAGAGATGAAGCCTGCAAATGGGGGGGGGGACGGGACCCAGAAAGCAACAGGAGCTGCACCTGTCCTCTGTAGCTCATCTCTCCCGTTGCCCCTGGCAGAGTTATGCCCAGAATACAAACACACACATACGCACACAACAGGAAAGCAGAAGGACCTCCTGCTAGATTAGCACAAAAGACAGGAACCGAGGCAGAGATGATAGCGGTTAGCTAGACGCAAAAGAAAGTTGAAGCTAAGGGTGGCGTTGCCCTTGGAGGAAGAGGAAGAGGAAGAGGAGAAAGAAAAGTGGCAGAGGTGCAAGAAAAAAGGGTCCCAGACACCTGACAGTTGTACGGTAGATTCCCTTGTGATGGAGGCTTGCGGCACCCACAGCGCAGTATGTGGCTGCTTTGCTGCAGTGTTTCTACAGAGAGAGAGAGAGTCACTGTGCAGGAGGCCGTAGGGCTGCGGAGGGAGGTTAGAGGAGAGCACACGGAGGGAGAAGAGCAGAGAGAGGAGTGTCTCCTTCAGAAGGTAGGCAGCACCAGAGTATCTCAGGTTAGTGGGAGCAAGGGCTGTGACAGTGGAGGAGAGGAAAGGCGGAACAGACACCCAGGCATTGCAGGAAGACAGCGGGTTACAAAGCGAGGGAGCGCTGCTCCGAGGAGGAAGGAAGGCCCGAGAAAGAGGAGGCACAGCGACATGGCAGGGAGCAGAGCAAAGAGCCAGCCTCGGAGGTCTCTACGGGGTGGAGCTTCTGCAGAAGAGCTGGGCTTTGCGGCTCAGAAGGTGCACACTACCCACCACACCATCAGCCACTCTGGGATGCTGGCAGTAAGACGCAAATCCCTTTTAAAAGCAAGAGGCGTCTTCACTTGCTGATGAGCTTGTGCTCCAGGAAAAGGCACTTGCGGGGGGTCAGTCCTGGCTGGCAAGGGCTAGAGAGCCACAACCTACAAGGGGAAACATTACCTGAGCACCCCGGACGGGATCTGTGTCTGCTCGCGGGTACGTGTTAAAAGGCCGCCCGGTCTGCTGTGCCGTTTTCATGACCCCCTCAGAGATGGGGATATTTGGGGTCCGGATATTGGGTCCAGAAAGGGGCCGCTTTTCCCGGGGGGACTGCGGGCTGGTCTCCCCGGTGTAGGTGGATTTGGGTCTTTTGTCGGGGATGTCCGCACGCTCCCTTCTGACCACGCGCTCCAATGGCTCCTTCTCGGCGCCCATCTCTCTCCTCCCGTCTCGCTCGTGTGGCCTGTGCCTGTGGTCCGAGAAGGGCTTGTGGTAGTCTGGAGGGGGCGGTCGATGGTGAGGTTTGCCCGTGGGCTCCTGCCCCCGGGGGTGCTGAGCGGCTGTCCTGTCTTCCCGGCTCCTCTCCCTGCTCTGGTCCAGCTCGTTTCGGGAGCCGTGGCGGTTCCGCTCCTTCAGCTCTTTGCCCCTGCTGCCCCCAGAGTCTTCCTCGGTGGTGGCAGCATGGTAGTGGTGGTGGTGGTGGTGGCGGGAGGGCCTGGCCAGGGCCTCGCTCAGGCCGTTCTCCTGGTAGAGCTGGTCGTGCCGAGGTGGGAAGGGGGGGCTGTCCCTGCGCAGGGAGTTCGAGCGCGACACGGACATGTTCTCAAACTCATCCAGCAGCCAGGCCAGGGAGCCGTCCTTGGCCGCCTTGTTCCCCCGCACGATGGTCTTTATGCACGGGGCATGGAAAACGGAAGCGGCGGGGAGGGGAGGGAGAAAAAAGACAAACACAAACACAAAAGAAAAATAAGGTGAGCAACACAAAAACAAAAAAGAAATTAATGGGTCTGGTGGATGCCTGGCAGCAGGTCAGTTTTGGCACACGCACACACAAAATGAAGCGTACAGAAGCATGCGGGCGTCGGGAGGGGGCGCTGTTGCTCACACACTGGAGATGCAAGGCCTTTAAGGAAGCTGCTCTTAACCCCAAAGTACACCCATTCCATCTGTGCATTGAACCTTCCTTGAAAAACCACAAATGCAGGCGATAACAACACTTGACTCAAAAAGCAATTGCTTAAAGGAAATAGTAAGGCCTCTAGATTTGTTATCCGAAGGCACAAACCAAGATGCTATCTACGTAAAATGCATTGCTGTCATTTATGCTGCATAAGTCTGCAAAGCTCTGATTTCAGAACCTTCCAATCACAGCATGGCCACCGTCTCTTCCTCTAGCCAGAATGCAAGAACCTTTCCCTCCCCCCCTCCCCCCTGCGCCTGCCAAGCACTTCAAATGCAAAGCAACTTTCACATCCCACCTTTTCCACTGGCTTCCGAACCAGAGATGTGTTGCTTTGCTCCCCCCTCCCCTCCTCAAGGCCTGATCCTATACTTTTGCACCGGCTCTTATCACACTCTGCACAGTGCAAAGATCAGTTGCATGCTGCAAGCAAGCGAGAGGACACAACAGCCAGGCCAGGCCAGGCCTGCAGATGATGTTTTCCCCTTTCAAAACCAGACCCACACATCTGCTAGAACACTCTGAAGCACACCCTACCAGACTGAAAACAGATTGCGGTGTCTGGAACCAAGACACCCAACCCCAACCCCAACACAATCCACCACAAGAAACTCCTGCAAGAGCGCTGAAGGAATTGGGAGGCAAGGCCTGTGCGAGGCCTGCAGTATAGATCTGTGGGTGTTAGCAGGAGAGCTTCCAAGGATGGCTGCTTTCACTCACGAGGGCCCTTTCTGCCATGCTGATTTATTTAGAGCATTTGTACCTGGCTCTTCAGGTATAAGAGCGGCTTATATCCCATCAAAACAGGACAGTCCCTGGCCCACAGATTACAATCTAAAAGAAAAGACACTCAAGGGGAAGGGAACAAGGAGGGAAGAGGAAAAATCAAAACTCAGGCACCCATTTCTAAACAGCTGTTTCTATACTGACCAGCAGTCACAGTTCAGGGGCAGGAAGTGCCTGATGGAACTGGCCTTTCAGTAAAGCTGATCAAGTGAGAGCCCTGCTTCCTATCTCTCCTGATGACACAGTCTGGTGGAATGGTTGCCCCAAATGACAGTTGCAAGAGAGGCCTGGTGGAGCTGCTTTTACACTGGAAGACTTTAAGGAAAAATTTCCAGCACCAACGTAACAGCCATTGGTTCACACAGCATTTGAAATTTGCCAGGTGCATTTTGCACCTGTCTATCAGTCACTTGCAAACAAGCGAAGATACCTGGGCGCCAGGACGGTGCCTGACGTCTCCACTGTCTAGAGGTGCATGGCTGGGGATCCTTGGTTCTTGCTTGTTTTCTGCACGCTAACAACACATCCTTTAGAATTCTATCAGTGATATTCTATCTGCCAAATCAGAACAAATTTCAGGATCAAAAAGTCATATTGAAAAATACAACTTTCAAGCCGCCTGGACCCCAAAATGGCAAACTAGGCATTCCGTGTTGGCGACTGTAACCCTGGGAGTCATTTGGCATCCAGCTTACATATCTGAGTTTCTAACACTGGTTTCACAGAGATGCAAATGGTGCAAGTCAACATTCAGTTATGTGTGACCTACTAGAACCAAGAACCTCCCTTCTATTTGTGGCCTACATGCAATGCTTTATTTCCAGAACAAGCAGCGCTAAGGCTCCAGAAGCCTGATAGGAAGTCTCACACTCTGCCTTCAGAACGGCTCCTAAGCCCAGTGAGGCTGGTTGGTGAAGGAGAGGAGGAGACTAGACGAGTGGGCACACAAACTTCTGTTATTCCGCCTTTGCCAAAACAGGACTCGTAAGCCAGACGCATAGCATGGTGACACCCGACTGCTGCCATGAATGTTCCTCCGGCCCAAATCCAAAGCAAGCAAGATGCTGCCATCTTCACTCTACCCTGGGAGGACAATGCACAGATTCCTCAGACCAGGAGCTTTAAAAAACGCTCTCCACCAACAGCCTCACATGTGGGCCAAAGCAGCAACACAAATAAGCACCCACACCCACAGAGAAAAGTACAGCTTTCGGGTAATTGGCTCAGTGACTGTACAGTTATATGAACAGGCGATGGTGGCAGCGAGGACGCATTTATAAATAAATATTCCAGAAATGCACTCTCGCTCCTTGCTCCTTTGGATATGAAAACCTGACCTCAGCGCTTGCAGCCGTCCCAAGGATCCCTGATCTTTCTGCAAAGAGTGATTTCGTTCCAGTTTACACAATCAGCAGGCTTTCTTCCTGGACTGTACCACTTCAGGCTATGGTGGTGGTGGGGAGGAGAGGTGAACGCTTCCCCCAGAAAATAATTGCCTCTACACAGGAAATTAGGAATATGGACGCTGTATATTTGAAGGCGCATCTCCACCCCCATCGTTCAGCCAGGACACTGAGGTCCCAGCTCCGAGGGCCTTCTGGCGGTTCCCTCACTGCGAGAAGCAAGGTTACGGGGAACCAGGCAGAAGGCTTGGTTCAGTAGTGGCACTTGCCTTGTGGAACGCCCTCCTATCAGATGTCGAGGAAATAAACAACTATTTAGAAGACATCTGAAGTCAGCCCTGTGTAGGGAAGTTTTTAATGGTTGGCACTTTATTGTGTTTTTATTATTTTCTTGGAAGCCGCCCAGAGTGGCTGGGGCAACCCAGTCATATGGGTGGTGTAAGGGGGCAGAGTTGTCTTTGTCCATGGAGTGGCTTGCCAGTTCCTTCTCCAGGTGGATCACGTTTAGTCAAAACTCTCCACTATGACCTGTCCATCTTGGGTGGCCCTGCATGGCATAGCTCATAGCTTCTCTGAGTTATTCAAGCCCCTTCGCCACGACAAGGCATTGATCCATGAAGGGCATTGATCCATGAAGGGAATTAAGATTGCTGGAAGAAATATCAACAACCTCAGATATGCAGATGACACAACCTTGATGGCAGAAAGCAAGGAGGAATTAAAGAACCTTTTAATGAGGGTGAAAGAGGAGAGCGCAAAATATGGTCTGAAGCTCAACATCAAAAAAACCAAGATCATGGCCACTGGTCCCATCACCTCCTGGCAAATAGAAGGGGAAGAAATGGAGGCAGTGAGAGATTTTACTTTCTTGGGCTCCTTGATCACTGCAGATGGTGACAGCAGTCACGAAATTAAAAGACGCCTGCTTCTTGGGAGAAAAGCAATGACAAACCTAGACAGCATCTTAAAAAGCAGAGACATCACCTTGCCGACAAAGGTCCGTATAGTTAAAGCTATGGTTTTCCCAGTAGTGATGTATGGAAGTGAGAGTTGGACCATAAAGAAGGCTGATCGCCGAAGAATTGATGCTTTTGAATTATGGTGCTGGAGGAGACTCTTGAGAGTCCCATGGACTGCTAGAAGATCAAACCTATCCATTCTTAAGGAAATCAGCCCTGAGTGCTCCCTGGAAGGACAGATCGTGAAGCTGAGGCTCCAATACTTTGGCCACCTCATGAGAAGAGAAGAATCCTTGGAAAAGACCCTGCTGTTGGGAAAGATTGAGGGCACTAGGAGAAGGGGACGTCAGAGGACAAGATGGTTGGACAGTGTTCTCGAAGCTACGAACATGAGTTTGACCAAACTGCGGGAGGCAGTGCGAGACAGGAGTGCCTGGCGTGCTATGGTCCATGGGGTCACGAAGAGTCGGACACGACTAAACGACTAAACAACAACAAGGGGGCAGAGTTACAGAGAACAGCCCCCCCATCATAAAGTCCAGCTCCTCAACCAGTCAGAGCTCCAGCAGCGGGTCCAGTGAAGGGCAGGAGGAATTGAGCAGGTCAGTACAGGGCTCCGGCAGCATCCAAGAGCCGCAACTACAGCCTAGATCTCCTATACAGGAAATGGCCAGCGGAGGAGCATCAGACAGGTGCCCTTTTCCCCCAACGCCTGATTTGAGGCGTGCCAGCTCCCACAGGAGCAAGGGGTCCCCAAACTACTTTGCTGGGCGCGTAGTGGGAAAGCGCCATTGCGAGATTCTGATGAAGACTGAACAGTCATATTTCTCTTATCTCTTGCACTGTAAATAAGTATGCGCCAATAAAAGTCTTAAAGACACGGCGGTGTGGAGCATTGTTACTCGAGGGTAGCCACCAGCATCCCTGACAGGTGGCATATAAATAATAAAATTATTATTATTAGGAAGGCAGGGAGAAGAGCTTGCAGCATAGCCTCTTCTATATGTAACAATGTTGTCTATGTGCAAAACTTCAGTAGACCCCTGCAGCCTGAAACGGCACCATTTTAGTCCATAATCCTGCAGACTGTATAAAAAGGGGCCGCACAGCATCACTGGAGGTGAGGACCTAAGACCCCAAGAGCAGCCTTGCTGGATCAGGCCAAGGGGGCCCACCTAGCCCAGAATCCTGTTCTCACAGTGGCCAACCAGATGCCCGAATGCAACGCCACTCTCCTCGCTTACAGTTGCCAGAATTTAAGGCGCATGCTTTCAGTGATTCTGGGGGCAGGACACAGAGCCAGCATGACTAGGAGCCATTCAGGGCCTTACGCCCCCTAGGAAAGGGAAGTGGCTGACGGAGATGGGAAAGAGAGGAGGGACACATCTATAGTGCATCAGCGCACAAAATCCATGCACGTGCCCTCCTCCCCCGCTGAAGCCCCTTCGGTCGATGTGGGCCGTCCTCAATGAATGTGTTTAGTATGCCAAGAGCGGCTGCCTCTTGCCCCCAACCTACACAATGCATAGCTCCACACTGTGGAACCTCTTTCATTTGAGAGCTGTGCAAGAGCATAAAGATTTCCTTATCAGAGAGTGCTCGGCCCTCATCTAGCCAGCTGGAAACGTCAAGAGGCAAAGATTCCCAAGAGGCAGGCTTGCCGGAGGGCGTGGGGTGGGGGGGAAGAGAAGGAATGTGCTCATGGAAGAGAGAGATCTGAGATACAGGATCAACACAGGAGGAGAGGGATACCAGGCAGCCCAGGGGGAAAGGCTCTCCCAAGTCAAGGTAAAAACATAGAATCACAGAACTGCAGGGTCGGAAGGGACCCCAGGGGCCACCTAGTCCAACCCCTGCAATGCAGGGATCTCAACTAAATCATACACAACAGAAGGCCATCCACTCTCTGCTTAAAAACTCCAAGGAAGGAGAATCCATCCCGACCTGATCAAACAAGGTCCAGATTCTGGGCCAAGAACACTCCTAATCGCTATAATGTGCCATTACTCAAGCACACTTGGCATAAACTGGCTCTAGTCCAATGCAGCATCCAAAGGGGCAGAACCAGAAGGTTTCTTCCGTGTGGGCATGTGGCAGCAGGAGGAGATCTATGAGGCAACAGGGAGTAGGGGAAGGCTGAGTGAAAGGGGGTCCCGGGAGAGGCACATGGTGTGGTTGGCCTTGCTCAGGAGTTTTGTCTGACAAAACCACTGAAGTTCACACAAGCCGTGCGGGATCTGTGCCTGGTGTCAGAGAAATACCCAAGTGCAGTGCGCTAACTGCTCCCACATGTATGGAAACTGCTCTCTCTACAATGGCAGGTGTTTTGTTTAAAAAAGGGAAAAGGGAGATTGTAGTATCTAAAGCCGCATGGAAGATGGGAGCAACCCTGTTTTCTGCTGCTCCAGAGGGGATGGCCCAAACCAATGTGCTCAAATGACACATCACGAATACCACTTCATGTGCTCAGATGACATGAAGCATCAGGAAGAACTTCCTGCTGGTAAGAGCTATTCGACAGTGGAACGGACTCTCCTTCGTTGGAGGTTTTTAAAAAGAAGCTGGATGGCCATGTGCCAGAGATCCTTTAGCTGCAATTCCTGCATTGCAGGGGGTTGGACTAGATGACCCTTGGGGTCTCTTCCAGCTCTACAGTTCTGTGTTTCTCAGAGCTGAACCTTCCAAAGCAGGTTCTGTGCCTAAGCACAAAGAGCAAGAGGGAGAGGGATGGGCCTCTTCACACAGCAACAGCTCCAAATGCTGTTCCTGGATTTCTCTCGGGCTCGCCAGGAAATGGCCTGAAGCAGCAATGCACAACATATTGCCTTGAATGAGTTTCTGAAGTGTCCTCCTGGGTAAACAAGAGGCATTTTGCAGAGGCCTGCAGAAACATAAGATCCCACCCTGCAGCTGCAGGACACGGAATGGGACCCCCGCCTCATCGGAGGCGGCAACAGGGGCCCCTCCCCACTGCAGCTCCCAGAGCACCCCTGGAACGAGGTGCCTCGCCCTCCCCAGAAATGCAGAGCTGCGCTTCCAAGGGAAACAAGCAATCCCTACAAAACTGCTGTAGTGCTTATTGGGAAGGCAGGGAGGGGTAGTTTAGTTCCCTAAACAAGGCACGTCCCAAATTCTGGGCAAATTAGGCTGCCCGGGGAAACGGGGCAGGGGGCAGGATGACACCAGAAGCAGGGAAAGGTGTGGGTGAGTGGTCATGGGAAAAGCAGGGAAGAGGTTTGGAAGAACAGCCAAGAAGGTAGGGTGGGGGAGCTGCTATCCAGCAAGGTGGCTCTACTGGAATATTGCAGCTAGAACATGGGGCAGGGGGAGATTTGAGCTGGCACTTCCAACACAGAATAACAAGGTGGGGCTCTGGCTAAGAGACAAATTCTCCTGCCATCAGTGCCTCCTGGACCCAAGCAGACCAGTCTCATCAAGCCCCACACCAGGCTGCGGCAGGACTGGAACAACAGGTCTTTGGCTTTTATTCAGACCCAAGCCTTTCCCTCGCTTCTCTCCAGGAAGGCAACACTGGCTTAGTCACTCTCTGCTGAAATTACACGGAGCAGCAGCCTCTGCTGTGACCTGAAAGTCATAAGCCACTTCCTCTGTGGTCAGGGATGAGACAGGGTTTCCTCCCCTACCTTGTACTTGGAGGCAGGGGAAGCAAGCAGGTGGCGCCTGGACGTGCCAGCCAGCAGGCTTATTTAAAAAGCCAACATTTTGGCTTACAAAAATAAATGAAACAAACAAACATGCACACACCATTTTAAAATGCAGTATTTTTAGCAGAGCGACCAGGAGATAAACCACATACAAAACACCTGGACACGCAAAAAGGCATTCCAATCGATTTTGGTATGAACACTGAAGCCTCAAGGCCAGGTTCAATGCCATGCAAGCATTCAGACCTAACCAAGCGTCATAGAATTGTAGAGTTGGAAGGAACCCTAGGGATCATCTAGTCCAACCCCCAATCATAGCTGAAGAACCCCTGACAGGTGGCCCTCCAGCCCCTGCTTAAAAACCTCCAGTGAAGGAGAGCCCACCCCTTTCGCCTGCCCTCTGCCTGGCAGTACAATGATTTATTTAACTCTTCCCAACACACTTTGTTGTCCTTGAATCCTGCTAGCCCATAGAAAGCCAGACACTGATATCCTAATGCCTAAACAGTTACCTTCTCCATCAGCTAACCCTGACAGGGTTGCCTGTTACTATCTGCTCCTGGCTTGAACTAAAAGCTGAAGCAGGGCATCCCTTGGTGCCTCCTTGGCTAAGTAAAAAGACAAACACAGGCATTCTCCTTACCGCTATGGATGTTCATACTGGTAAGCTGTCAAGGGTGGGCTGGCTATCAGGATGAGTCCCAAACCGGCACCCCATAGTACAGGAAATGTGATAAATCTCTTCCTCCAACCCAGGAAAACAAGCCAGCAAACCCCTTCCCCCATCAGACACAAACCTTTAAAAGCCTGTCGGTTTCCAGGTCTGGGTGAATCACTGTTGACTTGAGGACACAAACCACATTGTTTTCAGGATCAAGTTCCTGGCTTGCTAGCATGCAGCACTATACCAACCCCCCTGCACCCGCCAACAGAAGGCATTTCAGCTCCTCCGCCTCAAGCTGAACCTCGTGATGCTTCTGAAAGAGCCAGGCGCTTCTGCCCCCAGAGGCCAACTCAGAGCTGCCTCACACATGTTGCATTTGACCCCTTGCCTGCTGCGCTGGGACTCCACTCCAACATCCAGATTTTGGCTCTGGTGTTCAGGCCTGGTTGTCCCGCAGCTCCGAAATGTGTCAGGCTTGCGGTTCACTCTCTCCCCCACCCACCTCACCCTGGGGGGAAAATTAGCTGAGCTGCAAACTCATTACATGCAGGACACATACACTGCCCCATTTCACAAATGGAAGGGGCCATTCCAGGATCTATGCCTGAACCAAGCAATAGTTCAGAGACAACATCTCATTTTGCATGCTCGGCAAGGGGAGCTTCTCATGCTACACCCCAGAGACGTGGGTCCAAAACTCCAGTCACTCCTATATCCAAGCACAGCACAAGCGACAGACAGGATACCGGGTGGGTGAGGGTAGCAAACTTCTGACATGGGCAGAACTCGAGTCCTACAGAATCTGCTCATTACTTCATCAGAAAGAAAATCAGGAAGCTGCTCTGATGTTGCGTTTAGTCTTGTGAACGCACCCCAAAGCCTTCAAGGTTACACTGCAACCGGAACCCATCACCCGGCTCAACTCACATGTCCAGGAGTTTTGCCAGATGGCAGCAAACTGCAAGTCTTGGGGGATACGCTGAGTTCCCCAAAACCACTCCAACCTTATGGCTGGTGACAAAGTGGTTGTGTGAAACAACCCCAAGGTTGCTTTGAGAGTCTCCTCTAGCTGTTTGAAGCTCTAGGTTCAGGATGTGTGTCTCTCCCCCCCCCCCCGGTGCATACTTCTTACACAGCATCAAAGAGGCTGCAGCTACTAGCTGGCCATTTTATGGCTTACTCGCTAAGCCACCGCTCAGAAGCACATTCCCATTCCAACAGAAATGCATGACGTTCAGGTCCCACACGAGAGCAAAGCTTGTGCCATCTACCTTCTGAGAGCCAGACTGGACAGCCGTAATGCACACTGGATCCACCAACGGCTTCGGCCGCTTGGCCGACTCCTCGATGATGCCCTGCCATTGCCTCGGCAGCCCTATGAACTTCTGCTCCTGCTGGTCATACCCCGTGTGGACCCGGTGCTCAAAGTTGGAGGGGGCAGAGATCTCAATGCGCTTCTTCTTCTTGCTGAACATGGTGATGTTGGCTAGCAGACCTGAAAGGAAACACAGAAGGCGGTTTAGAAAAACTAAAAGCAATAGGAAATAATAGAAAACAGGCAAATAAGGTTCAGTATAAAGCTTTGGAAAGCCATGGCTTGAAATCGAAAATGGACAACAGCTTTGCAGAAACATCCCCAACATGGTCAGCCATTCACAGACATATAGCAAACTAAAAGGGCACAGAACTCAAATGCTCTCCTAGGACCAGGCTTCACCAACTGGGGCCCTTCAGAAATGTTGGACTACAACCCCCACCAGCCCCACCCAGTACAGCGCCTGTAGCCCCAAACATCTGGAGGGTACCAGGCTGGGGGAAGGATGAGCCTCAAGAAACCTCAAGCAAATGAAGCTCAGGCTTGTTGCAGGAGCTAGAAAAACACTCCAGTCATTCCCTTCCTTTGCTCAAGACTGATAGGTTGCTGGAAACCACAGGAGGGGAGGGGTGCTCTTGTGCCCGGATCCTGCTTGCTGGTTTCTGCACAGGCATTAATTAGGCCACTGCCGGAACAGGATGCTGGACTAGATGGGCCATTGGCCTGACCCAGGAAGCTCTTCTTACACTCTTATGTGCTCTGCCTTGTGCTCTCTCTTCTTTTGCAGTTGCTGCACAATGAAGAAACCGATTAAGGCGCTTGACAAATATTAAGAGAAAAGCAAGACAAGCCATTGGGATCCAAACTCAAGTTCTACAATACCAATCAGCTGTTATCCGTTTGGCCTGTTTGCCCATCTAGCTCCGTACTTTCTCCTCTAGCTGACAATGGCTCTCCGGGGCCTTGTGCTCAGAGAGAGGGAGCGGTCTTTCCCATTCCTTGCTACTCAGGTCTTTTTAACTGGAGGCTCTGCCAGGGACTGAGCCTCAAACTTATTGCCTACAAAACAGGTGCTCTGCACTGAGTTATAGTCCCTCCACACAAGAAAGAATAGAGCCACGAGGTCAGTAAGATTCGGGGCAAGACACCTTGCAGGATCACTGCTTCCAATGTCAGCAGCATAATCAGTGCAAACTCATTCCTAGTCACAACTCTGGGAACCCTTGAATTCTGGCTACAAAGGACTACAGAGCCGGCTGGCTGTAAACCTTCCTCCAGCGATGAAACCAAAAGCCTTCCAAACACTTTTGGAGAATCTACTCTCCTGGAGGAAGTGAAGACAACCTTTCATCCAACCTATACCTATATCTATATCTATATTTCTATCTATCTCTATCTATCTATCTATCTATCTATCTATCTATCTATCTATCTATCTATCTATCATCTATCTATCTATATCGTTTGTAATTAGGCATTTCTTGAAATGCCAAAAAAGTACACACAACTGCATTAGAGCACGGAATAGCACAGCGCATGGCATGACAGAAGTATTTTTATTTACCTCATTTATTTAAAGCATTTGCAGGTTGCCTTGGTTAACATAAAACAGGGTGGAAAAAAGCCTCCTCCAAGGGAAACCTTGGAGATCAATACAGCAGCACATCAAACATTCTCAAAGGGAACTCGAAGATACAAAAGCCACTTACGAGTCATACAAACAAAGTGTGTTTTGAAGTGAGACTTTAGCCACGAGGATAAGGATCGGATGCATACAAGTGAAGCTCTCTTTAATAGAGTCAGAGCAGGTAATGTGTACAGGTAGTGCTTTTAAAAAAACCCACAGGACTCCTGATGACA
This sequence comes from Zootoca vivipara, assembly GCF_965207765.1. NCBI lineage: Eukaryota > Metazoa > Chordata > Lepidosauria > Squamata > Lacertidae > Zootoca > Zootoca vivipara. The sequence continues at coordinate 81,151,288 of NC_142589.1, read as the reverse complement.
TTCCCATGCTTCTTAAAATATCTCTTGGCCACCAGATGCTGGGAATAGGGAGGGGATGTGGATCAACGAGATAAAGAACTACGTAACTTTAAAAAGACACCTGAAGGCAGCCCTGTATTGGAAAGGTTTTTTTAAATGTTTGATGATTTACTATGTTTTTATATGTGCTGTAAGCCACCCAGAGTGGCTGGGTGGGGTATAACAACAACAACAACAACAACAACAACAACAACAACAACAACAACAACAACAACAACAACAGTTCTCCTGAGGAACTCTGTGAGCTGCCCCTTCTAGACTCCCCACAGCAAGCCAAATATATTCTGAAAGTGGGGCAGGATCTCTCTTCTTTGCTCCACATGCCAGGCTGGTCCTTTCCCAGCTTCTGTCCTGCTTTTGCCCACACACCCCTGCCTCAGTGCATCCTTGGGGGGAGCTTCCTCCTACTCTGAGGAATAGTTTTGTTTTGACTCCTCTGTCCCACAGGTGCCTGAGCCCTCGATGACCCCGGAAAGCATTCCTAAAACTGACTGCAATCAGAAGCGCTCAGCACTTTGTAGGATCAGATCTATGTCAATCCCGGCTGGAGGCTTAATTGCAAACACACAGACACATCCGGTTCTTATTGCACAATGACAGTGGCCCTCTCTTGAACCAGGGCAAGGGAGGAACTCCAAACCACTTCCAAGAGACTCTGATCAGCGATGATGAAGAGAGCATCGCGTCACAACTTTTCCTGTACAATATAATCATGTCTTATCCAAATCCTTGGAGTTGCCCTGCAGCTAGCGGGTGAGGGGCAGAGAGAAATCCCCACATGCCCAGAGACTATGTGCTGAGAGAGCTTAAAAGAGCTGCTTGCACCTGGTAACTCAGAGGACTCAGTGTGAAAAGAGATTTTATGCTCTCTGATTTGCATGGGGGGCAAGGCTTGCTCAGTGCACCAACTCAAGGAGGCTGGGGTGCTCATGTGAGATCTTACGGAAACACAATGACCTCACAGCAGCATTCCAGAGCCCGTGTGCTGAGTGCGACTTGCTCCCCAAGCAAGGTGGAGAGCTTAAAAGTTCCTTCTGCACCAGGTAACCCCAAGCAAACCTGATACAAAAGAGCTTTTTTGCTTGGATCTAACTTACGCCATTTCAACCAGCCTGCCTTCAATCTTGCCCGGTTGAAATCACACAAATGCATGCAGGATGCGATTGTACTGCTCTAGACCCAAAAGCAGAGGGTGACACTGCAGAGAGATCTGAGGAAATCAGATTTTTCTGGGCTGCAAGGAAGCTTTGGCACCAAGGGAGATCTAAGCAGGTCTTCCTGAGCTGGTGTAAATAAGGCCTGGCTTGTTTACATCCGTAGGATGGTGCATCCTTGAAAGACAAAAGCAGGACAAGAGAACAGGCAAACATTTTCCTCAAGGCAGACTGAAGAGCACTCAGAATCAGTACAAAGAAGATGGCTGAAGCAGTCAAAATGGTTACGTATTTCTGGTTATGATCTCACCTGCTGATCATCCACTGCCTTCCCTTCAACCAGGCAGCCTGTATGTACTTGAAGGAAAATCAGCGTCAATGGAGATCCATACTTAATGCCGCTGACCAGAAGAGGCTGTGGGAGCTATTACGTGCCACACTTCTTTTAATACTAAATCAAGCCACCTTGTGGGTTGCCAAAACAAAGGAGAGCAGGGGGGAAAGTGGGTGGGGCAACATGTGACTTTTTCTCCATCCAGGGAAGCAAGAGGCATCACCAGAGTTCAGGTCTTAAGTGGCCAGGTTTCCTACAGGGCCCTTGATCATGCAGGATGTGGCAGCCAGGCTGCTGTTGGGAGCTTCTGGTTGAGAACATGTGACTCCATTGTTAAAACATCTGCACTGACTGCCTACCCACTACCAAGCCTCAGGGACCACCTGAACCCTTATATTCCATCTCAATAGCCAAGATCATCTCCAGCAGTGCCGTTGACTGTTCCAAGTTGGTGAGGCTCGTTTGACAGCAAGAAACCAAGCCTTTAGTGGCACTGGTCCAGTCCTGTGCAACTCTCTGCCACTAGACAGTCATCAGGCGCCTTCTGTACCAACTTTTGAACACCTGCTGAAAACTTCTATTCTGCCAGGCCTATGCAGGCAATTAAGAATTTAAAGGTAAAGGTACCCCTGACCATTAGTTCCAGTTGCGGATGACTCTGGGGTTGCGGCGCTCATCTCACTCTATAGGCCGAGGGAGCCGGCGTTTGTCTGCAGACAGCGGTCATGGGACCAGCATGACTAAGCCGGTTCTGGCAAACCAGAGCAGCGCACGGAAACGCCGTTTACCTTCCCGTCAGAGGTAAAGGTATTTATCTACTTGCACTTTGGCATGCTTTCAAACCGCTAGGTGGGCAGGAGCTGGGACTGAACAATGGGAGCTCACCCTGTCACGGGGATTCGAACTGCCGACCTTCCGATCGGAAAGCCCTAGGCTCAGTGGTTTAGACCACAGTGCCACCCGCGTCCCTCAATTAAGAATATATCCTTCCATAATGGTTATTTGATGTCTGATCTTAACCTTTTTATGGTTCTGGTTGTATGGTTTTATGTTTTGTTGCTGTAAATCGCTTTGATATATTTTATGACACAGCAGCATATAAATAAACAAAATAAATAAGAACATAAGAAGAGCCTGCTGGGCCAAGGCCAGTGCCCCATCGAGTCCAGCATCCTGTTCTTACAGCAGCCAACTAGATGCCCCAAAGGGCAACCTGCAAGCAGGACTTGAGCACAAGAGCTCTCTCCCATCTTACGGTTTCCAGCAACTGAGATTCAAAAGAATTGCTACCTCCACCCATGGAGGCAAAGCAGAGTCATCATGGCCAGTGGCCATCCATAGCCCTCTCCTCCTCCATGAATTTGTGCAATTCTCTCTTAAGGCCATCCAAGTTAGTAGCCACCACTGCCTCCTGGGGGAGCAAGTTCCATAGATTAACAATGTGCTTTGTGAAGATGGACTTCCTTTGATCTCTCCTGAATAAATGTGCATGCTGACCAAAGTAACTATATAAAACTGGTATTCTAAGACCCTCCAAGCTCCAGAGGGATTTACAGTGGGAACCCTGTTCCTTGAACGATCTCTCTACCCAGGACTGACCCATTATTAAGATGCACTGTAAACGTGAAACACGGCTGGCTTCTCTCTCCGTCTATTAAACATGCACTTTGACTGTTAACAGCACTTTGATTTTTGGTTTATGAGGGCACTGAGGAAACCCCCTTATCAGATTTCTCAGATGCGGGGGGGGGGGGGGGGTTCTGCAGTGCAGAAAGTGTTAACTCCTGAGTCCTGACCTTCCCAGATCACTTTTTACAACACCACTTGACTAAAATAAAAGCATGGAGCAGAACGAAAACCAAAGCATGAATGATCTGTCCTGGTTGACATTTTCGCTTTCAAGTGCAAAGCGAATACACAGAAGCGGGTCAGATTTTCATATCACAAAGGAGGGTGGAGAAGCAAGAAGAAGTCTGATCCTTTGGCAAAACTGAGCACAAAGGCATCTTAAGATTGCTGCGAAGGATTTCACTGAAGATCTGCTAGTGACCGAGTTGACTGTGGAGGGGCACAAGGCAGAAAATGGATTCAAATCTCTAATCCACAAAACACGGACCTGGAGTTCATGCCCCTTCCACATACAAAGATCCCTCCTCTTTCACCCCAACCGAGATTTTAAAGGCTTGACCTGCAGGCACCTCTCTGTCAAAGTCGCCTCAAACCATGTGCTGTGGCAAAAACAGCTAAAATTGCAGCCAAAATTCCAGGAAGAAAATTGGTGCAGTCTTGAAATAGAAGCAGCACGACCAGGCAATTCTAAGAATGAAGAGGGTTTTTAATATCTGAGGCCAAAAGGCTGGATTTTTAAAACCATTGGGGCCTTACAACAAAATATTGCCGTATGGAATGCCTCTGCCTCCATTCTATCCTCCATTATTTATTTAGGGAGGAACACACTTCTGTCCAATTCAAGATATATTGCATTCTTTTAATTTCTCCAGTGAAGTCTATGGGAAGCTCTCTCTTCTATCCCTGGGGACATTGAGAAACAGCTTTTCAGTGTGAACCAGGAAGTAACCTATGGCTCTTTCTATCCATACTAAATATATGCACCATCTATACCACTGCATTTTAGCCCCCAGCTGTCCACCATGCAGTTGTCCTGCCGTTCCCTTATCAATCTCTCAACATCCTGTGCCACTTGAGTTAAGGGGCTCATTTTGAGTACCACTCCTATAAATTAATTTTTCTCTGTAGGTTTTTTTTGTACTTGTGTATACCTTGGGGTTGATTGCACAGTGTTCTCGAAGCTACCAACATAAGTTTGACCAAACTGCGGGAGGCAGTGAAGACAGGAGTGCCTGGCGTGCTCTGGTCTATAGGGTCACAAAGAGTCAGACACGACTAAACAGCATACCTTGTGGTCACCCACAAGTCCGCAGGCACTTCTCTCACATGTGGGCATTGTGGCTTTGGGTACGTAAGCACGAAACTCCAGCCAGTATAACGCAGGATAAACACAACCTCTCCCCATTTTCCTCCATTTTGTGTTGAGACAGGAAAACCCTCTTTCAAATGGAGAGCCAGGGTTTGCCACAGGCCAAGGTGGGATCTGTGTGGAAATGCGGTTGAAACAAGCAGGGCAAGTTTGGCAGAGTGCCTGACCCCAAAGCTGGGAAGGATCAGGAGTGACCTGGCATTGCCACCTCTTGTGACCCCGATGCCCAGGTTGCCAGTGGCAACACACTGGCATCTGGCCAGCGGGGACAGTTCTGAGCCAGCCACTTTGCGATTCACACAGGAACCATCTGGTGGACCTGCTCTGGATCTGAACTGGTGACCTACAAAAGTTTGCAGAAGCCTTTGATCCCCTTAGCGGATCCTTCAAGAGAAACCTCAGGCTTCCTTGGCGGGGCTGGAGATATGCCATGACCCCAGATGCACTGCTGGACCCAACCGGCTGCAGGGATGTCACCCCTTAAGCCAATTAAGGTACATCACAGCCGCCACGTAACATACCTGTGGCATACCTGCAAACTGTATTACCAGTCACAGCCTGGCAAATTAGAAATGAACTAATCACGGGTCCAGATGACGTCTTCCTGAGAGCTCTTAAAAGAATTCACATGCAGAATTGCTGGTGTAAAACTGCCAATAGCATGATGGCGTTCTACAAATTTTGGGTGCAACCACACTTGGAATAATGTGTTTTGTTCTGGTTGCCAGACCCCAAAAGGATGCTGTGGAGCTGGAAAAGATTCAGGGGGCGAAGCAACTCCCATCTGAGGAAAGCTCACAACATTTGGAGTGGGGACATAATATTAAAATCCAACAGGGTCATCCAAGGAAACTGAATACTGAAAGATTCAGAGCAGACAAAATAAAGTACTTCTTCACTTGGACAAGTTAAAAAGGGGATTAGAGCAGTTCATGGAGGACTTGAGTAATGGTCCCTCTTTCCCTTTCATTCATGAACAAGGGAAGGGCACCCAAAGGTTCTGATTTTAAGTCTGCAGCAAAAGTTTCCTTCAAAGGAAGAAGTGGCTCGTTTTCCTAAGGACAAACCAAGTCTTGCCCTTGTGTCTGAAGTGAGCCTCTGGGTAGATGGCTCTCTCTTTGACCCCATGTTACAAGTTAAATAGAGGGCATGTGGCTAGCTGAACATCAGAAGAGCACGCTGGATCAGGCCAATGGCCCATCTAGTCCAGCATCCTGTTTTCACAGTGGCCAACCAGATGCCTGTGGGAAACTTGCAAGCAGGATCTGAGCACAAGAGCAGTCCTCCTCCTCCTCTTATACTTTCTTGGAACTTGGGTAAAGGGAACAAGCCTGTGAATTCCTGCACTGGAGAATTAAGCATACAGTGGTACCTCCGGTTGTGGACGGGATCCGTTCCGGAGCTCTGGTCGGATCCCAAGGTTTCTGCAACCAGAGGTGCCTGTTCTGCACACGGTGCGATAAAGCGCTTCTGCGCATGCGTGCATGGCGAAACCCGGAAATATACTTCCGGGTTTGCCATGTGCGTATCCCGAAGGATAAGTAACAAGAGGGGCACGTAAGTAGAGGTACCACTGTAATAGGAAGCAGCAGGAACTGCAGCAAGACCAAAAGGTTAACACGCTGGGCATCATGCTGATTTACTATCTCCTGATTATACAGGACTGGGGTGAAGAACAGATCTTCATCAAAGTTCAAGGCGGCCAGCAAGCTTTCCAACCCAAAGAGATGGTTCTTCCAACTTCTTGCACCGCTGAAGAAACACCCCTTGGAATCAACAGCTTGCAATGCTTTATTAGCTGGCCAGATAAGAGATAATTTCATGTACTTTTTGCCTCTTGCACCTCACCTTGCTACCCGGAAGGCAAAACACCAGCATACCCAAATTGCCAATATCCTGTAATTGGCAGTCTTGAGGATATTGCTAATCAGAGCAAGAATATGAGCACTTAATCCATATTAACAAACAATAACAATTTCATAAGGAGGATGTTTGTTTGGGGCCTGCCCATAATCTGCCCAGGTTGCCAGACGGGCACCACCCATCTACAAGTCTAGAAGAGGTCCATGTCCCTGGCTCGCCCAGCCTTTTGATGCGAGCACCAAAGGTGTCAGCAATCCTGTACAGGAACAAATGCTAGACATTTGGGGCTGGTCCCTAGAAATGTCCTGAACATTCCAGATTGGCAACTGCTGATCCCAGAGTCAAATCCAGATCCTGGAATAGCACCAGTTGTTTCACACTCCCTGTCGCGAAGGGGTGGCCGTGGCAATAAGCCTAGAGGGCACCCTCCACTTTGCAGGATGGTGAGGGAGAGCTGGCTCACTATATCTCTCCCCCACCTCAAGTGGATCTCCTGCAAAATTAGATGCAGATGGGGGCAAACAAACACTCTGCTGGAGATTGAAAATTCAGAAATCTTCACCAATAGAACAGCCAAGTTGTGCATCTAGAACAGGCTTCCTTAACCTCGGCCCTCCAGATGTTTGTGGCCTACAACTCCCATGATCCCTAGCTAGCAGGACCAGTGGTCAGGGATGATGGGAATTGTAGTCTCAAAACATCTGGAGGGCCGAGGTTGAGGAAGCCTGATCTAGAAGAAAAGGTGCAAATTAAGCCAATTAGCAAATTAAGTTAAACTGACATAATTTCCTCGGCTTCTACTAGCCACTGGGGTGGGGAAGACCTATCCTAAGCCTCAATTTCTTAACTAGAAAGTCTCACCTCTGGCTACTGAATCATCCCCAGACATATTAGTTACCCCTGAAACTTGCTGCCCTCCCCAACAAGAATCAATGCATGTGCTAAAACAGCCAGCTAGATGGCAACCATATATTCTCACAGAGAAATCAGAAAGAACAGGGGAGCAGACAAGTCTTGTTAAAAGATGCCTTTTTGTGCGCTATAGCCATTTTGCTTCCTGGGTTGCTAAATTAAAGAATGCATATGGGATAAAAGCCTTCCAAGTGGAGTAAGTAACCACTTCTCCTATTTCTGTGCAGCCGCCGTCCAGTTTCCAATGACACATTACAGCAGGAACAGCCACTAAACAGCAGAAGGCTTGCAAAAGCTCCTTTGAAGACAGCACCAACTCGATCTCTGAGGGCTGAGCTTGCACTTCTCAGGTCCCTTGTGCTTCTTCTGTGGCATTCTGCTTTTTCCACACCCTGAAAACCATCAGAATCATAAAGCGCCTCTCTGACAAAGAGTCCCAAGCCATGTCTCTCCAACACTCCTTCCATCCAGCACAGCCCAAGAGCTAAGACAGCCCACTGTGCAGCTAACTCTCAGCCAACGGCAACTCCCAGCCTCACTCCTGCTCTCCTCTTGGGGTGTGAAGAATTTGATGTCTTAAATTGTCCCAGAAAACAAGAAACAGTGCTATCTCTGAACCGCAACAGAGGAATAGTGCCTCCTCAACAAACAGCACAATCTTCACCATGTCTACTAAGAACTAAGTACTACTGAATTCAATGGGGCTTACTCTCAGGTAAGCGGAGTTAGGATTGCAACCTTAGGCTCTAAGAAGTGCCGCAACTGCGGGCCCAACAGCAAGACCACAAAGCAGAATAATATACCAGCTTTCGGCTGAACACATATCTTCACCAGGCAAAAGAGCTGACAAACTCCAGACCAAGCCAGTTACAACTTCTAAGAGATACAGCATCTGAGCCACCAGAGAAGGATGCACACCCTCCTTGCCTTCCCTGGTAATGATTACGAGAGCAGAGCTCAAGAATTTCCAGATGGGTGGCCATGTTTAGTCACAGCTAAAGAAGAAGAAACTACAAAGAGGATTGCAGAGAAGTTTCGCTACCGAAAGTTCTGGACAAACCCAGCAAAAAAAGGCTCTCAGTGTTACTGGTGCTGAACCAAGCAGTGAAGATGCAGCCAGACTTACAATCCCATTCCTCCTCGTGAGACTTCATCTTGGTTTGCTCGGCGCTCCTCCACAGGCTGCCGCGTCAAAAAGGGAGTAACCAAGACTAAGCTCCTGTTTATGACTCTTTGGCCCATCCTCTGTTCAATTAAACGGCTGGTGACCCCTCCCTTCTCCTCAGTCCATTGGCTGGGTGGAAGTTTCCTTACATCTGCTGCTTGGAAGCACAAACCCTTGCAGGCCACCATCTCAAGGGCCGCTCCCAGAGACCACCAAAGAGCTCAGAAGCCTCTTGCACACACCTTAAAGAAGTGTTTTCCAGGCCCAGAACTAAACTTCAACACCAAGGGGCTACATGATCTGTTTTGTGCCTCACAAAAATATTGCATCCCAACTAGCTTCCAGGCTCCGCTCAGCCCTGATGTGGCAAAAATGTGTTTGGGTTGAACACATGTCACTTTCTGCATCCCACCCTCAATTCAACAGAACACGGCCACCTTTGCCCTTGTTCTTAAAATCACTAGCACTGGCATAGCACAGAGCCCTTGGGGGCAGTGAAATTACCGGGGGGGGGGGGTTGCTGCTAAGAAGCAGGGGCGGGGTACTGAAGTAGATTATCAGACTTTGAAAAGTTGGCATCACTGGATCAACTGTGCTGAATTAATTAAACTAAGTAGTTTTAATAGGATTTTTAATAAATGTGCAATTAATTGTCTGCGTTTTTTGTGTAATTATCTTTCTTAGTGGGTCATACATAAAAAAATTTTTATACAGTAGGGTAGTAAGGGGCCCTGGCGAGGAATTTATGGAACCAAGGAGGCGGGGGCCCATAATGGGAACTGCTGACATATAGGCAAAAGAGTACAGCAAAGGCACCTACCTGTTGTTAACATACCGCATCAGCTCCTACCTCCTTTTAAAAACAGCCTTCCCCAACTTGGTGCCCTCCAGATGTTTTGGACTGCAGCTCCCATATTCATCAGCCAGCACAGCTGTGGTGGCTGGGACCAATGGGAGCTGAGAGTGCAGAAGACAACTGCAGGTAACTTCACTCCCCCCCCCCCAGAGCTGAGTAACAGAGGGAATATTATTTATTGTGTCTGTCAGTCGCTTTAAATCAGGGGTCAGCAAACTTTTTCAGTAGGGGGCCGGTCCACTGTCCCTCAGACCTTGGGGGGGGGGCAGACTATATTTTGAAAAAAATATGAACGAATTCCTATGCCCCACAAATAACCTGTGGGGCATTTTAAATAAAAGGACACATTCTACTCATGTAAAAACACCAGACAGGCCCCACAAATAACCTAGAGATGCATTTTAAATAAAAGGACACATTCTACTCTTGTAAAAACATGCTGATTCCCGGGCCATCCGCGGGCCGGATTTAGAAGGTGATTGGGCCGCATCTGGCCCCCGGGCCTTAGTTTGGGGGGCCCTGCTTTAAATAAACGGAAAGCCTCAAAGCAGCAAAACACCAAGTACACAAGCTGACCACAGCTCAGCAAATCACCATTTCTAACGTTTTCTACCTGTCCTTTAAACTTAGCCAACACCTCTCTCAGCACCTTGCAATTAAAATAACCTGTTTACATGAATGAGACATGAGCACCCAGGATCAAAGAGAAATTAGCCAGTGTGGTGTAGTGGTTCGTGTGTTGAACTGGGACATGGTTGACCAGGGTTCAAATCCCCTGTCGGCCATGAAGCTCTCACCGGGTGATGCTGGGCCATTCACACTGCCTCTCAGCCTAACCGCCCTCACAGGGTTAAATAACAAGTAGCCACAAACTAAAAATACTAGCTGTGTGCAACCCCCACAGTGGTTGAACCCGTACACACAATCTCTGGTCATGTGACCACCATTTAGGCCCAATGAAACTTGCTCTACTGGCCCCCTGTTGACCCGGACAAATGGCAAAGGGAAAACATTGCTTGGGGGCCCCTTTGTACTGTGGGAAAAGCCAGGAAGGAACCACACCACTATCCCTTAAGGAGTGTATTAGCAATTTCACACCATTTGCATGGCGTTCCCCACATGCGCTGTCTAAACAAAGACAGAATTGTATCTGGAAGTGAAAGAAGCCCTCAGCCACTCCTGCTACAAGATCAACATATGAAGCATGAGGGGGAAAGACAAAGACAAGTCTATTATCTGTTTGCATGCCCAGCCCACCTCTCTTATAACCCTTCCGCCACCACATGCCCCCCCCCATGCTTCTGTGGATCATTCTGGAGGGGTGACCTAATGTAACAAGGCAATCCAGGATCGGAAAGGGGTATCCTCCCTTCTCCCGTCCCTCCGACCCATCCCAGTCGATTGGCAGAGGATCCATGAGGGAATCTGGCCTGCTGGAGCTCCACAGAAGAGCTCTGGGTACGTTTGCCCTCAAGTCCCACCGCTGGCTGACCTCAACAGGTCACAAGGCTTGCTTTGAAACATGCTTGTGTGGGTCTTAATGAGAAGAACTAACTACGGTAGCACTCAATCCACACCCATGCTTCAGAAACAAAGTACAGTGGTACCTCTACTTACGAATGTTTCTACTTAGGAATGGAGCTCCGTCCGCCATCTTGGATGCGGTTTAGATAGGATTTTTTCTACTTACGAATTTTTAGATAGGGTTGCTTCTACTTACGAATTTTTTCTCCCAATGCATTCCTATGGGATTTGACTTACAATTTTTTTCGACTTACGAATGTGCGTTCGGAACGCATTAAATTCGTAAGTAGAGGTACCACTGTATTTATTTGCTGCCCTACCTGCCTTTGTGGAAAGTGGGCTGGTTCCTGTTTCCCTGGCATTTCTGGCTGCCTGTGCACTAGCAGCAGGAATGGAGAAACCTGCAGCCCTCTCTGGATCTTGCTGGACTACAGTTCCCATAATTCTTGACCACCAGCCATGCTGGCTGGGGCAAATGGAAATTAGAGTTCAGCAACTTGTGAATAGCTGTGATTCCTGCACTGCAGGGGGTTGGACTAGATGGCCCTTGGGGTACCCTACAATTCTATCATTCTAGAGCTGATCTTGTTTACGGCACTATTGCAAAGGAGCACTGTTTTCCTCTTCAGTCCACCTTGAGCATATTCTTCCCTTTGAAGTTGAGGCGCCCAGCATCATGGCGGTGTCAGGTGACTGGCAGGTGGACAGACCCACCCATCAAAAGTGGGTCAGGGTTGGGGGAAGATCAGGATCCACCCTGTAGCCCAGGTTTTCCCACATGATTTAAGATTAAAGCTCCAGGCAATATCAGATCCCTCCACTCTCCACTTTTGGATGAGCCTAGCCCTCATTGGAATGCCACAAAAGGAGCAGGAGAGAATCATATCAGAAATGCCCAGAGGCTGATGAAAATGTAGATTGCCAGAGCCTCTTGGAAGAGGACAGCGATACACCCAGGCAATGGCCAGTGTGAAGGAAAATTCCTCCTGACCCCAGATGCTGATGTGTCAGAAAATGCAATAAACTACATTATAAAATGGAATTTTAAAAAAAGCTTAAGCAAAAGAAATGCAGTAATATTTTCAGTCTCCAGGTGATGCTGGAAATATTCCAATCCCTGTATTCCTATGACACATTCAGTGTGCTTTACAATCCTGATGAGATTTGCCCCGAATTGACTCTGGCGTTCCGTTCATTAAAAGGGGAGAAATTCTCCACGTTTTGCACCAAAAGAAGGAGACACACAGTTTCTACTGCAGAAAAAGTAAGCTGGAATTAAAACCATTAATGGGGGTGATGGGAGACGGAGTAAAAGTCTAACTACCACTGAATAAGTTGATTCTGGAAACTGGGATGTAGTATATATCAATTGCTCAGGCAGACAAGGTTGCCATGAGTAGAGCGTGGGCTAGAACACCATTTTCAGTTTTTGTCTATAATCAAGCTATATATAAATTTTATGAAATAAATAAATGCTGAGTGAGGTCCTTCCTATTTTTTATTCAAATGAAGAAGCAAGTCTGGTAAGAAAAAGGCAGATAGAAGATCCCCTATTGAAAAGGTAGCTGTTGTTGTTGCATATATTTGCCACCTTTTTCTCCTTGGAGCTCAAGTACTTCTGCCATTACAGTGGTACCTCGGTTTAAGAATTTAATCTGCTCCGGAAGTCCGTTCTTAAACCGAAACCGTTCTTAAACCGAGGCGCGCTTTCCCTAATGAGGCCTCCCACCGCCGGTGGCCTTCCACCGTTCGGATTCCATTCTTAATCCGAGGTAAAGTTCGCAAACCGGGACACTACTTCCGGTTTTGCAGAGTTCGTAAACCGAATCGTTCTTAAACAGGACTGTTCTTAAACTGAGGTACCGCTGTACTTGGTGCCTGGTGAATATGGGTTAGCCAATAGCGATCCTCCCAGAACATAAGGTAAAAATAATTAATTTAGAATATTTTTACTCCGCCTCACTCATCTTACTTGTTGCATTTTATTATTCTATGACTTAAAAGAGATTTTTTGACATACTGTAAAACAATTTTCTTGCTGTGCAATGAAAACATATTGTTGTTGGCGTCCGTCTGCCTTGGGAGACAATGGAGTGTGCCTCTAGGGGTGAAGTCAAACTGCTGTGTTAGCATCACTGAAGTGACTTCCCTGGGGCGCAAGCCTGGGCAGTGTGTCTGGAGGTCCTGGGCTGCCCAGATGACATTACCCCCCTCTCGGCCTCACTCATGGGGTCCAAAGGAAAGCAGAGCAGTGCATTTGGCTGCAGGAGTTGCCGGAAGGAGGAGTACAAGGTGCCATCCAACTGTCTTTTGAGGAAATCCAGCAAAATATTAATACTACACAGCGGGGGTGGGGGGGAGACTTCATTAAATGGTCAAACAAAAAATTTCCCTTTCCAGGTTTTGCACCCTCTCAAAAAGGGCAAAACCCTTTTTGCCCTGGGAACTTTAACTCCCAGAATAACTTCAGCAGCAATCTTCATGGCTGAGCAGTTTTTAAGGGGATGCACAAAGCCGAGTCCCAATACATTTAAGCAACTAAAGACCGATTGCCACCCAGTTTCCAGAGATTTTTTTTGGGGGGGAGGTTAAGTTCAGAGCTAACACTTTTTTTCATTTTTGCCACCTCTGCAAAGGGACCTACAAGTACATACAGTATTTGCTGAAGGAGAGGAGAAGGTTAAATTACTCTCCAAGGGCCTACCCCCCCACTAGCCACATCCACCAACCTTAACCTAGGTCAAATTCCCTTTATCTCCCTGCCTTGTTTAATTAGTCAGCCATAAACCAACACTTTTTCACAGCCCTGGATAAGCAGAGGAGCAGAGCAAGCACACCCACGTCCACTAGCACACACCAGCACACACCCAGCAGTTAATATCTTGCCACTGGCTGAAAATATAACCACCACCTTAAAAAAAAAAAAGACAGCGAGAGAGAGAGAGAGAGAGAGAGAGAGAGAGAGAGAGAGAGAGAGAGAGAGAGGGAGACTGGAAGAGACTGACAAAACTAGTTTCTTCAGGATCAGATATAAACTGGTTCTGTGGTGCAGCTTTTTAAAAAGAAGTTGGAACACTGTGTATTTGTACGGCTGAGTTACAACAACAGCGTCAGCACACAGGCATTGTGTGAAAAGGATTCTAAGACCATCTGCAGAGATACAAAGGAAACCCCTACTGGGCATGCAACCATAATGTTTTAGAAACATTTGCGGCCCCCTGAAATTAACCTGCTCACAACACCTTTGGGAACTGCTTTAGAGCAAGGAGGAACACGGGCCCACCTGGATCAGTGCTGCCTTGTCTACAAGAACTAGCAGTGGCTTTCCAGGGTTCAGGTGGGATCTTTCACAGTTCTATGGAGACTGATTATGAGACCTTCCACACACAAAGCATACAGTCTACAGACTCTACACTTAGAGATGCAAAAACCCTCTTCTGGGATGAGTGAAATGCTATTATTATTATTAGTAGTAGTAGTAGTAGTAGTAGTAGTATACTGTCCTATACCCGCAGGTCTCAGGGTGGTTCACAAGATAAAATCACAAAATAAAAACACAAAACACAAAATCAAGATAAAAACAAAAAGGACATTGGATGTCAATTAGCCAAAGGCCTGGTTAAAGAGGAACATTTTTGCCTGGTAAACAAGGTTTTACTCATTGAAAAAAAACATGTTGCCCAAAGACTTTTATGCAAGAATCTACAGCATCAACGTGTAAATTCCTGTGTCTACTATGTAAACATAAATGAAATTCAAGATGTTCTAGATCAGGCATCCCCAAACTGCGGCCCTCCAGATGTTTTGGCCTACAACTCCCATGATCCCTAGCTAACAGGACTAGTGGTCGGGGAAGATGGGAATTGTAGTCCAAAACATCTGGAGGGCCAAAGTTTGGGGATGCCTGTTCTAGATCCAGAAATGCTGCCATCTTCACAAGAAAGAAAGAAACGCCACAATTGTTATATATTAATAAATAGCCATAAGAAATGAACACAGTGCTTGCTTTTTTACCATTTACACTTTGAATTGATTCAGGCACAAGCATCTGAAAAAACTGTAGTAGATCTCAATTCACTTTTGACGCCCCTCCATCTGAAATGCCATTCTTGGTCTTGCCCTGAATGTAGTATTGCCACCCTAAGTTCGGCTGATGACATACTGTATAATGTTTACAACCCATGAAACTTGAGTTCTTTGAATGGTTTAGAGGTGGCACATGAGGACAAAAGGGCTCTGTGCCTTTAACAGATATGTGGCAGGCAGAAATTAAACAGGGCAAGCTTTTTCTAGTATGAAACAATTATAGGGAAAGTGTCACTGGCTGACATTCTGTAGAGTTGTGTGACTCCAGATTTATTTTGGGGCACTCCACCCCACCTGCAAACAAGGGTACAAAATTGCACATGACATAAAGTCTTCTTTAGTGAGTACAGCAGAGGGCCCAATCCACATACAGTACGTGGGCCCCCCCAAAATCCTGTTGGCAGCCCAGTGAAAGGGGAAGCTTCAGTTACTGGGTTGATGTCGGTCAGGTTTCCACAGTAAAGCCTAAGGCAACAATAGGTTTTCAAAAAAAATCTGAAATGGAAAAATTGATGGAAAGATTTCTGGGGTAAATCTGCATAGGGTAATTTTCCATGCCCTATACCAGTGATTCCCAGTTGGTGGTCCCCAGAGGGTCTGTGTAACCCACCCAGGGGGGTCCATGACACCATTCACATAACAAATACCACAATAGAGGTATCAACATTTTCATAAGTAGGGGGTCAATGGCTTGGCTTTTCAAAAACAGGGGGTCTACAGTACTTAGCTAATTGGGAACCACTGCCCGATAGTTATTTAATTCAGCATGCTTATTCTCCTTGTAATTCTTTTTTTTTAAAGAGGCTACAAATGATGGAATGCCAAATGTCATTTTTAAAACTGTTAGGCTTGCCATTTGGCATTCCATCATTGCTAATTATTTTATGAAATGGAAATTCTCCCACAGAAAACTTTCTGCCCTACATCCCTGGATGTAGGCACCAGACAACCCTCAGAGAGCATCTTGCACCTGGCTTCCACTTGTAGCCTGAGGAGTTCACTAGGTGTTCCACTCCCAGCACAAGACTGTTCTTCCACAGTGTAGTGACTTTGTGAAGTGACTTTTATGCCACCCCAAAGTGGCAGCAGCGTGAAAAATTCTCAGGACAGTTCAAGGTAGAAGTTGATCGGCTCTAACTTCTGAGCACATTCCTGCTATCCAATACAAGAACACTAGTCATTGGAGTCCATGCACAGGTAACCGCGAGGCTAGATTACAGCAGTGTGCTCCATGAGGGGCTGCCCTAGGGTCTGGTTTGGAAACTCCAGCTGGTGTTCTCTGAGGCCAAACTGCTGATGTGGACACTAGGTCGAGAACATGTGGTCATTAAAGCATCTGCACTGTCTGCCCATCTACTACAAGGCCAGGTTGAAGGTTCTTGTATTGATTTGCAAAGCTATTAACAACTTAGGTCCTGGGTATTTCAGGGAGTGCCTGAACCCTTATATCCCAGCTCGATCACAAAGCTCATCTGCAGGAGCCACCAGCCATCTCTCCGCCGGCAGGAATGGCGGACCTGTTTTCCATCTCTCTGACCTTCGTAAGGAATTTGGCGGTTGCTAGGGGAGTAAATGGCAACCCCCTACCCTCTCCGGGGGTTACGGAGAGGGGCCGCTGGCCCGCGATGCCCCCAGACCCACTCCGACTGTTTTTGGAGTGGGGGGAGCTTGGGCTGAGCACTTACGACGGCCAGGACTCCCGGACGCTAATCTGCATGGCGGGGATTTCCATGGTTAAAGAAGATAATTAGGCTTAAATCTATGGACATACTTCAGAAGGAGGGGAAGAAGCGCTGTTTACTGCTGAGAATTTTATGCTGCTGAGCGAGAGGAGTCAAAGAATGTACGGCATCTGGAAGAAGGATTGATGGGGACGGAGCGATAAGGGAAGCAAGTTTTTATTTTTTCTTCATATTGTTGCCTCGTATCTTCCCGGACGCGATGTCCTGGCTTGTTTGGAGTGAAAGAGAAGCAAAAGACTGTGTGAGTTGAACTTTATAGCTTTGTTACTGAGCATATTTCTTAAAGATGTGAAGTTGCCGATGAGAAAAGCCCCCCCCTAGTCAGACGGAAGGAGTTCTGGACGCGTTCGGAGGATTTATGAGCTGTGACGCACTTTAAATTGGAGCAGCGACCTGAAGCTAAGTTCAGCTATAGGGCAAGGAGATCCATTAATTTACCAAGAGTTCATGGTTGGATGTTTGGGTCTCCTGCCTGAAAAAGATGTAAATTCTATAAAGATAAATAAATCGTAAATCTTCATGGCTATGAGAGAAAATGAAAGTGATTTGAGCCTTTTAAGATGGCGCTGCTACTCCGTCGCAACAGGGAGCTCCACTAAGAAGATTTATGGGGAGGCTGGACTGATTAACTCACACAGGAGAAAGAACATCTGTGAAACTTCGTTTGACATTTATCTCAGCAGCTGGAACAATCGGATGAAAGTGGAAAACATCTAGGTGACTGTAAGGGGAAGATTTGGAATATTATGAGCTTGGAGGACGATTTGAACTTTAGAAATAAGACGGCAGTGGACAGTTGCGAGGAATTCCCAATTTCTTGAAGCATGGGAACCCAAAAATAAATTATTTAGATGATTTGGCATAACATTCGGTTTGATTGATATATATATGTGTATAATTTGAAATATTGAATGTGATATAATTGGTTTTAATTGGAAAATTAATAAAAAAAATATATATTTTTTTTTTTTTTTTTTAAAAAAAAACCACTCTGGGCAGCTTACGGCACATAAAAAATGGTAAAGCATCAGACATTAAAAATGTCCCGATACAGGGACTGAGATGTCTTCTAAAAGTCAGATAGTTGTTTCTTTCCTTGACAACTGATGGGAGGCCATTCCACAAGGCGGACAAGAAGGACCTCTGTCTGGTTCCCTGAAACCTCACTTCTCACAGGGAGGGAACTGCCAGAAGGCCCTCAGCGCTGGACCTCAGTGTCCAGACTGAAGGAGTATACTCCTTCAGGTATACTGGGCCAAGGCTATTTAGGGCTTTAAAGGTCAGCACCAACACTTTTAATTGTGCTTGGAAATGTACTGGGTACGTAACAATAAACAGGTGCCAAACGCAAATACAGTATTAGGTAAGCTTGGATGTTTCAACATGTTTAGATTTGTTTAGTAAACACAAGTAAAACAAACATGCTAAATTAGATCACACATGGGCATCAGAAAAAATTCTAATAAAAATTTCCCAGAAAACCCATAGCTACCAAGCATCAGCAGGCAGCTCCTTCTTGCAACACTACCCTGCCATTAGCACCCTGCTCAGCCAGTCCCCTTTTTTTGGGCTCAATAGTGGAATTTTCATTCTTAGCAGAGGCCTATTCAAAAGCAGCAGCATTTATGCACCACACTGCTGCAGGCAAAGCATGGGGGGAAGGGAGAAAGAAAAGCAAGAGAACGCTCAGCTCTTGGTAGGCAGGGAATGAAAGCTGCAAATTGCATATAAATAGCTGCACGCTACAATTCTCATCTTGAGGTCTCCTAGTGTGGAACACAACAACCTGGAGCCAGGGATCCCCACTTTCTTATGCACTCTCTCTGCCAAAGCTGAAGGGTGGATTCTTGCTACTACAAACATGCTACTCCCAAGCCCTCTGTGGTCCCCATTTTCTCTCTCTCCCACCCCTCTTCTTGCTACATCCTCACCAAAGACATTCAGGAGTCCAGCCTCACCACTCCAAGCCGCCTGAAGGTCTACTTTTCCTTTGGATACCCCTGATGCCACAAGCTCCCTCACAGAATATTTCCCCATTGCTTCCCCTCTTTCTTCCCTCATTCCCCCTCAAGACGCACCTTTTGCATAAAGCTCTTGGCAGAACTCCTCCATCTCCATACCCCACAGTAACTAGGCTTACGTACACAGAACTGAAATATGAAATAACCGTACACAGCTCCCTGCTGGCCCCAACTCCATTTCCCTCCCCTTTCTCCGTTTAATTGTAAACTCCTTGGAGCAACCACACACTTGAGTTTTGCAATGCTGATAAATTGAGTCTGGTCCTGAGCAAACTGGGCAAGGGGATATAGGTTTATACCCAAAGGCACTTTGAAGTTTGCATTATTATTATTGGGGCCTTTTATCTCCACAGCCCTTTCCTAAGCCCAAAGGCTTAGAAGTACAGGAGCAGTTCACCAACTCTTAACACGCAGCCTCACCCATTTGGCCACTGCCTCCCCACCTCCCCAGCCTTACAGGCTGCAGTCAACTGGGCGGTGCAGACATCTAACTCAAGATTATTTGACCGTGAAGTTAGACTACTTTTTGACTGTCAAAATGCCCTTCCCTGCCCTCAGCCTCTAGGCAACCATTTCAGAAATGGGTGAGCAACTCTCTTGTTAAACCTGCAACACTAGATTTCCATTCTAAAAAGTTTTCTCCAGAAGCTTTTTTGCAAAAGAGAAAATTCTGCAGAAAATTGAAATTAAATGCACAAAGAAAGAGGCCACCCTGAAAATAGAGCCTCTCCCTTTTCGCCGCTTTGTGTGCCTCTTCCGAGTTGAGCAGCTTCCACCAGAGGTCAATGCCCTGCTTGAACACACTGGGGTTTTTGGGGGGGGAGTGGGGGTAAGGGGAGAGCCTGGCATCCCCCTCGCTTGCCCAGCATGGACAGGGATCCCACCCTTCCTGAAAGCGCCCGGTGGGGGAGGGGGAGCAACTGGCCAGCAAGTTCACTTACCTCCACCATCGCTGTACTTCCTGAAAAGTCAGCCACAGGGTGCTGGAGAGGAATAAATCACACGGCAGAGTAGAGGGTGGGCGGACAGGGTGGGAGAGAGAACGATTCTCCTCTGGAAGAGGAGATTGGATTTTTCTTCTCTGCCCAAGAGAGGAGAGTCAGTTGGTTTCCCTGACTAGGAGACACTTGATCCGGGTAGGGACGCACACACTTGCACACACTCCTTCGCTTGGCTGCTACACACAAGTTTCCTGACGTTGCAAGGCCAGAAGCTCCACCCCACCCTCCCCTCCCTTCCCAGCACTCTGAACTGGGTGAAAGGAGGGGAAAGGCAGCAGCACTGCCCTCACTGGAGGAGTGAGGCAGCGACACCCAAAGAGGAAGATGTGAAAAGGCGAAGGAAACTTTGGGGTTAGCCTGGTGCCGTTTCGGGCCTCTTGATGCATTCAAAGGGAAGGGGCCAAGATTATTTGTAGGAAAGGGTCCCCCTTAACAGCAGCAGCATTTGCAAAATGAGCTTCGAAAGCCTCTTGGTTTTAAGGGTGTGGGGTGGCGACCCAGGAAGGGAAAGATGAAGGGAAAACACTCTGCACATGCTCAGAAGTAAACACTACAAGTACAAAATTTAAGATTGAGGGCGTAAAGTTGCTTTCAGTTCACCCTTCGGGGGGGGGGGGGAAGCGACTAATGAATAAAAATGATGTGCCCAGAGCCCAACCCCAACATTTGGGTCTAGCGCAATGCAACGACAGTGAGGTTTGACTCAAGATTAGGCTCCATCGCAGAGTGGGAAAAGTGGGTGCCCTCACACCCTGGGCTTTGAATACATCTGTGGGAGAGACTGGGATGTGCAGATGTGCGAACAGGAAATGCAGGTGTGCAAATGGCAGAGCCATTCCCAAACGACACACTCGAGCTCAGTCTTTCTCTCCTATCTCACCCCTTACTATGGCGCTTGAAATGTCAAAATGCCGTTCACTGGACTCAGCACACACTTCACACTCAATGCCCGTTACCAAACAAGGTGGGAAAGACACAGCTATCTAGAAAATCACCCGTCCTCATCAATTGCCTCATCAGGTTAGAACATCCAGGACGCTGCCAACTATACTGTCACTTGATCTTTGTACACCTTTCTATGAACGTGGAGTTTCAATCAAGCGGCATTTCCTTTTTCCTCCAGCTGTTATCTCCAGGGGGAAGTTGGCACCTTTCCCCAGGACACAAAAGCGCCTGCCTGTTATCTACTCTTTCCTCCCCACCATCTTAAAACATAATCTCCCTCCTTCTTTACTTATATTGATTCAAATGGACACAGATCTACAGCAACCTCCCACATCTTGGGAAGCTGGTAACCCTACTCTGCTCTGGGACACAGATCCAATAGAACGGGGACTTTGGACCCTCCCATCCTCTCATAGTTTCACTTGGCTGGGTTACCAATACTGTACTGTACTAGGACTGAAAGCTATCAGAGGCAAGGAAAGGAGCAGCCTGAAGTTTGTGGAATTGAAGAAACCAAAGCCAGGGGAAAATATGCCAGTCAGTTACAAGTTTCCAATTTTAAGCTTGTAACTGTTTTCAGAGATACAATATTAAAGAACCCACCTCAACTTTTTGATTAACACAAGCCACAGAAAATCAGAATGGGTTTTATCTATAGCAAGGAGATGGACATTCTCACAGAGAGATACGAAACCTGAGATTCAGAAGCCAGGTAGAGTGAGTAAAAAAATTTTTTTTAAAAAAAATGGAAACCCTGGCCTATGCACAATGTCCAGGGCAATGGGTTTTAAGTATGCAGAAGCAGTCATCTTTAGCAAAGGAATCATTTTTTTTAGCACTACTTCGCCAGTGCCTTTAAAGAGTTTGAGATATATCCTGTCCTATGGAGGAAAGTAACAAGGTCTCTAGGCTCAAAGGAACATAAAACATGTACTGTACTGAGATCTGTTCACCATCCAGCTAATGGCTCTTCCCTGGGGGGTGTCCTCTCTTATATACCTTATATACCCCTGCTGGGGAGAGAGGCCAAGTTCTTGGCCTGCTGGGGACCCGGCATCAGAACTTTCTGCACGTGTTAGAAATGCACAGGCACTTTTAAACCACACAGAACAAATGAGGTTTTATGGTACAAACAACTTATCCAGATTTCCTAAGAGGCACAAATTCCCCTAAGCCCCAGCCTGTGCCTTGAGATGTATCAGGGTTTCAAAGGATTTCCCTGCTCGGCTTCCTCCACCCCCCCCCCCACCCCCGGTAATGACTCGAGGCTGCTATGATTTCCTTGTTATTGTTTCTTCTGGCAGCTCTTCCATCTGCCAGATTCTGGTTGTGTTCGAGCCTGTTGGCATGCCATGATCTTGCAGAAGAGAAAGGGGTTAACAGAAAGAGGGACTGTAGCCAGAAGGAACTTGAGGGAGAAAAGCACACAGAGGTTTCCGCCTGCAGCCAATGAGGCGGCAGCGTTTTGAAACAAGGATGGCCAATCAGGTGCCGCATCTGCTGGTTCAACATCAAAAGGGAAAAGGGGGTTCAGGGAAAAGGACAACATAGTGGTAAATCCTGAGATGCCCATCGAGGAACACCGAGGAACACAGGAGTGCAATTCAAAAGAAGAAAGCACTCAGGTGTTCCCTAACCACCACCCCGTGTTGCAAAGTATCACCAAGGAAAGAATGCCATTTATGCCTTGCAGAACCCTCCATGTGCAATTCAGGAGGCGAGTCCACGAGCTGCTTAGGTAGCAACGTAAGCTCAAAACACTGGTTTAGATCTCCAGATGGCTATACTCCCCTTACTCCGCACAAAGTGGCAGAAACTGTTTAGGGCTTTAAAGGTTAACAACATCACCTTGATTTGTGCACAGAATGCAAAATGTCGACACACACCCCTCTCCCACCCAAACCCTTCATCAATAGGTCTCAGGGTGCTTCACAAGATAAATGCATTTAAAAAAAATATCTCAGCAATCATTACAACCACTCCATAAAGGGAGTCTGCATCCCCTGCAGTGTGTGTCTGACCAGTATTCCAGCTCTGACCTGAATCAAGAGGTGGGGTACAACAGGTCTCTGTCTGGAAAGAGCAAGTCTGAGCCAAGGAATATCCAAGCGATTCCAGATTTGCCCCATCACATAGCAGAGGAAATGCACAACCTCAAAAGCATCTGTAAGGACGAGCCATTCAGGTAAGTGGCCAATTAACAGCTGTTGGATTCCAGGCATGGGCAAGGAGTTCCCCCAGCTTATTTTTAATTGCCCCATAGAAAGTATACCAGCAAGGGAGACTTAAGGGACACACCCATCTTCATAACAGGGATCTTCCTTGTCAAAGCTAAACACTACATCACACTGGCTCAACCCTATCCGGTCAGTGGTATCCAAGCAACCAGACTAATTTGGCTCAATGGCTTCCATTCCATTCTTCAGGACAATTCTGGGTGGAGCAATTTACCTGTGGAGACTGACAAAGACCTTTTTCTTAGCCACTAACCCTGCCCCCTTTCCACTGAGTGGGCAGCCACAAGAGCTGGCTTACGAAGCCAACTCTAAACAGGTACGTTAACCTTTTACACTCCAGCCCTACTAAAAACACTGTCAGCTGAAACTTTAGGGGAGTTGGGTCGGCATTCTGATCTTCCAACTCACGCCTCCAAATTGCAAGCAACACGATGACTCAACTTCTAGTCATCAACATTGCGAGGGGCTGAAACCAGCAGGTTTCCTGGTCCTCCTCCTGACAGGTGCAAGTCTCAGGCAGCTCACCGGCCAATTCACCAGGGCTGAGTCAACTAGGTTCTGCATAGCACAGAGGTTTTTAACCTTTTTGAGTCAATGGCTCCCTTAACCAACTACATTCTTTCTGCGGCACCCCAGGAGCCCAGTTACACCACCCCTTGCCTGCAGAGCTGGCAGCCTCTCACTCTTTTTCAAAAGCCCTCCCTTGTGGAGTGTTCTCTCAGCCTCCACTCCTCTCCCCTTGGGAGTCTCTGAGCTCTCCCCCCCCCCGCCGCCGCCTCCTCAAAGGGAGGTGTTTCCCAGAGACACCATTCACCTGTGGAGCTTATAGCCAGCGCTGCTGCAATAAACAGCTGTGCAAGCCTTTGGCAGGCAGAGACGTAAGGGAGTGAAGGAAAGAGGGACAGAAGCACCCCTGACCATCATTCAAGGCACTGCAGGGTACCACAGCACACTGGTTTAAAACCACTGGCACAGCACTTCCTGATCCCTCCCTGAATCCTCTAATCCAAACTCTCCTGCAAGCTCACTCAGCTCTACTCCTTCTCCAAAAGGACCAACAAAAATGCCATTTACACGACCCACAATTCCAAATGAGGCGAAATCCAAATTTAACCTAATGTTAAGAGTTTGGGGAAATAGGCTGCATGCCAGACCCCCTCTAATCCCTGGATCCCTCAAGGGCTGAAAGCTAATCAAGCCTTCTAATTCCGAAAATAGCCAGGATGGCTTCCCGGTGAGATGATGGGGGGTCAAGGGGCTCCATGTGACCCTGCAAATGGGCTGGGGCCCCTCCCTTAACAGACAAAGCCAGAGTTTGGAGTAGAGAGTTTTGCAGTGATGCGACCTAGAAGTAAAGCAGCAAGCTAGAGAGCGAGCCAGAGCAACGTTTGAGAGCAAACTTTGATTTCTGTTTGAATCCAAGGCTGCAAGATGGGAGAAGCAAGGCTCCCCCTTGGTGTGTTAATGCTCTGAACCGCTCCATCGCAGGTCCAGGTAAAGACACCACTGTCCCTGCTGTACCTCATTTCCAAAAGGAAACATGAACCCTGGGTTAGTGCCTGGGGCCCCTGGTCTCGTGCACTGCTTGGAGATTGGGATGGCGCAAATGGGCTTCGTGTTCTTGCCACGAATCAAGACGCAACCGATTTGGCCCCAAGGATTCTGCCAGCTCTCTTCCAAGTTGTGCAGTAACTAACTTCCTACTGCACAAGAATCACAGAAAAAGGCACAGGGGCCCTTAGCGATGGCAGAAAGGGCAAGGAGGAAGGAATCGGCTTTGGGCTCATTTGAGCTCACTGCACAGGCATTTGGAAGCTTACACAGTACCAGGGAAGGTCATTCCGGAAGCCCTCTTGTGTTTTAAAAGGGCTTCCACCCTTAGGTCTCTTTATACATTGGGCTTAATTAGAATGTTCTCACTGAAGACGGTTCTAATTAAACCCAAAACAATTAGGAGCTGTTAGCACCAGTCAGAGAAGCAAGTAGCCGAAAGATGCGTCATGCCACACAAGTGTGCTCCTCCAGTCAAATGAGGGGCATGTATCATGAAGCGCCAGCGTTAGCCATTCCTTTGAGACACACACAAGGAAAGGACTTCAAAACCAAAGCACTTTTTGCCAACAAGAAACTGGACTTTGCCTTTGAAGCAGGTTCTGTTCAAGGATAAGTCAAGGTCAGCTTCCAAGTTGTTGCTTTTTAGAAAAAACAAAACAAAACACAGTGACAATTCACCTCCAACCTTAACAGAGAAACTCTCCTACAAGGTCATGCAAACCTGGACAAAACTCCCAACGGCAACGTTAAGATTTTTCTAAGCAATAAAGCAATCACAAATGAAATCAAAGTCCCTTTTCATTTACGTATAATCAATCTTAGTCTCTTGATGGCTTCCAAGAGGAATTTGCTGTAATGATGATTTTAATGCAGTCTGGCAGCAGACCATACCGCTAAGAACTAATTGTGTTGGGGGGGGGGGTTACGCGAAATCTATCCTTTCACTGGACAACACAGAGGTTGTGGGTTCTTTCTTTCTTTCCCCCTCCCAACCTCCCAAGAAAGATTCTGTTCTCAGAGTGATACCAAGTCCCTAAGGGTCTCCACCAGCAGAAATGAGATTGAAACCAAGTCTTACCTTCCTCGTGGGATGGGCGTGAAATGGCAACCTTTGCATTTTCAGTGACCACTGCCTGCAATTGTGCTGATGTAGTGGGTACAGAAGCCCCTTCAACTGGTACAGGGCTGGTGCCCAGCAGCCATTTCTGCATCTCTATGAGATTGTATTAACTATCTCATTAGCTTTTTCCCCTTTTGCCTTATTTGTACACTATTGTGTCTTTAGCCTAGTGATAGTGATGTTTGCTAATTTTTAATGCTATTACGAGCCACTTTGAGCTCAACTTGGTATTTTGGAAAAGCTAAATACAAATATTAAACCTAAACAAAACAGGAACAGTTAAAAACGAGCAGCAGAAACCATTCAACCCTGTCGAGTTGGGTCATGCAGCGAAAGCATTTCAGGACAGAGAAAGATCACTGGCAGGGATGGAGGGAAGAATGTTCAGAAAACAGACTTTTCCCCCTGCAGGTTGTTTGCAGGCCTCCTAAGCTTAATTTAGTCTCTCCAGCTGTTCCCCTACCAGCTTTGCTGTGCAAGAGCTCTCCATTTAGCTGGCCTCCTCTTGCTGCTTGAGAAGATAAACCGAAAGACCTGCCTGAAAGCAATTCAGGCAGACGTGGCAGCAGCCTGCCTAGGTGGGTCTTCGCAGAGCCTGCTTGAACCTAAACCAGTGTTCGAAATTAGCCAGGCACCAGGCACATTTTGCACCTGGTTATCAGTCATTTGCAACCGAGTGAAGGTGCCTGGATGCCAGGATGGTGCCTGACACCACCACCATCTGGAGGTGCCTGCCTGGAGATCCTTGGATCTTGACTGTTTTCACACACTAATACCACAGCATTATTTATCCGTTATATTTTATCTGCACAATCAGAATCAATTTCAGGAACCAAAAATTCATTCTCTGTGCAGCCTGAGCAGGAGCAGTGAACAATGTTATAGTGAATTGTTGTTGCTTGCCTTCCCTTACCCCACCCCACTGCCCTGCTCACAGTTGTGAATGGTCCATGTTACCATTAAGAAAAGGAAGTCAGAATAAGCCAATACAATGGTACCTCAAGTTTATGAACTTAATCCGTTCTGGAAGTCCGTTCTTAAACCAAAACTGTTCTTAAACCGAGGTGCGCTTTCCCTAATGAGGCCTCCCGTCACCGGTGCCCTTCCACCGTTCGGATTCCGTTCTTAGACGGAGGTAAAGTTCTCAAACCAAGACACTATTTCTGGTTTTGTGGAGTTTGTAAACCAAATCGTTCTTAAACTAGACTGTTCTTAAACCAAGGTATCACTGTCCCTGGATCAAGGGACTTTTCTTCTTTAAGTTCTCAAAGCCCTTAACCTAGCTCAAGGTTGTCATCTGAAGTAGACAGATGTTTAACTGATAATTAATCACAGTCAGTCCATCATTTGAAAAATAAGACTTGAGAGCTGTCTTTCTCCAAAATGGCAACTAGACATTCCATTTTGGCAACTGTAACTTTCGTTTACAGAGCCATTGGGCTCCAACTTATGTATCTGAGTTTCTAACACTGACCCAAACTGGAAAACATTGTGGTGAAAAGGAAATATATCCAAACTAAAGGTGTCTTTCATAAATGTGGCAAACAGGCATCCGGCACCAGATCAGGTAAGACTGGGAAAAGCAGCGCATTTAAAAATGCAAAAGTGCCAGCCATCTGCAAGTCTGTTCCTTTGAAAAATCTCAGGATTTCCTATGAAATAAATCTACACAGCTTAAAAAAAACAAACCAAGAAACCTTGCATAATGAATTCACACATAAAAGCTAAGACGTGAAAGAGAGAGGAAGCAGTGATTAGCTGCAGCCCAGATCTCAGGGCACATGAGGAGCTTTGTGGTGATGCTTCAAAACATAATCCTGGTTTGAGATGATCTGGGAGGCTCCCAAGATGATAAGGGTGAAGGGGAGGCACCATGTATGTGGCCTTCTCCCAGGTTCTCTGCAACGCAGCTTGTTTCGAGTCAACCATGGATGGTGAACCCAGAAATGAACTATGGCAGGATCAAAGTCTTGAATGATGCACACAAGAGCTTCGTGTGAACCGTTCTGTCTCCACCCCAAAACCCAAGGCATATGGCACCTTTCTGAAAACCTGCCACTCATTTGACAGGGCTTGGCGGACTGCATCCAAGGCCTGAAGGAGGAATTACAGCCAATGCTGCTACAACTTTCCAAATACTTTGTCACTCCCCTAAAACCCCCTGACAGGAGTCCTCTCACTGATCTTTTCATAGAACGGTATCGTTACGCTTCTCCAGCTTCTCCCAGGCGTCCACCCCTGTGTGCAGCCCACACATCGCACATCTGTTTTTAATCAGCCAAACAGAAATATTTGTGATGGGAAAGCAGGCACATCGTGCAGGGGGGAAGTAAGAGATAAAGGCTTCCCTGTGACATTAATGAGCAGAGGCTGAAGCTTCACAGGCCTGGGCTTCCACACATTCCTCAAGCGACTTCCTACCCAATTCTACAAAGATATACTTGACACCAAAGGATTCCAAAGTGCTCATTAATAAAGAACATCACAACCACCAGAGCCACCCCCGACAGGAAAGTAAAAATTAAAAGAGTTTAAAGGCATTATCTTGGCTCCCCTCACCCACACAACTGTTTGCATATGGCAGGAATAGTGAAACCGTGGCTCTCCAGATATTGTTGGACTACCATTCTCATCATCCGGAGCCACTGGCTGTGGTGGATGGGGACTACTGGGACTCCAACAACACCTGGAGAGCCACCCCAGGTATTTGTCATTCTATGTTATGGTGGGGGGGGGGAAGAGGGGCTCAAAAGCAAGTCCTGAACAGAGTTGCAATTTCTGCAACTGTGGGCCTTATGAACTTGGGCAACTAGCCTGCCTGCTCTTGAGGTGGGATAGCTGGAGATGCCGGTTAATCCACAATGCCTTACTTGCCCTTAGGTTTGTTTAAGTCATATCTGCAAGATGTAATAAAGGGAGACCACATTACTAGTGATGTTAAATTCTCGAGAATATTCTCGATTAATGAGAATATTAGAGAATTTTCATTTAAAATAGGAGAATATTCATTTTAATGCATTGAAAATGATATAATTTTAATACCGTACATTGAAAATGATATAATTAGTTAATATACTGTACATGTTTATTCATGGGTAAACTTGTTCAGATGGCAACCAAAAACTGTACAGATAATTTTATTCAATGGGGCAATGCTGTGAATTTGCATTCTTTGATTTTTTGCAACAAACTTGAAATTGAAAATTCAACGTGAATGATTCGATCACTAAGCTTGCCACTAACTGTATACTTACCATCAACTCTGAATTCTAATTAGGTTGCCAACTGCCAATGGTGAATGACACAATGCCCAGTAATGTAACTGGATCAAAAAAAAATCATTATTCATTACTTACACTGGCAACATCACAGCTTGACTTATTATTTACTAGATTTTTAAAATGTGGGTTGTAAAACTGGTTCTTACATTAAAATTTACAGTTTGTGGAAAATATTCTCTGGAGAATTTTCTAGCAGAGAATATTCTCACCTCACATCACCTATTCATTCCCATCCTGCTTACAAGACCTTTCCTACCAGCTCTCTAGACCAGTGGTCTTCAACCTTTTCAAACCCAGGGCCCCACACTTGAACGGTGCTGGTGCTCCTGTTGTAACCCACCTGACCCAGTAGGGGGTCCAAACACACCAGCTGAAGATTGTTAAACTATGGAACTCGCTTGCACAGGAGACAGTGATGGGCGCCAACCTAGATGGTTCTAAAAGATTGAGACAAATGATGAAGAGGGCTATTAATAGCTATTTGCCACGATGACTATGCTCTGCCTCCACAGTTGAAGCTTCCAAATAGCAGTTGCTGGAAAACACAGGAAGGGAGAGGGGCTCTTTTGCTCGGGTTCTGCTTTTGAGTATTTTGTCAGCCATTGTGATAACAGGATGTCAGACTAGATGGGTCATTGGTCTGATCCAGCAGGCTCTTCTGATGTTTGTAAGATCAGAGCTCTAGAAGAAATTATTGCTTCCCACAGGCCAGAACATGTCTGCTATATCCACAAATATAGTTCAAACTGAAATAGTGATTTGCACCAGGCTCCCTGTGAGCTTCAAGGTTCAGCAGGCTCTGCCCATTCAAGCCCACTGGCCTCAGAAGCATTCCCAATGGGCCTCTGCTCTTACCAGCGGAAACTCTTTCCCCTGTAACCAGATAAAGAGTGTGCAAAGTGACCTATGAAATCTTTCACATCTGCTGCCAGGAGAGTGACTCTCTATTAGTCATATCTGAGGACTATCAGCCACTGCCAGAGTCTGGCTGCCAGCTTCACTCAAGAGGCACTGAAATACTCTGCCCCAGAGCTTTTGCCATCAGGACACCAGAGAAAAGCCAAGCTCAGAATGGGTCTGCGCCAAACTGGACTTCTGGAAATTGCTGGTCCAGCCGAGTGCACTCACTTCCCTCCCTCTCAAAGAGTCAGGCACCTTCTGATTTCATCCCTCTCTCTAGGGATTAGCATGCCCAGAAGGCAAATGGGTAGGTGCAGGCATTAAACAAGGAGGGAGGGCAACAAGAGGTCTATCATCTCTCAGCACACACACAAGCCTCCGCATGGACTGCAGCTCTGAGAGATGCAGAAGGCCCTGGCCAATTGCAGTCAGCGCCTGAGCAGCCTCCAAAGGAAAGAGGGGCATAGGAGGGAGGCAGGGGGACCAGCAGGCATGCCAGGAATGCGGAGAGATCTGACACAGGCATCTCCAGCTATCCCACCTCAAGAACACGCCAGCCGCTGCACTCTGGGGACCAGCTCTTCAGCAGTCATGTGGCCTTCAGGATCAGCCTATGGCATTTTCTTCTTTAGGGGGCTTGAGTGGGACAGAATTCCACCCCCCCCAAATCATTTAAAACATAGAATGCAATCCAACTGTTTTGAGGCGGAATGGAAATGAAAACCCAACACTGTGCCCTGGGTCAAGTCCCTCTCCCTCACTCGGCCACCCAAAATTTACCATCTGAGGTGACCATCTCACCTTGCCTTGTGGCAGGGATGCCTCTGGTGGAGACACCAGGCTCAAAGCCTTCCCTGGGGCCACACGAACTGGGAGGCAAGGTTGAGCCATGGAAATGCTGTGCCAACCCTCCACACGCAAACAGCAGTGGTGCAATCAGGCTAGACAAGCCAGACAGGAAGTTGCATTGTACAGTCAGACCGCTGGTCCAGTTAAGTCTGCGTTGTCTATACACCACCTGGCATCAGCAGTCCAGGGTTTCAGACAGGAGCCTGACCCAGCCCTGCTGGAAAATGCTGAGGATGGAAGCCGGGACCTTCTGCCAGTGAGCAATGGCCCAGGGAGGAATATTTGAAGACAAGGAAAATATGCAAGGAATACTCACTCACACCCCGCCCCTTTACTGGGGTTTACTGTTTTGTTTTGAATGGCCGAAGAGGTGGTCAGAAGGCGCCTTGTGGGGGCAAAGACAGTCCAAGTGGTGTCTGAATAGCAGACCTCCCTGTAGGAGGCCCATATATGCCACCCTGTGTACTCCCCAGTGGAAAGGGAAGATGTGGACGTTTAAGGAATCACAATCCTCAGCAGATCCTCCCACCGCCTCCAGAAATCCCAGTTGGGATGGGCCTTTTAAAAGGGGGGTGTCCTTTCCCCATTTTGCACAAGCCCCTCAGGTGCAGAACCAGAAATGTCACAGGGCTTGTGGTGGCAGCAGTGCTTCCGCAAGCGATTACTATTTGGTGGTAATTAAGCTGCTAGTTGATTGAGCAAGACCCTTAATTAGCTCTTTACATCGTTACCAAAATTACAGCATATTTTCCCTGCTAAAACACACACACGTGGGATGGGAGGGAAGGACAGTTTGGTGGAACTCACAGCAATTGCTACTAATCTTCATTAGCAGGAAGCATACCCATTACTTAAAAAATATCAAAGTGAGTCTAAGGGGAAGGTTCTGCTGCTTCCTTATCTGTTGCTCATCTCAACCATGATGGCGCTGGGACAACCTCTCCACTAGAGAATGGCACCTACCCACTACAGAAAACCTAGGAAGTGTCAGTTCTCCCCTATTTCCCTCTGTAAAGCAGGTGTCAATATATATAATTAAAAGATGCAGCCTAATAATTGAGCATCTTCTCTCGCCCCCATCCCACAAAGCTCTGCAAGTCTCAGCCAACTCCTGCGGAATGAATTAGAGGCAGATCTGTAGGGAAATGGATGAATGTAATTGATTTACCAACCTTCCCCCCCCCTCTCTCTGTGTGTGTGTTTTGTGCTAGTTTAACTAAGATTTGTTTTATTAATTACAACCTTTCCTTTCTGTGACACATCATTCCATCTTGCTTGCTTCAGAGCCAGGAACTACAATACCAGCTATTTATAATGAGAATAATTTAAAACTAATTCTTACCCATTAAAGTAATTCCTGCCAATTGCCTTGTCATTTTCACTCTAAATACTGAAAGTTCCCTCCTGCAAGGCTGGCTATGTCAGAAACTGAGTCTGCCAGAGTTTGCTCATTCAAACATGTCGCCAACATTCAAAACCCTCATTACTTTTCAAAGCACAATGTAAACAAAGGAAGGGACACACAGAAACGAGGCAACAACTGGAACCATCTCAAGCGCAGAAGCTGAGAGCCAAGAAATTTCTGGAATTTCCAGAGACTTCCTAGTTATCTGGATTAAGAGCAAGAGGTACAAACAGGCAGCACTATTAGGACTGCTCACACCTCACAAGTTTTTTTTTAATTGTGTATATATATCCCAACCCTCTCCTCTGATGAGCTCAAGGTGGTGTACACAATTCTGCCCCATCTCATTTAATCCCCACCCTGTGAGGTAGGTTAGGCTGAGAAGCAGTGACTGGCCCAAGGTCACACCCAATGAGCATCATGCCTGAATGGGGGGAGGATATGAACCATGGTCTTCCAGATCCTAGTCTGACACTCTAACCACTGCACCACACCGGCTGTCTGGTTCACTTGCGTATGCAGCTCACTCATGTATGAGGCACTTGCCCTGGGCCTAACCATGAAGCCACACACCTGGAAGAGGTACCTTGCTCCGGCGATTGGGCCTCTGCTCTTCTCTTTCTCCACCGGACTCGAATATTCCATTTAACAGGGTGACAGATTACACACCTCTCCCTGTCGGACTCCCATCAACAAGATGAGACAATCGTTGCATTCCACCCCGTGCCTGAATGCAGATAGCACCACATAGGAGAATGTTGTTGTTGTTTAGTCGTTTAGTCGTGTCCGACTCTTCGTGACCCCATGGACCAGAGCACGCCAGGCACTCCTGTCTTCCACTGCCTCCCGCAGTTTGGTCAAACTCATGTTCGTAGCTTCGAGAACACTGTCCAACCATCTCGTCCTCTGTCGTCCCCTTCTCCTAGTGCCCTCAATCTTTCCCAACATCAGGGTCTTTTCCAGGGAGTCTTCTCTTCTCATGAGGTGGCCAAAGTATTGGAGCCTCAGCTTCAGGATCTGTCCTTCCAGGGAGCACTCAGGGCTGATTTCCTTAAGAATGGATAGGTTTGATCTTCTTGCAGTCCATGGGACTCTCAAGAGTCTCCTCCAGCACCATAATTCAAAAGCATCAATTCTTCGGCGATCAGCCTTCTTTATGGTCCAGCTCTCACTTCCATACATCACTACTGGGAAAACCATAGCTTTAACTATACGGACATAGGAGAATAAAGTTTCCCAAACACTTGTCTTTGGTTCTTTGGAGCAAAGCCAAGGAGAAAAGGCCAAGGATGCAACAACGCTGGCAAGTTCACCATGG
Source organism: Zootoca vivipara (assembly GCF_965207765.1). Classification (NCBI taxonomy): domain Eukaryota; kingdom Metazoa; phylum Chordata; class Lepidosauria; order Squamata; family Lacertidae; genus Zootoca; species Zootoca vivipara. The sequence continues at coordinate 81,117,984 of NC_142589.1, read as the reverse complement.
ACACGCAGACCTCTGTGGCAGGAACGTGAAAGGGGGGGGGGAGGCAACTGGCGTGGTAAAATAAACGAGGAACATGAAGCAGCAGACTAATCACATGAGAGGGAGGTTTGAGCTTCCCTTTCCTCTGCAGTTCCTGGGCTTTGGTGTGCATCCCTCAGATGCAATTGGCTTAAAGGCAGGAGTCCACCCTCTGCAGCATTTTATTTCCAAGAGCAGCTTGCACAAGAGATGGTGCTTGAACCATTGGTGAAGTGGAGGAGGGGAAATACAGTGAAGTGCAGCTCCTTTTGGGCTTTTAGGAACAATGAACTCACCTGCACGAGCACTACAGTTACTGGGAAGCAAATAAAGGGATAACGAAACTTTCCAGATTAATTGCACGACACAGACAAATTAGCATAGAAGCAGCCTGAGAATGAAGACAACGATCACAAAGAGGTCGGATCCATTCATTTTATCTGATGCAGCTCCTAACTTCACACCAGCATTTCAAACTGTAATAATTATTCGGAAGATGGTCTGCAATTCCAGTTAAAAGCTAGAGACTGAAATTCAGCTGGCTGAATATCTTTTGTTAAAGCTCAAGGTGTTTTACAAGTTGACCCGATTCAGCCAGAAGTCAACACCTCTGAGATCAGTGGCACTCCCTCCCAGGGAACCATGCTCAGGAATGCAGCTGTGCTGATTCTAATAAACTGGGCCTTCTGCTCAGTGTTCCTGCTCTGTGGGTGTAAGCAAAATAATGGATCAACACAGCTCTCCACCTTTTTCGAATCTTCTTAAGGGAACAGAGGCTGCAATGCGCTTCACCAATTACCAGAAGAGCACAGCTATTTCAAGGAGCTAACCTAAAGGGTTAAAAAACAACAAGGGGAGGAATATGAGAAGGGTGGGATTATGGAAGTCTAAGGCCCTGAGAGCTGGGGGTTCCTGCCCCCATAATATGCTCTCTGCAGCAGACCTATTTCTGAAATCTCCCATTAAAGCGACATAAAGGGAGCCGGTGCCAGCAAAAAGCAGAGGTTTTCTTCCTTGGAGGAAAGCAAAGCACCACAGAGGTCCCCCCCAATACGGGTGCACAAATGCTGCTGCTGAGCTGTGTTTGGGACTTACGCAGCAGCCTGCCTCACTGGGCCCATACAAGAGAATTAGCTATCTGGGATTAGCCAAATCAGCAAAGCGCTCAGAAATTGCCTCTCTTTTCTTTCCTGAATGAGTGTGTTCCCATTAAGCCTGGAGAGAAAAGGGGGGGGGGAGAGGGATGGAGGAAGAAGAACACAGTTAAAGCAGCACACTTCCATCTTAACAATTATGGAAACCCCGGAGAAAAGCAAGGCCCAAATCCTGAGCAAAGCCTTGCGCTGTCTGGGAGAACCGCAGGGAGATATCTGCTGCACAAGGACGATGCACAGCAGTTGTTTTTTAAAAGCAGACTGCCTGACTCCACTTTGCAAATTCCTCCGTGCTGGAGAAAATCTGCTTTTATTAAGAGATGCAGGTGCAGTTGAACCCGAGGGCAAAAGGCAAGGTTGGGTAGCCAGGAAATTTCTTGCACAACAGCAACAAAAAAGTCATTCACAGTAGAAATGGGCAAGCCATTAACATTCCAGTGCTGCCCACACCATTGCGGGGCAGGTAGGGGAGAGAGAGAGTCAGCAATGAGACCTTGGATTTGGGGGATCCATTCACAAAACCCCTTGATCCCCAATTGGCTTCAAGACCTACAGCATCTAGAAGACGAGGTTATGTTTACAGGAAACTCATATTGCGAAAAAACACAAACGAGTTCTGGTAAATAAGAGACTTGGGATTGACTTTGTTGCATCAGATGTCAGTAAAAAACGGGGAGTTGTTATGTATATTAAAGAAAAATATGAACCTAAATGGGTCTATAAGGATGAGGAAGGTAGAATTCTGATGATCCAAGTGGTACTCCAGGGTGAAAAAGTTATATTAATCGGCATCTATGCACCAAATGTAAGGAAAGCTGAGTTCTATACAAACCTTAACGAGAAATTGTTGGACTATCAGGATATTAAGATAATCCTAATGGGAGATTGTAACGGGGTGGTAATACCCGATCTAGATAGATCGATGAAAAGAAAAGACAAAAATGAGGGGAAGCTACCAAGATCATTTTTCGATATGGTTAATATGGCGGGTCTAGTAGACATCTGGAGGCTCAAAAATCCAACTGTAAAACAATTCACCTTTTTTTCGGAACCGAACCAGAGTTCGGGAAGGATTGATTATATCTGGGTGTCTAACGATTTGGTCCCAAGAGTCTCCAAGACGGAAATTTCTCCCAGAACGCTAGCGGACCACAATCCAATCTATTTAGAGTTAAAAGATAAAAATAAAACATCATTCAGGTGGCGAATGAATGAAAGCCTCTTCAACAATAAGGAAATCACAGAGAAAGCGAAAGAAACGCTAGAGGACTATCTGAGATGGAACTTAAATAAAGAAACACCGATTGATGTGGTGTGGGACGCCGGAAAAGCCGTGATGAGGGGCTTCCTGATACAGAAAAATAGCCAACAGAGAAAGGAACGGGGGAAAAAGAAGGAAGAAATCCTAAACCACCTCATGGAAAGTGAGAGATTATTAATAAGTAAACCCAAGGATGAAGATTTGAAACGAAAGATCAAAATGTTGCAAACTCAGTTTTCAATGCTGATCAACCAGGAAGTGGAGTAGAAAATCAAATGGATGAGGCAAAAGAATTTTGAATCGGCCAACAAAGCAGGTAGATTCTTGGCCTGGCAGATCAAGATGCGACAAAGACAAAATACAATTAACAAATTAGTGCACGCTGGAAAAGAAACAGTGGACCCCAAGGAAATAAGTAGAGCATTCCAAAACTTTTATAGAGATCTTTATAGAAAAGGAAAGGAAGACCTTAAAAAAATAGAAGGATATATTCAGAAAAATAAAATACAGATGGTCCCAAAAGACAAACAGGATTTATTAAATGGCAATATAACAATTAAGGAAATCGAGTCGGCAATAAAGAGGATGAAGATGGGAAAGGCACCGGGGCCGGATGGCATATCGGCTAAATATTATAAAACTTTGGGCAAGCTTATAACCCCTGTGTTATGTGAAGTGATGAATAATGTCCTTAAAACGGGGGAAATTCCAAATTCTTGGAAGGAAGCATTTGTTACACTAATACTAAAAAAAGATTCGGACCCCTTAAATGTTAAAAGTTACCGGCCCATCTCATTGCTTAATAATGACTATAAGTTATTCGCAGATATTCTGGCGAACAGATTGAAGGTGGTTCTGAATGAAGCAATACATAAAGACCAGGCAGGCTTTCTACCTGGCCGCCAGATAAGAGACAATGTCAGAAATGTGGTCAATATAATTGAATATTTGGAAAATAGATGTGACAAACAGGCCGCATTGATGTTCGTCGACGCCGAAAAGGCGTTTGACAACATCTCGTGGCACTTCATGCTAACAAACTTAAGAGAGATGGGAATGGGAGAAACATTTCTAAAGGGGATCAGGGCGATTTACGCAGAACAAAATGCTAAATTGATAATCAATAACAATCTAACAGACAAATTTGAAATAACCAAGGGCACTAGGCAAGGTTGCCCATTGTCGCCGCTTCTTTTCATCACGGTCCTGGAGGTCTTGAATAAACATCTGAGGAAGCAGCAGGAAATTAGAGGCATAAAAATTGGGATTAAAGAATACAAATTGAAAGCGTTCGCGGACGACCTGGTTCTTACAGTTGAAAACCCAAAAATAAGCTTACAAGAAGCGTTGAAGACGATGGAAGAATATGGCCAATTGGCAGGTTTCAAACTTAATAAAACAAAAACGAAATTATTAGTCAAAAATATGACAAAGGAAGAGATAACGGAATTACAAAATGAAATTGGGATTATGGTAGCCAAGAAGGTCAAATATCTAGGAATCTGGCTGACAGAGAAAAATATAAATTTGTACAAAGACAATTATGAAGCCATCTGGAAGGAAATTAAAAGGGATTTAGAAGACTGGAAAAGATTAAAACTATCCTTCATGGGCAGAATAGCCGCGATCAAAATGAACGTACTGCCTAGGCTGCTGTTCTTGTTTCAGAACATTCCCGTGGTTAAGGGAGTTGCTCAATTCAAAGAATGGCAGCGAGTTCTGTCACGATTCGTCTGGCTGGGCAAAAAACCCAGGATAAAAATGAAAATATTGGTGGATAAAAAGGAAAGGGGGGGCTTTGCTCTGCCAGAATTACAACTCTATTATGAGGCGGCATGTTTATGTTGGCTGAAAGATTGGATTTTGCTAAAAAATACGGATATTTTAGATCTAGAAGGTTACCAAAACCGGTTCGGATGGCATTCATATTTGTGGCAGGACAAAGTCAAAGCCCACAGGGGTTTTCTAAACCATATATTCAAAAGTTCAATTTATGAGGTTTGGGACAGAACTAAAAGAATATTGGAAAAGAAAACCCCATGGTGGATCTCCCCAACAAATCTATTGTCAGTTAAAAAAGTAAACATGGAGGAGAAAGTGACCACATATGAGGATTTGGTTATCGAAACGGATTCGGGATTCAAATTAAAACCATATGATGAGGTTAGAAATTGTTTTTCTGTATGGCTAGAGTACCACCAGGTTAATGATTTATTTTTGGCAGACAAGAAAAAGTTAGGATTTGAAAAGAAAAGATTGAAATTCCAAATTGAGCTGTTGGAGAGTGATGTTAAATTGTTATCAAAAATGTATGCTCTGTTACTTAACTGGTATACAATGGATGAGATAACGAAAGATTGCATGATAAAATGGGCTATTGATCTGGGCTATAATATAGATTTTGACAAATGGACAAAACTGTGGAAGGAAAACCTTAAATTTACAGCATGCATAGCACTAAAAGAAAATGTACTAAAGATGGTCTATCGTTGGTACATGACGCCAACTAAGTTGGCAAAGATGTATAGAAAAAAAGACAAAGCATGCTAGAAATGCAAGGGAGCTGAAGGCCATTTCTACCACATGTGGTGGACGTGTGACAAAGTCAAAAGCTTTTGGGAACAAGTCTACAATGAGCTTAAAAAATTATTTAAATACACATTCCCAAAAAGACCGGAGGCCTTTTTGCTAGGGCTGATGGGAAACGAAATTCGGAAAATAGATCAAAGACTGTTCATGTACGCCACAGCGGCAGCGAGAATCCTTCTAGCCCAGAGATGGAAAACGACTGAAATGCCCACAATCGAGGACTGGCGAGTGAAAATGCTGGAATATTTAGAATTGGCGAACCTGACATGCAGAATTCGGGACCAGGAGGACACGAAATTCAGTGAAGAATGGAACAAATTTCGGGAGTATGTCAAGGAGAACTATAAAAGTTTAAAGACTCTGGCGGGTATATGTTAGAACCTACAACGTTGATGTTTTCAAGTTATTCTTTTTGGTTAACCATATAAGATGTCAAAGTGGGGTTATGCCTTTCTAAAATGCGCAAACTAAAGAAAACTATACCTACTACCAAAGGGAGGAGGGAAGTCTGAACTTGTAAGAATCTGATTAAGATACAATGTGGAGATATTAAGTTGTTGTAAAGAATTTAATGGAAAAAATCAATAAAAATTTATTGGAAAAAAAAAAAGAAGACGAGGTTAGGGATATGTAATCTATACAGTTCATTTAGTTAACTTAATAATATTTTTCTACTGCTTATCATTAGAAGAGAAATCTCAAATGCATCCCAGCAGATCACAGAGCTCAAACCTGGCTGCCATGCTACTAGAGCCCGGCACTGACTCATAATGGACGCTCAGCACAGACTTTCGGAATGCCCTGGAAGAGGACCCCCAACAAGCCAGGCTAGAGAAGATCAGAGATGCACTAGCAGGCAAAATTGGAGGCAGTGGGCAAGTTCACTGAGCAGGTGGGCAGAGCACCACCTTCACCACCCTGAACTTGCCCATTCTCCCAGCCCCTGAAAGCCCATGAAATATAAATTACTCAAGAGTGTCAAAGGATAACTTGGCTCCAACCTGTAACACAGATCCATTAAGGAGTTATGTGGAGGTGGAGCTTGGTCTGGCGATCAGAGCTTGCACAAGCACGTCCAGCCTCGGTCTGCCTCAGATCTGTCTTGAGGTTTTTACAAGCCATGTATGGACACTATCTGATTTTCAGAGGGAAGCTTTACTGACTGCTTATTTGCTCCTGGATGTAATTTAATAGGCAGGTTTTGAGCTTTGAAGTCCTAAATGGTCGGGGTCCTGAGTACCTTAGGAAGCACCTGCTCCCTGTTCTCTCAGATTGACAAGAGAGACTTTTGGGGTGGGTGGAAAAGGCAGGGGCTCAACGTATACAGTCGTGGTGCCACCCCATCTGCAGAACCTGCTTCCCCAGGAGGTCTTTCCTTGTTGTCCATTCAACAGCTGGCAAAAACATTTCTTCTTCTTTTTCAAGAATTCCTTCTGGCTGACTGTGCCCTGTTCTTAACTGGTGCTTCTTCTTCTTCTTCATATATCTGTCTTTGGCTTTTAGGATTATGTTGGTGTTTTGTGAATTTTTTATTACTGCTTTATTTTATTGCCATGTTGCATGCCACTCCAAGTGCCGTTCTGCCAGAAAATGCGGCTTTAAATTGTTAGAAGTACAGGCATACCAACAGACCGTCTAATGGATTCTCAGAGTACTTCAATTTTTAATCAATTCGGAGTTCGCTGCCTTAAAATTGCAGCCATGCTACGTTTTTCTTCTGCAGTGTTAAGACAACAGGCTCCCCATCTGTCTTGTGTCTACTCTCCCTGCCCAATTAGCACATTTCCACATGTCATGCTATTTGCATCTGCAAGTCACCAAAGTAATGCCATTCAAGATCAACACCTCTCTCTCTCTCTCTCTCTATATATATATATGAGCTAAAATTATTCCTAGACACCAGAAGTGGCTTTTTAAGCCGATAGCATTAAACTTGGGCACCTTGCAGCACAAGCCTTAAAAAACAATAATTAAAGCTTCCAGGTATCAGATTTTGAGATGCCTGGCTCTGTCCACACTACCACATTATAAATATGCATCCATGGAATTGTGGATAGCACAAAGGGCACAGGCAAGAGGCTTCCACCCTGTCCAGCCTATGAACACATCAAACTGTACATTGAACAGATGGGAGACTCCCCCCACTCTTGAGCATAGATGTTCAAAGAGACAGTCTTCCATATGTTTTTCAGGCACTCGAAATTAGAGCATAAGGCTCTGCAAAATAACGAGGCTTCCAACTCAGATGTAAAAATATCTCTTCCTCCTCCCCCCCCCCCCGGTCTCTTCCTTTCCTCTCAAAACCATGAAATTTTTCATTTGAAAGAAGACAAAAATCAAGTAGCAAGGTTTCAACAGGAAGACTTTTTTTTAAAAAAAAAGCAGACTTTTTTTTACATACAAGCTGCACTTGGTTACACCTACATTGGCTCCCAGGACATTTCCGGACAAAATTCAAAGTGTTGGTGCTGACCTTGAAAGCCCCAAATGGCCTCGCCCCATTATACCTGAAGGAGCGTCTCCATCACCATCATTCTGCCCGGACACTGAGGTCCAGCGCCGAGGGTCTTCTGCTGGTTCCCTCACTGCAAGAAGCGAAGTTACAGGGAATCAGGCAGAGGGCCTTCTCGGTAGTGGTGCCTGCCCTGTGGCATCCCATCAGATGTCAAAGAAATAAACAACTATCTAACGTTTAGAAGACATCTGAAGGATCATAGGGTGGTTTACAGTACAAAACCACAAAAATACATAGCAACAAACCAAACAATATCCCTCTTGATAATCGCAGGTGCCAGGTAGCAGGTGATGCCCCGGGGTCAAATTTTAGATCATAAGCATCTCAGGGCAGGGACCTTTCTTCTTGGGCTCCCTACAACAATAAGCTATACATATAACAGTTGAAAATATTAAGTACAATTTCACACACATAATTCCTTAAGAGGGAAGCAAGTGCTTCTGGTTTAGATGGCTTTAAAAAAATTAGATAAATAATAATAATAAATAATAATAATAATAATAATAATAATACACTAATTTCTTAAAGATTAAAAGCTTCCCTAAACAGGGCTGCCTTCAGATGTCCTCTAAAAGTCTGGTAGTTGTTTTTCTTTTTGACATCTGGTGGGAGGGCGTTCCACAGGGTGGGTGCCACTACCGAGAAGGCCCTCTGCCTGGTTCCCTGTAACTTGGCTTCTCGCAGCGAGGGAACCGCCAGAAGGCCCTCGGCACCGGACCTCAGTGTCCGGGCAGAGCGATGGAGGTGGAGACGCTCCTTCAGGTATACTGGACCGAGGCCATTTAGGGCTTTAAAGGTCAGCACCAACATTTGAATTGTGCTCGGAAACGTACTGGGAGCCAATGCAGGTATTTCAAGACCGGTGTTATGTGGTCTCGGCGGCTGCTCCCAGTCACCAGTCTAGCTGCCGCATTCTGGATTAGTTGTAGTTTCCGGGTCACCTTCAAAGGTAGCCCCACATAGAGCGCATTGCAGTAGTCTAAGCGAGAGATAACTAGAGCATACACCACTCTGGCGAGACAGTCCGCAGGCAGGTAGGGTTTCAGCCTGCGTACCAGATGGAGCTGATAAACAGCTGCCCTGGATACAGAATTGACCTGCGCCTCCATGGACAGCTGTGAGTCCAAAATGACTCCCAGGCTGCGCACCTGGTCCCACAGTTACCCCATTCAGGACCAGGGAGTCCCCCACACCTGCCCGCCTCCTGTCTCCCACAAACAGTACTTCTGTCTTGTCAGAATTCAACCTCAATCTGTTAGCTGCCATCCAACCTCCAACCGCCTCCAGACACTCACACAGCACCTTCACCGCCTTCACTGGTTCTGATTTGAAAGAGAGGTAGAGCTGGGTATCATCCGCATACTGATGAACACCCAGCCCAAACCCCCTGATGATCTCTCCCAGCGGCTGCATGTAGATGTTAAAAAGCATTGGGGAGAGGACAGAACCCTGAGGCACTCCTTAAGTGAGAGCCCAGGGGTCTGAGCACTCATCCCCCACCACCACCTTCTGAACACGGCCCAGGAGTAAGGAGCGGAAGCACTGTATGACAGTGCCCCCAGCTCCCAACCCCTCTAGACGGTCCAGAAGGATGTTATGGTCGATGGTGTCAAAAGCCGCTGAGAGATCCAGCAGAACTACCGTAGGAAACATAAATTCATGGAGCAGAGGTCTCATCAACACCTAGTCGAGCATCATGTTACCCACCATGGCCAACCAGATCCCTGTGATAAGTAGGGCCTGAGAGCAACCTCTGCTCTTCCCGCTTAGGATTCCCATCAAATGGAATTCAGAATCCTCCTACTCCTGGTGGTGGAGGCAGAACACAGCCATTGCGGCTCATACCTGCTGATAGCCTTATCCTCCAGAAATTGGTCTAAACCCCTTTTAAAGCCATCCAACTTTATGGCTGTCACCACACCTTGTGGCAGAAGATTCCGTGTTTTTAACATTCAGCTTCCTCATCAGATGGTCCTGGGCTCTGGTACTATGAGACAGATAAAAAACTTCCTTTCCCCACCCCCCAGACCATGCATTATTTTATCATGTCCCCCTTTATCACTTTTCCTCCTCACAAACTAAAAGACCCCCCCAACATTGGCACCTTATTTCCTAGGGGAGGGGCTCCAGCCCCTGTGACAACAAAGGAGAGCCTCCTCATGCAGAGGCAATATACCACAGAATATGCCACTTGCTTGTAAGTTTCTAGCTGGCCACTGCTGGAGTTGGAAAGGTGGACTAGACTGAACCATATTCTGATCAAGAATAGGCAAGGGGTTTTGTTCTGAAGTTATTCACTTGTAAGAAAAAGCAGTGATGCTCAACTAGAATTTTTGATTCTAAACTTCATGGATTTGGGAAAATGCAGTAGTACAGCAGGGAGTCCGAATGACCAGAACTTTGGGGCAATACTAGACAGGACCATCTTGTGCGTAGCCAGGCCCCTCTCCTCCCACTGCCTACAAGCAGCCCGCTTCCTGAACTCAACAACGATGCTTCCGGAGTCTTATTTCCATAAGTCTTTTTATCCCCAGCCAGAGTTGTAAGAGGCAAAGAACAATATATTTATTCATCCAACAGGTTTGTTCCGTTACCAGAAGTTGAGCATTTTCTTTAAAATGTTGCTGGGATTAGTTAATGTTTTCACTGGCAAGAGAAAGCTGCTTCTTGGCTAGCTTTCAGGCCTTGTTTGGTGCTTTGTATCGAAAGCATTCTTTCGAGTTGCCAGAGTCAATCACATCTCTTTCCCCTCCGCAGCTGGGGGTTTCCAGCAAACGGCAATTTGTAGATACCCAGTAAGACGCTTGTGGGCTGCCTAATGTGAATCACAGCTCACCCCCCCGGGGGCTCTTTTGCCCCAGGGTTCATTAGGCCCTGAGAATTCTCGTTTTCATCATGTTTAAAGCAGCAAGTTTCTAGCCCTCACCATTTGTAGAGAGGCAACTCCAATGGCAAACATTTCAAAGACGAATAATTCTCCCTCCCCTCATGAAAAATTTGCAATTGTGCCACATGCCTTAAGGACTATTGCCAAGTTTACAAATGGTTTCATCTTCAGTTTCCCTGGGTTCTCCTTTGGTTGCTTCCTTGCTGAGAGATCCTCTCCTCCTTTGAAGTGGTTCCAAGCTAGTTATTATACATAACAGTGTCAGCTTGCCAGAAGGGGCCAAGAGCTACAGGTCTGCTTTTTGCATCAGAGGGTTTGTCAATTCTGTGAAACATTTTGGGAGTGCTTTTGTATTTCTTCCATGATCATGGGGCACAACCCCCTGCAACAAACCTCTCTTTTTTGGTTGGTATGTCCAAGGGGCAAACGAGGTTAAAATGAGCTGGAAGACAATCAACTCCTGGCAAGACTAGACTCGGCTTTTACTACCGACCTATACAAACACAATTCTGAGTCATCAATCTCATATACAGTATGTATATCATGAGACAATCAGTATCAGCCTCAGTTCTACTGGTGGATAGAAATCAGAGTTTCGTAGAGAAACCCAGTGACCTTGTAAATGAGCTATAATACACAGTACTCAGCAAAGGTACACGACTGGGACATCCTGGGATGCCTTGCTGGTGAAGGCAGGGGTTGTTCCCCCAATAAACTTGAGATAGCATCTGATCCATGACTGGGTAAACAAGCCTGCAGAAATGCATCTGATAAGGAGCTACCTGAACACACAGGCCACCTCTTTATTCTGAGCAAGGGTTTATCGGAGCAGATTTCTTCTATCACTTGCTCAGCTTACCAGGTCCAAAAGATCCCGTGATAAATCGTGGCAGTTAGTGCAGTAGCTAGCACTGAGTTTGGAACAGGAAAACCCCAAATCAGACTCCTGCTAAGCGGATGGCCCTGGGCAAGTGATACTCTCTTGGCTAATCTTTGCCGCACAGCTGTTGCCAGGTTAAAACACCCCTTTTGAGCTCTACTGAAAAACAAGAATACAAATATTGGTTGCACACTGCTGACAAGTTACATTTCGGAAATCATTTTAACAAATGTGGCTGGTGAAGGCCCACCAAGTCAAACTTGGTCCATGGGAGGGGGGGATAAGGATTTGGCCCTTGAGCTGGATCCTGTTTCCCCAAGCCTGTTTCTCAAGTTACATTTCTGTAACCCTGAGAGCTAGAATTAAAACAATATACTGCTGTATGGAGTGTTCCTTTTGAGGGCCCTAGCCAGCTATGCCCTGCTCCAGGATACTCCATTCCCTCGCCTCTAAGCAATGAGCCAGCATCTCATGGCATTGAATATGCTCAGATCTTACTGGCTGTTTTGCCTCCTCTCCCTGCCCTTCATGTATTCCAAAGCCTTCTGATACTTCCTCCTTTTGCATGGATGGTGCCATTTTGGATACACAAGGACCAGCACTCAGAGATCTGAGTTTACTATTATTACATTATGTTGCAGTAATGGATTTTCCAGGTGCCTGTGAACCACATACAAACACTTGAAGAAGTGAATGTGGCTTGTGGGTTGCTGTAGGAAGTGCAAATCCTAAACCAGACATCCCCAAACTGCGGCCCTCCAGATGTTTTGGACTTCAATTCCCACAATCCCTGACCACTGGTCCTGTTAGCTAGGGATCATGGGAGTTGTAGGCCAAAACAACTGGAGGGCCGCAGTTTGGGGATGCCTGTCCTAAACAACCAAAAGGGGAATCTCTCCACTTCAAAGAAAAACAAAAAAACCTTTTGCAGAAGATACAGGAACACCCCCATCCCAAACCAAATTAGCTGTCACAAGCCAAAAGACTAGATAAGGACCTCCTGAATTTGCTGCACTCCCAGCCTGGAAATTTTATAGCGGCTGTCCCGCAACTGTGGAACATCCCCAGGGCTGAACATTTGGCAAAGAGAAACCTGCTTGCTGGTGTCTGTAACTACAACAACACAACACACTCGCTCCGAGTGTTGCAGCAGAGCTTTGATCGTCACACCAGATGTATTAATCGCCCTTCCTAAGTGAATTACAAGCCAGCGCTCTGTCCATTTGGACGAGATGTATCAATCAGAAGCAACTCTGCCAAGAGAAAAGCCTCCGGAAGCATGTCCACCAATCAATATGCTTTTAGAGAAAGGCGATACTTTTCAAGCACATCCACCAAAGGGGACTGGTCGGCACCCTCCTGCATAAACAGAAATGTCTCCGGGTGCAAAGAGGCCAAGGCTCGCTTCACTTTTAAATTTTCACTTGCATTTCACTTCCCAGCAATTAGAGGCATTTCCACTCTAGCTAATTGAAGGAGATTTAGAAATCGTCTGTTGGAGACATCTGCTCAATGGACGATAGGAAAAAGGGGTCAGTTCACGCAAGCTCCATCCCAAGAGATTACAGCCACTCTGGCAGAAGTGCCCCCCTGGATTCCGCCCCATCCAATGAAACAAGCAAAGAAGTGTTATGAATAAGGTTCCATTTCATCTTGCAATAAGCTGTGTTGCAATGCCACAGCCCAAACAGCTGCCTTTTGAAGTGGCATTCCTTCCCACATGAAATGCCCTGTGTCCATCCCTGTGTCCCCGACCAACCTTCAGGCTATGATGGGCTCTCCAAACACCATTCTGGCTAGTTTATGGGTAGGCAAACTAAGGCCCGGGGGCCGGATCTGGCCCAACCGCCTTCGAAATCTGGCCCGCGGACGGTCCGGGAAGCAGCGTGTTTTTACATGAGTAGAATGTGTCCTTTTATTTAAAAGGCATCTCTGGGTTATTTGTGGGGCCTGCCTGGTGTTTTTACATGAGTAGAATGTGTGCTTTTATTTAAAATGCATCTCTGGGTTATTTGTGGGGCATAGGAATTCGTTCATTTATTTTTTTCAAAATATAGTCCGGCCCCCCACAAGGTCTGAGGGACAGTGGACCGGCCCCCTGCTGAAAAAGTTGATGACCCCTGGGCTATTTGATACATTCACTCAATTTGGATACACAGCTCATAATAACCACAGGCAGCTTTTTGGACAGTAGTTATTTGTCTCCGTTGACAAGGGTTTCTGTTGCAGGACAGTCTTTGAAACGGCAGAAGGCCAATCCTGCCAAGTAGCAGAAGGGTGTTTTACCATTTTCAGCGGCGGAAAACTGTTGGCACATTATTTCAGGCTCAATAAATACAGACTGATCATTTCCGTGAGTACAAAACATATGCTGTTTATGGAATAAAGAATGAGGGAGAATCTGGAACGTGCCAAACTCTTATAAGCCACATGCCACTCTTCCTTGCTCCTGCCCCCTTGACCCTTCATGCCCACACTACTTCATAAACAGCCACCTTTACCTGCTCCCATTATTTCTTCAGATGCATAGCCTGTTCTGTCACAAAGGTCTAATGGCAAGAAACTAGAGAAAGACAGTGTAGTCTAGTTGCCAAGATTGCCGGTCTGGGACTTGGGAGGCCAGGGTTCCAATATCCCATTCAACCATGAAGCTCTCTTGGCGATCTTGGAGGCCAGTCATTGCCTCTTAGCCTAACCTACCTCACAGGGATGTTGTGGGGATTGAAGGAGGGGGAGAACTATGTACACCACTTAGAGCCCCTTGGAGAAAATTCACCCCAAGTCAACCCATAATAAGAGAGCTTCATAACTGAGGGGGGTGGGGAGATACAGAAGACAGCCATTGTGACTTGTTCACCCTTAGGCCCACTTTGCCACCCCAAGCAGCCACCGCTTCATCTCCCCTCTAGCAGCTATTGCAGCCATTCCTACTATGTGTTTGTGTTGGGGGGGGCATTGTTTTGTTTGTCATTACGTTATGTATTTTTGTGTTTTTTATATTGTAAACCACCCTCAGATGAAGGGTGATATTGAACTTAAATAAATAAAAAGAGACCCCTTTCCCTATAGGGCGCAGCTCATGTGTTAATGTCCTCAGCCGAGATTGCCAGAGGTTGGGTTGGCACGGGGCAAGGACTTCTTAGCTGCAGCACTGTGCCTGGACAACACCTCTCCACACTCCAGGTGTGTGTGTGTGGCCCCTTAGCTGCAGGCCTGTCATCAAACTCTTAAGACAATATCTTTTTTCTTTAGGATGGCCCTTGGGGCCTTGGCCTCCTGACTCTCCCAGGTGGTGGTGCCCCCCCCCAATACATATTGATGACGAAATGGCTTCGCTGCAGTTCCTTCTTTCCCATTGCATTTTATTGTTTTATGAACATTCAGCTTCAGCTGGAAAAGGCAGCTAACGAATGCCAAAATGAGTCAGTAAAACCCTCCCCCGCCCACATCCCCCAGGAGCCCCCATCACACCCCCTTTCTCCCCCAGGACAACCCCCCCCCCAGAATTCGAACCCAGCGATCTTCACCCAACACACACACACTGCTGCTTCTCACAAATCTCCCTACCACAAATTCCACCCCAGCCCCTCTGTACCCATCAAACCCTGCTGCCCTTCCACTCCCCAGAAAGATCCAGCACTGGCTTAGTGGTTAGAGCGCCAGACCTGGGAGAGACCAGGGTTCAAATCCCCACCCAGCCATGAAGCTCACGGGCATGGGGAGTGACCTTGGGGGCCATCCGCTTATGCTCCTCCCATCCTACCTCGGAGGATTATCGTGAGGATAAAATAGGGGATGGGCGGTGGGGGAGCAGAGAGCTACATATCCCACCTCGACCTCCCCGGAGCAGAGGGTGGGATGCGAATGGTTGCTACTATTATGACTGCATTTCTTACCTGTCCTTTACCTACACCGGGTGCATGGCTTAGCTAAGACCTGGGAGAGACCAGGGTTCAAATCCCCACCAGGCCATGAAGCTCACTGGGGAGGGGGTGACCTTGGGGGCCACTGCTTACTCTCCTCTCATCCTACATTGGAGGGTTACTGTGAGGATAAAATAGGAGGTGGGCGGTGGGGGAGCAAAGAGCTACATATCCCACCTTGAGCTTCCTGGAGCAGAGGGTGGGATGCGAATATTACGACTGCATTTCCTACCTGTCCTTTACCTACACCGGGTGCATGGCGTAGCTAAGACCTTGGGGGGGGGGAGAGACCCCCTTCCTGCCCCTTCCCCCCTTCAGCCCGCCGGGTGAGAACCTTGTCGCCCACCCACTCACTGACGCTCCGCCTGGCCTACCTCGCAGGGTTGTGGCGAGGATAAAACAGGGAGAAGAATTTGAACCCCGTGCCGGTGGGGGGGGGGAAGAGAGGGGGCAAAGTTGGGATGTGAACAGCGGCATATTGATAAATAAGCCACGCCAACCCCGCCCCGAGGCCAGCTCCGCCCCCCTGGGCTGCCCGCCAACAACAACCCCGCAAGGTGGGCCACCCCAGAGAGCACTCTCCCCCCCCACCCGCTTCCAATTCCGCGCCCCTTCCCCGCTGCCTGCCTTCTCGCTCACTCGCTCTCCGGTCCGCGCTCCGGCCGCCCTTCGTTCCTTCCTCCACCTCCTCCTCCTCGCCGCCTTCTGGCTCCCTCTCAGGGACCCCCTTGCCGCGCCGCCATCTTGGGAGCCGGCCCAGCCGAAACCAGGCAACATCCGGGGACAAGCCCGCTCTCCCGCCGTCGCCACGGCAACAGCGGCCACGCCCCTTCCCCGCCGCACAGCCGGGGAGGCCGGACGCCGCTTCCGATTGGCGGCGCTCCTCAGGGGGCGTCGCCCAGCAGCGCGGTGAGCGAGGGGAGGGGAGGAGCCCGCGCGCCTATTGGCTGCCTCAATGAATGATTGACGGAGAGAGGAGACGGGAGAGGGAAGGAGGAAAATCACCCTAACTATACATACATTGATATTATCGTTGTTGTTAGTAAGTTAGTATTATTGTTGTTATTGTTATTATTGTTCACATCGATAATACTGATTTAAAAACCGGTAATATAAAATAACTGTGAGTATATTAATATAATCGTTGTAATTAATCCAATCATTTATCTATGTAATGATTAGTATGAAGTAATTGTGAATACATTAATGTAATTAACCTAATTACGCATATTGACAGTATTAACATTGATAACAGTAAGTATAAAATAATTATAACTAAATATATTAGTGCAACTAAATATATTAGTGCAAATATATTAGTGTAATTATCCTAAATATGCATACAGTATTGATAGTTTTAATTTTGATAATCGTAAGTATTAAATAATTATAACTGTAAATACATTAACATGATCTAATTAATTACTAATAGTCATGGCATTGATTTTATCAAAACCATCGTATAAAACTTATTACTGTATCAATGAAAATACATTAACATGGTTAATCTGATTTTTAAGATTAATGGTGTTAATTTTAATAATCATCATGATCATTTTGTTTTTGTTTTTAGAAATTTATAGTTTAGGCAACCTTTCCTCTGGGCGTGTTTCTCCACTCCCTGTATTTATCATCACAACAACCCTGTAGGGCAGGCTCAGGAGAGAGGTCACCCGCAGCAAGCATCCTTGCTGCATGGGGATTCGAACCCGTGTCTCTCCAGGGTTCTAGGACCAGGCCTAGCCCAAACTAACGCAAAGCTGTTTTTTGGGTGGAAGGATGAAATGAGCCTGGCATTTCTAATTTGTAAGAAAAAGTGGAAATTTAAAGTCCTGTTCAGTTTGGGACTCCGTTGCAGAGCAAGGGCGCCCCTTTGTGGGCAGTGCAGCAAAAGCCAAATAGAGGAATGTAGTAAGCTGCTCAATCTAGCTCAGTATTGATTGTCTACTCTACACTGACTGGCAGCGTCTCTCCAAGCTTTCAGGGTTGGGGACATTCCCTAGGCAGCTTGACACCAGGATACCTAAAACATTGCCTTACCCCATATGTACCCAAAACATCACTGCGTCACGCTGGAGAGGGTGTCCTGCAGATCCCATGTGCCCAGGTGCCTTCAGGTGTGGTGGCACCTTTGGAACTCCCTCCCACTGCCTGTCAGACACACACCTTCTCTGTTGTCTTTTTGAAACCTGCAAAAGACATTCCTCTTCCAGCCTTCTAAAATCATTACCTCGACTGGTATCTTGTTTTGGAACTGAATTGGTCATAACATTTGTCCTGTTGTTCTAAGCTGGTTTTATATTTATAATTGGCTTTTTAATTGTTTTTATACGCACCATTGTTTTTATATACGTAACTGCTTTATAAAGGTTATTACGTGGTAAATCGCTTCATGGTAAATCACTTCGGAATGCAAGCAGTTCAGAAATGAATTAAATTATCGTTCCTAGTCTTGATCCTGGGACCTTCTGCATCCATAGTATGTAGATGTTCTATCACTTACCTGTGGCCCTCAGGCCATAGTTCTGCCTCATCAATACCCTCTCGGGTGCTGAGAAGGGCAGAGGGAGTCCTCCACTCCCAGAAACTTCGGGAGGGTGTGGCCCATGGGGAGAGGGCTTTCTCCGTGGTGGCCCCTAAGCTGTAGCCCTCCCTCCCCACAAAGTGCCCATTGGACCCTTCATTATACGGCTTCCAGCAAATGCTGAAGACAAACCTCTTTGCCCTAGTTTTTGACACTTGAGGTGTATGTTTTCAGCACCCGCCTTACTTCTGCAAGGTGTCTTAAACTGTTTTTAATCTTGGTATTTTGATGTTGCAACCTGCCCAGGGACCTTAGAGCGAACGGAGGGCAATTGCCAATAGTAACAGCCGCAACGAAAGCCAGAGGCCTGGTGGTGCAGCCAGCCACATTTAAAATCTGAGCCACGTCTCTCCCTATTCCTCGGCCTGAATCCCAGCAGCTGGTATCTAAATATTAAGAAAAACTACAGATTCAAGGCTGCTGATGCCACTTGGAGGAAGTGTCAAACAGATGCTGTCACCTACCCAGCTAAAAATTATCCAGCCCCCCAAGGGACCAGGCCATTGCTTTCCCCCCTGTCCTCTTCGCCTCCCCTTCTCATTCCCCACTCGCTGCAGTAAGTCTAGGGGGAGGCCGTTGGAAGAACAGGGCAGGAAGGCTCCCCCCGCCACACACACATATTTGCTTTTTACCAACACTGCAAATCTAGTTACAGGTAGGTAGCCGTGTTGGTCTGGATCGAAGTAAAATAAAAAAATTCCTTCAGTAGCACCTTAAAGACCAACTAAGTTTTTATTTTGGTATGAGCTTTCGTGTGCATGCACACTTCTTCAGATACTGCAAATCTAGAATGCCTTGTGTGTGTGTGTCTTAGGGCTGATCCACACTTCCACTTGTCCTACTATTCCCCCCCCCCCCCAAGCAAAAAACCCCGCTCTTGATTAGAGCAAACAGCAGCTGGGTTTGTTCCGATTTAGAGCTAAGCTGCAGGCTGGGAAGGGAGCAGCACGGGGGAAATGGCTGAGACCCATGCTTTCTAAATCCTGATTTTCACTGCTACAATTTTGTGAAGGCGGAAGGTCCTGGAGGCGGTTGGAGGCTAATGGATTGAGGTTGAATCCAGACAAGACAGAAGTACTCTTTTGGGGGGGGATGAGGCAGGCAGATGTGGAGGAGTCCCTGATCCAGAATGGGGTAACTGTGCACCTGAAGGACCAGGTGCCCAGCCTGAGAGACATTTTGGACTCACAGCTGTCTATGAAGGCGCAGGTCAATTCTGTGTCCAGGGCAGACTGTCTTGCATGCTCTGGTTATCTCCCACTTAAGCTAGACTGGTGATTGGGAGCAGCCACTGAGGCCATATAACACCAGTCCTGAAAGACCTACGTTTCCAAGCACAATTCAAAGTGTTGGTGTTCACTTTAAAAACCCTAAATGGCCTTGGTCTCCACCCCCATCTTTCTGCCCGGACACTGAGGTCCAGCGCCGAGGGCCTTCTGGCAGTTCCCTCGCTGCAAGAAGTGAGGTTACAGGGAGCCAGGCAGAGGGCCTTCTTGGTAGTGGCACCCACCCTGTGGAACACCCTCCCATCAGATGTCAAAGAGATAAACAACTACCTGACGTTTAGAAGACATCTGAAGGCAGCCCTGTTTAGGGAAGTTTTTAATGACTGATGTTTTAATGTATTTTTAATCTTATATTGGAAGCCACCCAAAGTGGCTGGGGAAGCCCAGCCAGATGGGCGGGGTACAAATAATAAATGATGATGATGATGAAGTCAAAATCATGGTAAAATGCACTAATACAAGCTACTTTGTGTCTTCTGTGAACATCCTGTGTGTCATCTTTTAGAGGTGACCGACCTGTCTTCTTGGGTTTCAGTATATCTTGGCTTGAGCAGGTAGAACTGTAGAGTTGGAAGGGACCCCAAGGGTCATCTATACAAGCAACTGTTTCAGGGTGCTGAATTTAAAAAAAGAACTGTAGTATTCTGGGCTTCCCTTTTTCCAAACTTTTATTCAAGTAATTTCTCTGTTGTGGGGGAAAAACAATATTCTCTGTCCTGTGCTACAGGAAAACACAATTCACACCAGATTATTGCTTGGGTGACAGCAATTCCCATGGCTCTTAAGCCTTTCAAAAGCTTGCGGCTGCACGTCATTCACAACTTGCCATTTAATAATATTAATTTCACCTGCAAATCTGCGTAGTGACAAGACTTCCTTTCACTTTCTGCTTGGTCATGTTCTGAGTAGAGATGTGAATCAAACACCTGCCTCAGGTCTTGTGCTTCCAGAGAGGAAGAGCGGTTGGCTAAGGAGCAAGCGAAGCAAAAGACTACACTGAAGAAGAGAGAGAAATCCCAGGTTGTGGTTGCTGAAGAGGAGAATGCAGAGATGGCAAGAAAGACAGCAAAGCAGGATCCTACCCACGGTAGGGTGGGTTGCATTTTTCAACTTTCAAAAATGAGGGGTGCTAAAAAGTTGTAACGCTCCAAATATATTTTGGTTTAATTAATTGTATTTACTGTTGCTTGGTAAGCAAATTGTGTGTAGAATTCAATAGCAATCATTTAAAATGATTTTCAAGTACTTGCAGTTACGTTATATATTAATTTTCTATTAAAGTGGACCCTCGGGTTACGTTACTTTCAAGTTGCGAATGTGGCAAACCCGGAAGTGTATTCTTCCGGGTTTCGCGTGCGCAGAAGTGACACCTCTACTTACCTCTAATTTTTGGGGTGCGCACAGACCCCCTGGAACAAATTACAATCATATCCAGAGGGTCCACTATGTTATTATTATGATTATTTTCAGAAGGTACAATTTAAATTCTTTGCTTTTTCTAAAGCAGTTTATGTGCTTCTTCATCCATTGTAGACAAACCAGACTAAATGTTGTCCAGTCACAAAATTATAGCAGATTTGAATTCCTCACACCCCCAAAGCATAATTTTATGTTATAATTTAAATCTCTCACTGAAGAGATTTGCAAAAATAAAGCTTCACCCCTTATAATGGCATGCCCTGCTACCCACAGCTGCCTTGGTGACTTTCCTGAGTTCAAATAAAAAAAGAGAATATGCTACTTTTCATAACAGTAGAACCTAATGGGGTGAGCCAACGAAACTGAGGGCTATCGATGACGATGATGTCTGTGCTCTGCCTTCACAGCTGGAGGCAGCAACGTTTCTGAATACCAGTTGCTGGAAGCCACAGGAAGGGAGAAAGTGCTCTCGTGCTTGGAGGGAATCTTGCGGGATTCCCTCTGGGGCATCGGCTTGACCGCTGCAAGAACAGGGTGCTGGAATAGATGGGTCGTTCGCCTGATCCCCTCGCTGTGATCTTCTGACGTTCTTACTGCTTCTGGGACTAGTGAGGGAGATGGCTCTGGTGGCTTCCTCTTCTTCCTGCGTTGAAAGCTGGTTGTCACAAGGAAAAGGCCTCAGGCGCCATCTAGACCAGGAAGGGAACAGGGATGTCACCAAGGACCTGCTAGTGCCAGGCTTCTGGGCCGTGCAGTTCTTTGATCAGCCAAATCCCATCCACGACCTTCCCACTCTGAAAAGCAAAGAGAGAGAGGGAGAGAGAGTGTCTTTGGGGTTAGAGGCTCTCCAGGAAAAGCTGTACAACCTAGCTGCAGTTTGCACACCTAGTTCAAATATATGGCTTTTCAGAAACATTACTACTACTACTACTACGTTTATGTACCACTTTGTCTTCTGAGGAGCTCAAGGCAATGCACATGGTTCTCCTCCTC